>NW_024884142.1:80247157-80248680 GCF_019232065.1 Centrocercus urophasianus | reverse complement strand
AAAAAAAAAAAAAAAAAAAAAAAAAAAAAAAAAAAAAAAGAAATGATGCCATGAGCAATCTGTTTTGCTGAGTTAATAAAGTTGTTGCCAACATAGCAGTGAAAATGATGGATTACACTGTGATTTGCTTGTGCTTTGTGTAAAGTTTAGTATACTCCTATACACAACCTACAGTTGATAGGCTTTAAGGAGTCTGCAGAAACAAATATATAAATGAGAATGAGTCATTAATTAGTTGCTGTTTGTCTATCTTTTCCTGTATGAGTAAACATTTGGGGTTCTTTTATGCTGTTTGGCAGTTTATTGCTTCAACATTTGAGACCTTGTGAGCTCAGCAGGTGTGAGGCAGTCACTTGTGGTGCCAGTCATGATGCTTTTGCTTCCTCTAAAGAGATCACCTCTGGTCAGGGTATGACACAGCAGTGTGGCACCAGTGCCTTTCTGGCAAGGAGACAGCATTAATGTCATTGATTATGAACTTACTGCAGTGACCTTGCCAAAATTGAGACTTACTGTATGATGCAGGCAGCAATGATGGCCATTAAAGTTGCTTCCTTTCATTTGTAACTAGAGTAGCTATAATAATAAAGAATATTTTGCTCCTTATGAAAATAGTTAAAAATGAAAATCTGAATAGCTGTGCAACAGACGTTGGAAACTGACATTTGGAAGAAGTTATAACTTTGATTAGGAAAGACTTTGGAGAGTTTCAGTAGAAATTGAGTTTGATTTGGCCAACATTCTGAGCCTTTTAAAAGTATGAAGTGGATAATGCCTGGTAAGTTTTTTCCACTAGGTTTGTATGGATGTATTCATCATGCATTCCAGTGTGGATAATGAGCAGTATTATGAAATAGGAAATGAAAGTCTACCGGAACCCATGGTCCTGGGTTTCTTGTAAAAGCTCTGCCTGATGAGCTGTGCAGAACAGACAGCTGTGGTAAACCACCTCGGAACCAATATTCCCCAACAGTCTGCTGATAAGGTGAGGGCTTTAATGGAGACAGGTTCCACTGTCTATAGGCTACTGGTGCTCAGAGATCACCTGCCCTTCCAATTTGTTTGGTCTTTTTACTCTTAAGAAAGCTGCACTGGTTATGGCTGGGAGGGAAACAAACTGATCTTATGTGCTAATCTTCCCATTCCAGACACTGGTTAGAAATAAAGGCCTAGATGAAACTACCTTACATATGCATTGTCCTATCTTTACTTGGGTTATGCCCTCTTTAGTGAAAACTATCTGTGATAGGTGGATGGTTGGACTGAATGATCTTGTAGGTCTTTTCCAACCTTGGTGTTTCTGTGATTCTGTGATGTACTGGTCATGAAATTACTCCTAACAAGGAATTTTTAAACTCTATTTTAGTATGTTTTTCTTCAGTGTAATTAGAATTATTTTCTAATGTCTTACTTATCTAGCAAGATATTTGTTGTCACACAAAACATTTTTCTTTTCTTTTCTTTTCTTTTCTTTTCTTTTCTTTTCTTTTCTTTTCTTTTCTTTTCTTTTCTTTTCTTTTCTT
>NW_024884142.1:80070468-80247057 GCF_019232065.1 Centrocercus urophasianus | reverse complement strand
TCTCTTCTCCTCTCTTCTCCTCTCTTCTCTTCTCTTCTCTTCTCTTCTCTTCTCTTCTCTTCTCTTCTCTTCTCTTCTCTTCTCTTCTCTTCTCTTCTCTTCTCTTCTCTTCTCTTCTCTTCTCTTCTCTTCTCTTTTGTAATACTGTTCACCTTTTTCTCATCTTTTACACAAAATTCTCTGTGATCTTAGCCACTAGCTTAGATAGTCAGTCCAGCAGAAAAATATCCCAAGAAGTCCAGAGAGTTTCAGCCAGGTGGTTCATGTTCTCAGAGCAGAAATACTGAAAGGAATCTACAAAAAGGAACTTGGCCTCAGAAAGCTTATTGCTTTCTTCAAGAGCGACATGTCCTCCAGTCCAGCTGCAGCTGAGGGTCTAAAGACTAAGTAAATAGGAGAGAACAAGATTTCTTATTTGTTTCAACTCCAGCGTGACATTTCTTGAGAAGCTACAAAGGCAAAAGCTAGCAGAAAACAGGAGGGCACAAAGGAAAGGATATCATGTGGGAGAACCCATGATAAAAATATGGTTTGCATTGAATTGTTGTCTTTACTGAGAATACCACTGATATCCCTGGGAGTCAATATATTTCTCTCATTCTTTATGAGGAGGTAGAACTTCAAAAAGAAAACCTATTCTTATTTAAAATGATTCTGAGTATAAAAGTTATTCATATTTTCAAGAGTATCCTAAGAGAATGTCTGTGCATGGCAGAATTTCCAAGCGTTTTTCTCTAAAATATCTACAGTAGTATAGAGCTATTTACACGTCAGGGGATAATTTATTTCTTGAATTACTGAATGTAATTTCATTGAGTTTTATATTTTAACCAGGATTTATTATGGTGCAGTCTCTAATTTATGTTTAGCTCAAGTGAATAGTTCTTTACAATTGTCACCATAATGATGATAGATTGGAGGTCTCCCCTTGCAAAGCATGGTGCAGTGAATCCTGTTTTATTCTGAATGGGAACTACAACAAAAACATCGTATTTGACACTTACTTGCAGTCTTAGGTGGGGCAAATTGAATTGGAAACTGGCTGATACCTAACTACTCTCTTTGACTTTTAAGCCTTCTCTTTCTTTTCACATAAAAGTCAAGGGTAGAACTCAGCAAAATTTCACTATGGGGAATTTGACTGTCTTTGCTCACCTCTTCTACAATAGTGACAGAGGAATTAAAATCTTCACTGTTGTCTTTATATCTACAAAATGATTGTAATTATCTAACTTTTCAGAAGAAATGCTGAATATCTAGACTTTTTCTCGGTTATAGTTTCTATCCCCCCGTAATGATTCGGATTTTGGTTTTTGAAGTGCCTGTTCAGTATTATTTATGTCCGCTATAGGAGTTAAAGTAACTAAAAGCTGGATATTTGGTATTAATAGTATGGAAAGATTATGCTCTACTGACTAAAGCAGCTTTGGGGATTGCTTGTAGAAATAAAATACAGGGGCTGCTCAGTTCTGGGAAGGTGGTTAGAAGACATTAGAGGCACAAATGAAGAATAAAAAGAAATCAGTGTCAAGTAGCTATTACTTCATTTTGCAAACTTTGCTAGTACTGAATAAAATCTAAGCAATTTTGGTAAAGGAGATCCCCAGTGAATCTTGAGATCTGCCGTTACACTAGATGATTATAGTTCACCTGAATATGAGTTTAATTCAGGTTTCCACTGAAGAATAAAATGACATTCAGTGCTGCATAAGAGTGGAAATCACTGCGGACATGCACACTAAAGATTACCCAAACCTGCACAGCACAAATTTAAAAACCTTTGTTTCTGCACTGAGCCTGAAACAGTACTACATCAGTCATGGCTTCAGCTGAGATTCTGAAGGCCTCTGAGGACTCAGCCTAAACAAAAAAAGAGTACCTTTAGATGGAAAAGGAGGTTCTAGAGTTTGCTGCTCTCCTTTTATCTCAGCTTTAAGAACAGTTATATAATCATGGAAGTATTAAACCATCTTAAAGAAACATAAGCATGTAATTTTGTCCAAGTTACCAGATGACAAATACAGATGTATTTTGTTCCAGATGTAACACAGTAAACTGTTTGTTGAGAATCTATTCCTTACTTGGTTAAGGCTGAGTAACCAAATGATTTAAAGATAGATAAACTGTAAAAATCTGAGGGCTTTTCCTCCTCCCTTGCATATTTGGTAGTGGATAATATGTCACAGGTTGACCATTTTCCTGATGATCTACTGAAGATTTAATCAGGTTTCATTGCATGCAGCTCACTATGCTGCAGACATGTATGCTTTATATGATCGTATGAGAATTATAGCAAGGACTTAATCTGGCCATGTGTAATTCCAGAAAGTAATTTTAAAATATAAATTTAGGTGCTGTTTATGTTGGTAAGATGTGTTTATCTGAGTCATTCATCTGTTTCAAAAATAATGATTTCAAATATTGAAATATTTATTACACATTTAAAATTAAAAATTAGTGTTGAAATTGCAGTTAAGAATTATTAGTATCAGCAGTAAAAATATCATTCCACAAATTCACAAATAAGTCCTAAATTTTTTTGAAATAGAGTACATTTCAGGGAAATGTGAAAGAGGACATTCAGGCATGAAATCAGGAGTTAAAAGCTAAGGAATATGCTGAAAAACATATCCAAGTAATTCAGGTCTGCTTCAGAGCTGTAAGAGTTCCTAGATTAATCTGGACAGCTAATATGGTTCTTCTCTATTTTGGTATCTCCTCAGTTTTACTGTTGGCCTTCATTTTCACCACTGGGAACCCACTGCCTTCACCTACACCTTGCACTGGTGGTGAAGTGGCAGGATGTATTCAGCACCTGCTGTGCTCTGGGCTCACCAGCCTTGCACGAGGACTGCTAGGGCAAGCTGAAGCCTTCATCTGAGCTGACATCTGTGGTTTCCAACCATGAGAAAGGATTACAGTTTGATATCTTCTGAAGTGCACTGTAAGTGGCTGTAGGCAGGTAATTTCTCCCCTGCTCACCCACAATTTTATTATTTTGTATCTGTATTTTCCAGGTTAGGCAATGATAATAAAGGCATGTATTTATCTCTCTCAAAGCCAATTTTGGTGGCATCTACCTTTTTTGCACTGATTGATACAGCCACAGAGAAGCAGTGCTGTCTCTGACCTGGAAAGGGGTCGGAAGACCCAACATAATTTTTTATTGTGTATAAGCACTGTGTTGAACACCTGTGCAAGCATGTTTAGTAGATTTTTATTTCTGTAGACATTCTCTTTTTTGTTCTAGGTGGGATGCACTTAAACAAGGATCTATTTCAAAAAGACAGACGGCATTTTTCACCAGGGTCTCCGAAGAAAGGTTGTAATATTTTAAAGGTTATCTGCAAACATCAGGTGCATCATAGTAAAAAAGATTAAATCTGATAGGGATTACCTATTCAAATGTGTCTTCTAAGTATGTCATTCAAAGTACATTGATTGGGCAAACCAAATTTTCTAGGGATCTGCACAGAAAACAACCGAGTAGTGATCAGCTCTTCTCAACTTGCTCTTCGTTCACAGCTTTCTTAGGAGATAGAACCTTTACTTTGTGATCTGCAGAATAAGTTTTTCATCAAAATGTAAGCCTTTTATAAGTTTTTACCTTGTAATTTTTGGTAGGGAGTAATCACAGTTTTCTATATTTTTTCCCTCCTTTGCCATCTATTCCCTGAAGTCTGAGCGCTGCGCTTTACTGATGATAGCTAACTAACCTGACCCTATGAGCGGCCATCATCTGTCCAGTCCTGGCAGAAGGCATCATGTTTGGATTAAGCATTATGATTTAGTATCCTGGGGTAAATGTTCAGAGTGGGAGTGTTTTCTGGCTTGGCCTCTTCAGCAGCCCTGCCAATAATCCCAGCAGGGAAGAGGTTATTCTACCACAAGCCCAGCTGTCACCTTTGGTTCTCAAGTTTACTTGTAAAAAGTCACTTTTGCCATGAAAGACAATAAATATTTAAACTAGCTTCTCTTACCTATCCAAACAGACTGAAATTCATCATCATCTATCAAGAGATTTTTATTCTGGTTATTTCACGAAAAAGCACAGAAAACAGCTTGTATTTGTTAACTGTTTATTTCAGTGAATATCAAGTGCAAAAGAGTGGGCTGAATTAGTACTTTACATTAACAAAGAAAGGGAGAGGAAAATACAGTGGCTGATATCATTGTTCAGGCTTATACTTTAAGTAATGTCACATTTGTGGTAAAGAGATAAGAAGTGACAGGTCTGCATTTCCCTTAGGGAGCTGATAAGTTAACTACTGGAACAAATGGAAGGAGGATTGTGAGACTGGGAGGGAAGAAAATTAAGACTGATAACATATGGAGACTTGCAGCCATTTCTTCTGCTTCTCAAAGATAATTTTAGCTGATGATATTTTTTTGGATGATATAATAATGAACAAAATGTTATTGCTTAAAATGTTGGCAAGGGGAGGAATTTAGCAAATGACTGTGGCATGTGGGTCACAAGAATGGAGAACTGTAATTGGCAACTGCCACCAATACAATTTTGTTGTATATAAAAAAGTAGTAGATTTATTTCTAACTCTAAATAAATAAATAAATAAATAGATAAATAGATAAATAAATCTCAGTGAACAGGAGAACTACATACCACAATATGTTTAATTACATCAAGCGGTGATATGTATTTTGAAATCATATATGCAAGTTCTTTTGCTGCTCTTTCATGAGGCATTTATAAGAATTGCAAAAAGTGATTTCTGTCAAGGAGAGGGGCAGAATGAGAGGCAGTGATGCTCAAATAACAACAGAAACTTTAGGCAAGACGTGAAGAACAGCCTGCTATGCCATCTACTATTGAAGCAAGCTGGGCTCTAGCAAGGCTCAGATTTATTCATCAGGGAATATTAATCTCTCAACAGCAGAACGAAAGCAGCTTTTTTGATTTAACTTTATCACATGTATCAGAACAAGACATGCTTCCCAATTGCCAGAGATTCAACAGAACTTAAAAAATAAATAAACAGGATTTTTGTGAGAGTTGAATGAGATTATATTCTCCTGCACTTTAATGTAGAGCACAAATGTTTAAGCAGAGAAAATAAGTGAGAAGATTGCTGTCCCTCTGTGGTCTTCATTGTGTCTCCCTTACCTCGTGGCCCCTTTCCTTTACAATTTGTAGTTGTGTTCACTGTCAGTTTTTCCTACTCAAGATCTTTCTGACATCTGTTTCAACAGTTTTTCCTTCTCCTTTTCTTCCTTACACTATGTTTATTCTTTTGCTTATCTAGCTCAAGCCCTGCCAAAATAATTCCATTTCACATGTGCCCTACATCACAAACTACTTATATCCTCTCTCCTATTCAGAAAAGCCCACCAGCTGGATCAGCCTATAGGTTTTCCTCCAATATTTGCCCAGTTTACCCATTAACCTCTTGGGAACTGCAAGTTTTCTCTTTGGCTTACCTCTTTACTCTCATTTGAGTCTTTCCTTCATAACCAGAAACTTCTATGTCACCTTGCTTACAGACGCTACAGCAAAGAAAAGAGATGGCCTGAACATATTCTGAGTTAGTGGGGCCTATCTGAATTTCCTACAGATTGATCAATTTGCCCTGAGTGGCTTTGAGGTAGAAAAAAAACCCAGTCTCAGAACAAGTTTTCCTGTGGTTTCCAAGTGCATGTCGAACACAGGACCTGACCAATGTGAGGTCAACATAAGACCTTCAGTGGGAGCAGCCAGCACTGCTGTCTGGCACAACCAGGCGTGCTGGAAACTGGGCATCCCTGTACATCTGCAGCGCTCAAGTGTGTTAAGCACCAAACTCTCAGTGTCACCTAGATGTAGTTCTGGCTGTTCATTGACAGTTCAGTGTGGATTAAATCTAATCAGCTCTGAAGCTGGGTGACAGTTGAGAAGGGCACTGCAAATCCCTCTCTTTGCCTCAGCAAAGAACACTGGATGCCTTTTTGAGGGCAGAAATCTGCTGTTAACCAACACTGAGGCCTGTATGGCATGTGTTTGCATCACGCGTACAGGGTATCTCACGCAATTTCACTAAGAGGAAATCAAGAGTGATTCCCAGAAAGGAAACTCAATTTTCTTTTATCAAATTGGAAGGGATGATAATTATAGTTCTTGCACAACAGAGTAATTCTAAAGCCCTTTTACAAAGTTATCTATTTTACACTAGTATGTGTGACTTTTGTGAATAGTTTGCTGATACTAGAAATTTAATCTTTAAGTTTCACAGACTTAAGAAAATAAGCTGTGCAAATATCATAATTCAATTCTCTTGATAGCCAAATTTTTTTCTATATCTTTCTGGCCTGACGTCTCTTTTACTTACAAAGAAATGAAACCCTGACCAATTGTGTTACTGAGAGAATTTTAAAATCATTTTTTTCAAAAGTTTTCAAATTGGCTTCATCCAAATGGAGTTAGTTTTTCAAATAGGAATTTCCTACTCTTATTTAAATTTTGTAGCATCTGTAGATGTATTTCAGAGATTCCAAACAACCTCTGAATTGCTAACAGGCACAGCTGTCTCAACTGATTTCGTCTACTTACTATTCATGTTACTTTTGTTACCATTAAGGCTCAAACATAGATATGATCTATTCTGATTTGGATTCTTTGTGCTGAGGAGAGCGATGGAGGGCTGTACTCTTTGCTTTCAGTGGTAGTTGCTCCTGGTGTTCCTGGTAGCTTTCACCAGGCTTGCAGACAGCTCTGACATTAAGGGCAGTGACCAAAACTTTGCCCTTTGCCGTATAGTGTGATGTTGGTAGGCAGCCTACAGCCCCATTGCATACATTTGTTTTATATATATATATGTATATACATATTATATTTAAAATAATTTATGCATCTTTCAGAGGAGAGAATTGTTTAGAGTCAGAGTAAGAAAGGGGTGTTGGAAGTAATGGCTTGCTTAAATACTTTTGTGTAAAGTAACTCTCTCCTCCCACAATTTAAACTCCCATTACCTGCAGAATGGGGCTATTGTGCCACTATCAGTTACAGGAAAGTGCAAAAAAAATAAAAGGCTGAAGTACTAATGCCTTGTTAGACTACCAGTGTTAGAATCTGTCACTTTGAGAAACCTTTTGCAATAATATTCCTCTATTTTTCCAAAGCTGGTTTATATGGAGTTCCACCCGTAGCAGTTATGCAACAGGATTAACAAATACAAATGCCTTTGTGGACAAATAAATAAAGAAGAAGCAGTAAGAATATGCCAAAAACAGTCACTAACAGGTAGCTCTCCTAAAATAAAAAGTACTGCAATTAATCGTAAGGACATCATTTTTCCTAATCCCATTTTCAATTGCTGTTTTGAGTGCAATTTATGCCACACACCCACCCATGTCTATTTTAATCAAACATTTTGTACTGATGGGTAAATTAAAATCATGTAAGAATAGAAATCTGATACATGTGGTAGAACCAATAGAAGGCTGTTATGTCCATCACTCCCGAACAATATATGTCAGTTAAAAAAAAAAAAAAAAAAAGAGTAACATTTTATAAAATAAAAAGGCTCATGAAAGTTCCAAGCAATTCTACAAAATGTCAAAGTAACTTATCATGTTCCTCATCACTAGAGCATTTACAATGGATAAAGCCCTGGGCTGAGCTGAAACAGGGCTTCTGGTCCTGGTCCATAGGCAGGGACCCAAGGAGATGGCATAGACTGAGAAGGCCATTAGTGCACTGACATCAATGCCCAAGTCATCAGTTTGGGTTTAAGTATTTAGTATGTGTGTATTTATACTGTCAATTAGATGGCTCACGGACTATGAAACTCTGGAAAAAGAAAATAGATAAACTAAAATAAAACTGAGTGACAACCTAGACACTAGCAAACCTCCTTTGCAAGCACTAACTTGCAAGGAAAGCAACAGAAATGAAGGGTGAGATCTAAAATGGATGATTCTGGTAGCTCTGTTTTCTCCTCATTTATGTACCAAGAACTGGGTCAGGACTCTCCTCTGAGCTGTGGAGTGGAGGGTTTCTGCCCATTCTTCAACTTGTCCTGGAAGACCTGAACCCAGAAACACATACAGACACGTCCCTCTCCCTGAAATCAAAATTCATATTTACTGCTCGCTTTCTTGGAAACTACAGCATCTTTTTTCTTACTGAGTTTTCTGTTCTTACAAGTTTGAATTTAAGCTCTAGCAAATTAGAGTTGCAGAAGCTTGAGTTATGTTTTTGCAAAGCTCCATTACCTCCCCTGTATGACAGATATTAGAAGAAAAAAACTTGTACCAAATTCTCTGAGACATCTTGATTAGCAGAACATTTTTCCATAAATGGCCTTATATTTTACAACATTTGAGAAAGTTATAATTACCACAGAACAGCAGAATGATTTCAGGATAGTGAGAGGATCTGAAAGGCTATTATTTTATGGTAAATGGCTTTAAACATCCTCATAACGGAACAACACTTTGTGTGTAAAAAGTCTCGGGGCTTTTATTGTGGGTTGTTGTTTTTTTTTTCAGCAAAATCTTCTACATCAGCTTTCTCTCCGATCTCAAGCCACAGAGTATGCAAACAGTAACATTATATCCCATTTACTCTGTCTGCTGATTAAAGAGGATGGATCATACTCATGTCATGTTACCCTTTTTAAGAATCATTTCTTTTATGTGTTTTGTATTTTACAGATATTTGACCTCTGAATGACAGAAGTTACAAGAGCATAAAATCAATGTAAAGTGGTTAGAATTCTTCCGAGTCTACAATTTAGCCTTAAAATTAATAAAATAAAATAAAATAAAATTAATAATTAAAACAACAACAACAACAAACATACAATCTTTCATTTAGTATCATAGTATTGTATCTTGCAGCTCCTCCACCATCTGAGCTGGATGCTTTGGATGCCATGTCTTTCATCATGTCAGACGCAGATCTGGTAAGGAACCTTGGTGTTGAGGCTGAAATCTGGGAAGCTTGAGCTCTCCACATTTTGCTTCTGTCAGAAGGAAGAGGATCACAGATAAAATTAATATTCCTATACCTATCAAATAGGGTTATGAGACAATGTCTGGAAAGCATATCTGGAACTGAAATCTAATGGCAGAAGAAATTAGTATATTTGTAAAAGGAACAGAGCTTACAACGTCATAGCTATTGAAAGTCAGTTGGACAGATGCTCAATATTTTTGGCTTGCTTGTTAGTAATGGTTTGTGAAAGCTGCTGGTTAAGATAATGCAAATCTCATAAGCTGAGCTTAAGCATTTTCACTAGTTTGCATTCATGCAAAAGTTGCAGATTGTTCTGCACAGCACAGAGCCCAGCCTCAGAGAGGAATGTCAGAAGTGGACACACTTTTTTTTCCTGGGGTTCTAAGGACTTTAACTAGAATACTTTTTCGTGTATCCTATGTACATTTTTCTAGCACAAAAGAGGAGAATTTCCTCTCACGATCAAGATCTCTATGGCTAAGCACTGATGTAGTAGAATGAGGCAGGGTGACGTCTATTATGAATATTGCCTGCATCTCCTGATGAAATTTGCCACATAACTGTACAAGCCTCCCACTCACATTGCTTCCTCTGGCACCTATATTCACGCCCAGCCATTGCAGTTACATTGCAGTGTGTATCCAAAAACAGCTGTGAATAATATTTTTAGACATGTACAGGAAGACTACTTTGTGTTGTGTGATTGGAAGGCTATGAGAAGATCTGGGATGCCTCAGCAAATCCAGTAGGGATGCCTTCAGCACAGTGGAACATTCAATGTTCCCAATGTTTTTAAAGTTTTATAATGCAGTGTCAAAAAATATAACTCAGACTAGGCAATTCTCATGGAAATATTTAGTCTTCTCTCATGTGGGAAAAAGACTGAAGCTCTTAAGTTCTGTTCTGCAAATTCAGAGTCAAAGGGTAATGATTCCCCTTGTGGGATAAAGTTGATATATTTTACACAGTTGCTGAGAGCAATGATTAGGATTTGAGAGAAGTCCTTACAAGACTCCTGGACTCAAGCTTTTTATTATGTCTATGATATTACTTTAACTGACATAATTTAATGTCTAAACTGATACTGTACATAATAATGGACATTGTGCACCTTTTCCAGCCCTTTGGACTTCCTCTTGCATTAGATGTATTAGCCTAAATTCATTCCTGTCATAATTTCACTGGTGTGACTGGAGCAATGTGAAGGATGAGCACATATCCACCATGCATTGCACGTTGTGAAACTTCATAAAAAATGGGAGAGTATGAATTCTGCAATCTCTGGTGATTTTCCAATGTCGTCTCATTCTGTTTAATACTGACCGCAGACAGGGTTGGGCAATGGACATTTATCTGAATGACTGTCCTGTTTGTTCATTGCAACACCACAAGCTAATCACACCGCAACACTCAGAATTTACTTTGCTTGCATACTCTACTGGATTGATACAAAGATTTCATATTTCAAGAGTACTCATTCTCATTTTCAAAATCACAGCATAATTAAACTATATTAACTTCTGAATTAAAAAAATGAAAAATCCTGAAAAATATTTTTATGGCCTTTTTGCTTTGCATAGAATATGTTAATATTTTGTGATAGAATCTTGCATTTTAGGAGAACAAAGAGCTTTAAAGGAATGGTGACTAACACATATTTGCATATATTTTACACCCACTTTGGTGACACTGCGCTTGTCACATCTGGTAATCACAATTAAGGTTTTCAGTACAAAAGTCAAATGGCACCAATTATTTCTCTCCCAGTTTGTATGGGAACTGTTGAGGCCTGAACCACTGATTGATCACCTAAGGAAAGGACTAGCTCAGCCCTGGGAGCACAGGTGAAGGCACCTATGTGATCAGAAAGGGTGGAGCCTGGCTGCACTTCTCTTAGACCCCCCTATTTAAGGGCTGACTGGCACTGAGGAAGGCTCTCTTTCTGGAGATCCCTTTTCTGTGGAGTCTTTCTTGCTAACCTAGATCTTTGAATGCAGGTGAGCATTCCTTTCCTGTTTGTTTCTTTTCCCATTTTCATCACACTAATCTTTCCAGCTGTAGAATCAACTGTAACATAGTTGTATGCCAGGTCACATGTATTTAGATGTGACAATGAGACTTCTACCTTTACTGAGCTATGGTCTGTCTTTTTAACTCTCCTTATTTCTTGTCTTGAGTTAATGAAAACGAACAACAAACAAACATACTACCTCTATTAGATAGCCTTGATTTGGGTATTCTTAAAATATGACCTGAGTATTTTTATGTTTATTCTTTTTCAGGTTACTAGTGGTACAGCAGGAATGTGATAACTTCCGTGCTATGCATAAAGTTGAAAAGAGATCCTGAGTGATTTCCATAAGCAGGAAGAGGATCTACCTTGTCTCTTCCCTCCTTACTAGAACCTGGTTTTCTGCTCTGTATCTCAGCCGTCAAGAGACATTTTTTCCTTTTTCTGGGAGCAGAGTAACCCAATTTTAGTCATAAAACTTCACTGTATACAGCAGGAACTCTTTTTTAAAAACACTGTAAATGCGGACCCTGGGGAGGAAGGAATGACTAAATGACACAGAAAATTTGCACTTTACTCAAGGCAGTGGGAGTAGTGTGAGCTCTCTGTCTATTACAAGGGACCATGGGAGAGGACTGAGCACAGAAGAGCTTTGGGATGTCAAGTCTCCAGATGGTAACAGTCAGAGGTGAGAGGTGTTAATTAGGCAGCCCTGCCTTGGAGCAAGCCCCAGCTCTCTTTCACTGATGGTTCACACAGAATAATGCATTATCCAGTACTGCTCTTTGACTGGCACAAACAAGATAAAGAATGGAATTTTTTACATCCTTCCTTCCAGATAACGAATCATACTTTGAATATAATGAAATATTTGTATTGTTTTTTTTTCTTTTCTGAGGACAACAGGTCAAGAAACAAGATTTAAACATAGGTTTGTGGGTTTTTTTATTATTCAAATAGCATATAATGCACCCCAATGTTATATCACCCGACAAAAGATCCATATGTCACTAAATAGAAATATCTCTATTCTAGATTTTTATTTTGTCACTGTAGTTTTTTTTCAAGTTTTACTTTCTATTGCTATAATTCTTTTCCTTGCCACAACTAGTGTTTCTATATAGTACAGATGAAGATGATCACTCTCTCTTTTTAGAAACAAAGCAATAAACAAACTTAAGCTCTCTCCATTGATATCTTTTACTGATGATCAGAAAGGTAGGCTAACATGTAAACATAATGATTATTCAAATAGAAGAAAAGCATCTACACAACCACCTATTTTCATTTTAAGATACACAGTGTATTTTGCTGCAGTTATATTGACAGTGGTGTTTGATATTTTTAAGTGTTAGAACTGTGGGCCTACATCCATTACAATTAGAGGAATGCTTTAACTGTTTTTCACAGATAAAATAGATACAGATGGGGATACAACTCAGGCTGAGGGAGTGATGAATGATGAATATTATTGAAAATTGCACTGTAGTGTGCCCCCCTGTGATGACAATGAAGGATATTTCCAACTCTGCAAACTATGAGTGCCTGGGGCGATACTTTAACTGTATATTGACATTTAGCACTTAAGAGACTGTGATTTTTTGACCTTTTTTTCCTCTTCCCTGCAGTGCTGAGACATGAGTATTGGAAAATATGGAAATCTAAGGCCAAAACTCTTGGACTTAAGCGTGTGATGAGTTCTTATTCCAGCATACCACAACGATTACTGTGAGATAGAAATGATCCCATGTGCAGATGTCCCAGGCAGGACCTCAGCAGATCAGTGCTGTAGGAGGCACTTGGGAAGAATAGAAACTGCAGGGTGCTTTCTTCTTTTCACACATCTCCAGAACTTGGCTGATGTTTTTAGGCTGAAGGGCAATATTCCTTGTATTGTGGAAATGGCAAGCTATGCTGTTTTCAAAGGCTGAGCTACTGCCTTAAGTGTCACAGGCTACAAGGGGGAAGTTACTATTTTTTCTTCAGGGTGAGAAGAGCTAAGCTCTTGATTTTATTTTATTTTTGTTTTTTTAATGGAGCTCAGTTTGGCTATCAAGATATTTTTTTCTTGCTCTTTCACCTGCAGGCAGTTATGACTAGAAATGCATTTTATTTCTTTCACTGGTCAAGGGCTAAGCATTTATTTGTTGGCACAGTCAGAAAAGTATCTATCCAAGTAATATAAAACAATTGTAAAGATATTTGCAGCCCACTTTATTTGCTATTACAATAAAACTGAGAGAATGTGAGGAATGAGGTCTGACTTGATCTTTGAGCAGAGCAAGTTTCTAGAAAATACACTTCAATTTCTTTCCTCTTCCTTTTTGAAAGGACTGAGGTAGAATAAGTCTATTCTACATCAAAGTTAACCAACATGTAGAACCTGCAGAAGGAATTATCAGATGTAACAATATTATGAACTCTACTTCATCTTGGGGGTAAAAAAAAAATTTTACAAAAATGATTGGATCTAACCGATGGAGGCCAGGAAGAAGTAGTGCAAAAGCAAACCACAGCTCCTCCGAAGAAAAAGAATACTTGAAAGACAATGGCACAAATAAGTTTTTACTACTTTTCTGGCTTTATACTGTTGTGGGTTGCAGCAGCTTGAAGGCAGAAGATGTGTGTGAAGTTAGCACAGAGGACAGCACAGGGCTGAGAGCCCAACTCTTCTTGACCAGAGAGATCAAGTGAGTCAGAAGCACACGTTTCTGAGACCTTGAGACAATGTGATTTAAATGACAAGCTGCTGAAGTTTGGGTTCATGGACTTAGGTAAAAACAGAGTGACATTACAACCAACTCTTGTAGATCATGTAGATCATGTTTATAGAAGGCGATGTTTTCAGAAAAGCAAATTAATTTTTATCTCTTAGTGCTGATATGTAACTTTAGCCACTCTGCGGTGGCTAAGAAAATATTGAAGTGTCAGTGAATTATAGGCATCTTTTTTTATTTTTCTTTTCTCCAGGGATCTGGAGACATTCTCATGATTACAACAGTCAGGTCTCAAATGCTGCATGCTCCAGATGACATGAGTACAAACCTGCCGGAAGGGTTATGCTTCAGCAACATCAAATCCTGCTGGCCATGTCTACTTGCATAGGTATAAATTAAATGTGAATCATCTGTAGTTCAATGCAGGCATTAATCATCATGTCAGTGTCACAGTGAACAGCATTTGACCTTCCATTGCACTTCTGGATGCTCTTACCATGCTACAACTTCACCATGGAAATGCTGATGGTGTACCATAAGCTTTTTGGGAACTGCAGTTCATCACCAACGCTGCTTTAGGAAACAGGTCAGTGGTTTGTATTCTGTGCCTGTGAGGTGAAGCATGGGGATTGTTATGTGTTTGGTCAGAATCAAAATCCATCTGCTGAGGCACTTTGCCGCTACATGAGACCTTTCCTTCTTTCCCACATCCTGACCTTGTCAGAGTTGGTAATGCCTGTTCCAAAAGAGCTGAGGTTCAGCTTGGAGCATTGAGCAGCATCTCCAGGGGACAAATTAAGGAAGAAGCAGTTCTGAGGTTGTACCAGACCTGGAAAGTAATTATGCATCAGCTACTTGGAAAGGAGACTTAATGCCAGGTGGGAAGAGAGGTCTATGCATTAAAACTGACAAGCAGATACTGTATTAAATTATTTATAGGAAAATATTTTGGAAAAAGGAAGAGTTATAAGAGCAGTTTCTGTTGTGAAGGAGTTTTTATTTTTTTTCTTTGTTGTTGAAGTACAAAACCAAGTTTCATATTGATTTAGATTCTGGTATTTGAGATCATTCGTAACAATTTGTTACTGAAGTTAGCCAGACAGATTGTAAAATGTAGATCTTGCTCATCTGTAAAGTACAAGAAAGAAAATTTTTGTCCTGTCTTCTGCTCTGAAAAGTTGTCTCTGTTTAAGGACATACAGACACACAAAAAATGGAATTTGACACACTTAAATGAGTCTTAAGACTCAAACTATCCGGGGAGTAACTACTTCCCTTTTCCCTTTGTTTTTTTATATGCTTGGTTCTGCTAGGGCAATTTAAGAATAAAAATAAAGAAGTGAAAAATTAAGTGATAAGTTCTTAAGGAAAATGAAATTTCACTCTTCGTAATTGATGTTTACTTATGGTATTGGACTGTTCAAGATGAAGTTGTTGTTGTTAGGAAAGTAAGCAAAGGCAAGAATACAAGCTACAGGCTTCATTAGAGTGGACCACCATTTGTTCTTTGTGTACATTTGAGCAGGTTGCAGATATGCCTATGGGAAGGAGCAGTGTATGTTTGCAACATAAATGGTAGGTTGAAGAGGCTGTGAGTAAGCCACAGATACAGCCACTATGTTTGTGCACTGCTCAAGTAGTGTATGAAACACTGTAGCAGCTTTCAAGAATGGGCTGTGCTAATATCGGTTTCCATTTTCCTGCAAACCTTGAAGAAGCAGCAGTGAACAAACAAGAGTGCGTGTTTTGTTCTGTGGTCTCCAGAAATACAGTGTCACATAGATTCAGTTGTGGAATAAACTGTTCTGGAAAAGTGTTGTTTTGTACTCTTGGAACTTTACTAAATTAGATGTTATAAAGAACTGATAACTTGTCAGTTGATTTATGAATACGATTTTTAATACATTTGGGTTTTAAGGCTCTTCACACATTTTATTTGAAATGCTCAGGTTTCTATTTTGGGGGCTGAGTTTGTATTTTAATGAATCAAAGTGAGAAAGCAACAGTGAGTTGTTAAGACTTAGGAGCAACAGTTATTCAGAACTGGCTATCAATAGAAAACTGCCTTCAGTGGGTTACAGCTCCAAATGCTTGAAAGTAAAAAGGCTACCTATGTAGATAGTGATATTATTATTATTAAATATTTGAGTGATCAGGAGTCTGCTCAGATAAACTGGGATGAGAATATAGTGTTTATTTCTAAGGGACCTGGCAGTGTTTCTGTCATGTCCCTGGAAATTCCTAGCACACTTCTGTTCTGAAATAGCTGAGCAGGATAGCTGAAAGATTGCATAGGCGAGGAAACGCTGCAAATGGTTTTGATTTAGGAAGGCTATCTTTCCTCCTGCTATAGTTACTGAAAGCATTTCTTATGTTGAAAGGAGGTTACCCAAAAGGTTTTTCTCACTGGTACTGTAATACTGAGATGAAGAAGTCGGGCATCAGTTGCCCTAAGCATTCACTTGGCCCACAAGGTAAAAAGGTTTGTATGCCACAACAGCAATAAAGGTACTATTTAAGCAGGATAGACAAGACATTGAAATATGTTTTGGCCAGGAACCTGCATAGGAAAATCAAGCATCAACGTGAATCCCAGATGCAACTTTTATGAGAGAAGGTAGCAGCATTGAAGTATTAATGCTTTGACTTTTATGGCCAAATTACGGATATTTTTTGTTCCAATTTTCTGTCAGTTCCCCGAATGCAGTATTAAAAAAAAAAAAGACAAGATTTGGTTTCAGATGTCATGAGTAACTGTTCAGAGTTACTCAATGACATCTGAGGGAAACAGGGCTTACAAGCAATCTGTGGTTTTAAATTAGATTTGCCAAATGCTACATAAAACAATCAGATACGCACAAATTAAAGCTGTTGACAGCCATTTTCAAGCTGGATTATAAGGAGATAAAGCTCAATGAGCATTGCTGCCAACAAATAATCGGACTTGTTTCAACTGTGAGTGTAGAGTATTTGAAATAACTCATGGCATGTTTTAGGTAACAATGTTGATTAAAAACAAAAAATAGCCTTACGCTTCTGCAAGAAAGAGAGCTTATGTCATATACAGTTTTTTGAATGGTGGTATAGGCTGTTTTATGTGAACTGTTTTGTGTTCATAATTTTGAGATAAAGCAGCACTTAAGCTTTTATCTGCTCTAAACAAAACCAGGAAAGTGTCAATTTTAATAATTCTTGTTCAATGTTTTATCATGCTTGACTAAATGAAAAAAGAATTGAGAATCCATTTTAGTGGAAGACTTGTTCTAAGGTTTCCTCTGATTTGCCATGATACTTTTCTTTCGAGTCCTTATGCTTGTCTAGGTAGCAAGATGTGTGTTAGTTCTATTAGCTGATGTGAAATACTTGAGGTGCTGAGAAGCTCAGCAAAATAATATCTTGGAACAGGTAGCACCCTAGGGCACCTATACTCTCTCTTGGCTGTTCAGCCAGTCAGGCATCTCTGCACAGGACTGCTTTGTGGTTTCAGTTTTGCAGTGAGACCAGTAAATGCATTTGCAGATGAATTATGCTTGACATCTCTGTGAGAACTAGCCGAACTACTGCCAGTGAATTCTTTCTCTCACAGAACGTAGCAGAATCCAACCATCAAGCTCATCTGGGACTCGTTTCTTCCTTTTTCTTCTCATCTCAAGTGGAGTATGCTTAATTCCCTTTTGGAGCAGCAAAGATGGCATGGAATGATAGCAGGAAAGAGATGAAAAGTTGAGTTGAGTGAGCTAGGTGAATATTATTCTGACATACACCCAGCCACGGGAGGTAAAGGGACAGATACATGAATGTCTTCTTTCTAGAACAGAGATAAATCCTACTTAGAGCTGCAGAATTGCATATGTTAAAAAAAAAAATTGCTATACCTGACTTAATTATTACTCCTGGATTTGTGTTACAGAGGAGACTTTCAGCAGTACTGCAAATACATCAGAATGATCCTTAGCAAAGATAATATTTTATTGAGGGAACTTGGCAAATATTTTTCATATGCCAATATCACTTCCAGGTTCATATGCAGTGAATGTTTTCTACAACTCCAGTTTGTCATTTGCTCTTTAGTATCTGATTTTGTTTTCCATTGTTTTCAATTAAAATTAGCTAAATATGGCAGAGGAAGAAGCCTACCTAAATCCAGATCTATTACTAATGGTATATTTATAAAAGAGGCAAATTTCTTCATCTTACAACTCTATAGAAGTTAACTAAGATAAGGACTCAAGTTCTCCTAGAGTAAATGAAGGAGAATAAAATAAAAGGAAGGGGAAAACATCTGTGACAAGTGAATGCATTCTCTATTGAGTGCAAAGAGCTCTCCATCCTTAAAAGAAAACAAACTGTAATTCTACTAATTTGCCAAGGTAAATATATTCTACATTCAAATTGTAAAATTTTTAAATGTGTTTTTGATTGGTGTCCCTGGTGGGTGCTCTCTCTGTAGCTATTACTGTGCAGTTCGTTCTTCAAATCTTTTTCCTTGGGTCTGTGGGAAACGTCAGTCTAGAAGCTGAATTATATGAATAATTTTATGAATACTGGAATTATATACACAAAATGAGACACATTCATACTCTTTGTATTTAAGAGATCTCAGAACCTCAGCTATGGACTGATATTCTGCATTCTTTCTGTGTATCTGGAAAAAAAGACTCGAACACTTCAGACAAAATGTTACTTACTGGCATCAAATCAACAGATCATTTCTGGCATTTTTATTCTCTGAAATCCAAATTAGTTTTTATAAAGGATTAACTTGTGACAGAAATTTGAAAAACAGAGGAGAACCTGTGTGATCAAAGATTTTTTTTTTTTTTTAAATAAACCATTGCATATTTGGCAAAATTTTAAAAGTGTAAACAACAGTTAAAGTGAATCTCCCATAATTGGTATTTTTACTATTGGTTGACATTCTGGAAGAAACCAGGTATGGAGTGTATAAAATTTTCTGATATCAGTGTAAATTAATCATTCTTCAAACCCTTAGGTTCACTTGGGTAATGTTTGCTAAATGAGAAGAATTAGAAACACAAAATGTAAGAATTCTTTGTTTATTTCAGTTCAGTTATTTGAAACGACTTTGTTTTGGAATATGTGTCTACTCATATCTTTGAATTGATCAGTTTTATATCTTGCATACCAGTCAACCCAACTGGGCAGAATATGAAGAACATTTATGTGCCATTAGAGATGATGAATTATTACCACAAGGAATCACTGTAATGAGGGAAAGCATTGAGTTTAAATTTAGTGCAGCAGTAAACAGGTGACAAAACACCGTGATCTATTTTGTGCCTTGTTTGTAGTATCTAATTTTTGCTGCAAGACAACTTGCAAGAGCAAAACATTTTACTGAAGGAAGCTAAAATTCATTATATTTTAATATTACATAACTGAAATGTAAATATGCTCACCAGAACCAACAATGTTGATTAGCCTGCGTTAGAGAACCCTGTACAGCAATAGCTATTTTTACTTGCTGGAACTACCAGAGGAATCATTTATACACATAATACAGCCAATAGTCTTAAAACATCCAGAGTCTTCATTGAGCTGAAATTTCTATGCATGGAACATTCTTTCTCTCAATTCAGATTTCTCTTTTGATAACTTCAGAGGCACTAAGTGTAGGCTGAATTTTTTGCAAACCTCTGTCCAGCTGCTCACCATGTCACTGAAGGCTTTCTAGTTTAACTTTTGCCTGAGAGAGTTTATATCACCACTTCCTCTCAGGCTGAAATAGCTGCTAAGCTCTTTGTATCTTTGTATGTTTGAATCAATACTCATCAAACTCTGCTTTCTTGATTTCCCCTTTGCGAGGACTGACTTTCTAAAAGCTGAAGTAAACACAGAATGTAAATTGGAGGGCTTGTGGAAAACCGGATTTCACTTACTTAAAAAAATTACCTAAGAAAATACTAGAACAGTGATAGAGAGACAGGTTTCCCAACAAAGAAAAGTTTCTTACTTTGGTAAGAAGTGTACAGAAACAAGATAAATTTGTTGATACTGATTTCTGCAGGAGAAGCCCAGATCCTACTACTGTGATGTGCTGATGGATGAGAGTCTGCATGACAAGCAATGAAATACAATGAGACACACACAGAATTAAGCTGTTGTTAAACCCACCGTCTGCTCAGACTGGACAGATCAAACAGAAACTGGAACAGAAAAGTGAGCCCTTGTGCAGTAAATATCAAAAATAGAGGGAAGACAAGATAAAGTTACAAGGTGAAGAACTAGTGCCAGTGTTACCAAGCAATGCACAGGTTACAAATTATGATCTATGTTTATGGCCAGCATACACCAATGTCACCCCTGCAGGTGGAAGCCAGGAGCTTCTTGGTGAGAATATCACTAATGCTTAAATATTTCTATCTCATTTTTATGCTATGACCATCATGAGAAAGAAGTTCTGAGAGCATTCATATTTGGTCAATGCACAGGGCATAAAGGAAAATTATGGTGTCCAGTATGCCAGCACTGGGAAAAATTGCTCCCAGTCATGAGATACTCTGCAAAAATCACGTAACAATGCAGTTATAGATTTATGAGATTGAACTCTAAGAGTGAGATCTTCCAAAATAGCTAGCAGCGAAGTCTGTGCAATCCTGTAATACTTACTATTAACCGCTGTCCTCTTTTGTCTACTAATTTGCATTTTGATTAAACTATTGAAATGTTTTTTTAAACAAAAGAGCCTCTTTTAAAATGTAATTATGTTTCATGTTTAGGCGACTGTTCTTACTGAGGGGGGAAAAAAAAAAAACAACACCAATTTCCCCTTACCTTTTGTGCTATAAA
Source organism: Centrocercus urophasianus (assembly GCF_019232065.1). Classification (NCBI taxonomy): domain Eukaryota; kingdom Metazoa; phylum Chordata; class Aves; order Galliformes; family Phasianidae; genus Centrocercus; species Centrocercus urophasianus. The sequence continues at coordinate 80,226,566 of NW_024884142.1, read as the reverse complement.
AAATATATATTGTTACAGTAGCTGGATAAATAAAAATTATAACCAAACTAATCATGTTTAGTGTAACAGCAAATTGCTAGGAGCTTATGGGCTAGTTTATGAATTTTCTTTCATGTTATAGTCCTCCAAAATGTATTATAACTATTTTTTTTCCTGCCATTACCCACAGATTAACAGTGCTCTAATAACTGCTGCTGGAATAGAAAAGACATAGGGTATCAGCTGGGATAAAATGATTACAAAAGTCCATGGTTTTGTTACTTGTTATTAACACTAGCTGGGAATCAGTTTCGTTTTAAAGTACATTTTAATTGCCACACAAAGTAGAAGTCTGGTATTGATTTGGGATGTATTTCCAGATACTAAAACTGTGCTTCTGATATAATCAGTTTTGAGCTGCTCTTTAGCTCTCTTGTTGCTTTGTTAATTACTCTATATTAGGTGTATTTCCCAAGATCTAAGATAAGGTAGCAGTTGACTGATGCACTTTCTCATGCTCATACTTTAAGAGAAAATTGATTCTTTCTTCCTTTTCTTTTGTAGACCTTGCCACCTCAACAGTCTGTGATTATATCACCAGCTGAGACATGTGCTGGAGAGGAATAAAGTGAGCTGGAGCCAGATAATAACATTTTTCCATTCACAGGGAGTGTGTGAATCTCCTTGTGGAACAGAATGCCTGAAATCATTGGATTCCAGGGTAGCTCAGCATATGACAGACTCAAACGTATGATTGCAGCTCTTAAAGTGTAATGAGACCCAACTGTACAGTGAAACATTTCCAGACATACATATGTGATACAGGAATAATCAGGTGCAAAAATTTCTCTGTTGTCTGGTCATAAGCTGCAAAAAAATATTCTTTGTAAAATGTAAAAATCCAGTGAAATCTCTAACACAAAACTTTGCTCATGTTCACATGCACCACACTTCTCTTTAGAGTTTAAGTATCTTCAGAGTAAAAGTTGTGAGTTTTGGGTTGTTCTGGATTTGTTGGTGTTTTTTTGTTTGTTTGTTTTTGTTTTCTGTTTTGTTTTGCTTTGTTTTTAATAAGACATGCACAGAAGAAGGGACTTGAATCCTCCTGTTCAGGAAGAAAAAAAATAATTTTCATACTTGTTAATATATGAATGTATATATAAATACAGAGTTGTACTGCACTTGCAATAGCATTATGCTCAGCTGAGTGGTGCCATCATAAGAGAGCCCCACGTTCACCAATGGCTGTGTGGAAGAAAGAGGATAGCAAGGAGAAGGCTCAACAGGTACTAAGAAATGACAGTCGTTTGAAAAAGCAGGTAACATTGAAAAAGTGTTGTAAGATAAGCGATTCAGAGTGACCATAATTTCAATAGCCAGTTTAGCTGCATGGGGCTAAATCCATCCACCATGCGGTATTGATAGGTATATGATAGGTAGGTACCGCCCTCTTTTCGTATCTTGTCTTCTAGGAACACTATGCTAAAGTAATAAAATAGTTCAGCAGTTGGAGGCAAGGCAGAGGTTTTTAGGGAGAAGCCAATGTCTGTGGATGGCCAGACTGGATTAGGACAGTGTTTTGAATGGCATAAACACCTTGTGTGTCACTGGAGTACATGATGTCAAGGATATTTGAAATTTTATAAAAATCACTGTTTTCTCTCAAAAGTTCTTTTAAACTTAGTTCCAGCAATAACTTATGCTTTCTGGCAGCAGAAAATAAGAATTCACATTAGCAATCCCAAATGGTTTTAGAAGGACTGCTATTCACCATTATTGTTTGAAAAAGCAATTTTTTTTTTTTTAATTGTTCATATTATTGTTTGAAGAAGTTCTAGCTTAAAATTTTCTGGTCTTTACAACTTTTCACAAGACTATAAGACAATTCTCTGGAGATCATCATTTATTTTCACTAATCTTGCAGCTGGTAATCCCTTGGCTTTTCAGCCACATAGAATTAGAGACCAGGTATTCTATGAAGAATGATTAAGTTGTCCATACAAAACTCAGACTAGGAATTTCAATAAGTAAATAAAAAGACAGAATGCAAAGAGAAAAATGAGGAAGATAAAAGATTTTAGTGGAATACAATTCTAACATCCTCTGTTTCTTTAAAATTAATACTCCTCATTTCAGTGGAGAAAAGTTTGTTTGTTTGTTAAACTGGACACAATCTGATTACAGGGAATTTCACTCATACAGAAAGATGTATGGATTTGATGTTGTACTGATTGCACTCTAAGTAGACTAGCATAGACTTCCAGTGCATATTTCTGTGTTCACCCTCAGTAACTCAACAGAAGCAAAAATGTCCATATACTCTTTCAAAATACCAGGTAGATGTGAGAAATGTTATATGTGAATTAAAAAGAAGAAAAACTAGTTTTAAAATCTTGATCAGACCCAGATTAAGACTCCAGTAACGCAGTGGCAAATTGCAAGAATGTTCTGATCCAAAAAGAAATTTCCCAAGAGTAACATTGATTTTATGCATAGAAGTTAGAGGGTGAAGCAGGTTTGAGAAAGGCAAAACTGGCAGCAGTATTAAATCACAGGCTTAAGTTGCTCATTTGTATGAAACAGTAGCTCATATTGTAGATGTATATAAAATACATGTAGTTCACAGAAGCAAAGTGAAAATGAGTTTGCAAAGTGTTAATGAGATCTTCCTAAAGTCAGCCAGTCTTTGGTAGTCTAGAAGAGAGGATAAAATGCAAGTATTAGCTGCTAAGTTCTGAAATGACTAATTTTAGCATAGTCTTTCTGATCACGTGATGCACATTCTACTAGTGAAATCAGAATTGTGTATATACTTGAAAAGTATTTTTAGAAAGCTACGAAGAATTATCTGGAAGCAAATTGGAGGAGAGAATTGCCCTAAATTATGCAAATATTTTAATATGATGTGATTTATCTGAGAAAATTCACTGGAAGAATAACTACAGTCTCTGAAAAGGCTACAGTAAATCACTGTATAAATTTTCCGTTCTGTATATTGTTCATAGCTAGGTTTGTCATTTACTTTCTACAGCCACTGTGAAAAATCACTTAGCCTGGAAGGTTTTAAAGGCCTCTGTTACTTTCTGCAAACTTATAATCCCTATGTGATTCCGTACCCCAAACTGCAGTTCTGCTGTTAAAGCTGTGAGTTTCTTCTCTTGTGCTCTTGCTGCTGTCATAATTATTTCAAGACTAAAGGAAGGATCCTGATTATCAAGTTCAAATGTAAGTTTTTGATAGAACAGCAGACTACTGCTCTGTTTCTGGAGACCCTCCTGGCTCTGCTTTCAAGCTGCACCTGGTCATTGTTACTGAATGAAGAAGGAAATGATCTGTGCAAAATGGCCTGTTGCCTGTTGGTGTCCAGTGCTTTTTCCTTTTCACAGCCCACATTGTTTTCAGGGCGAATTTTGTGAGGTAGTGCTTTATTTCCAAAGTACTTATGAGAGAGCTCAAGTTCTGTAACCCCTTTCTATGAAATAATCAGAAATTTTAAACTAAACTTTTTCTAAGTTAAAATTTCTAAGATATTCCTAAGATATTGATCCTGGTGATGACATAACCTTTTATTTTTCCAAATGTAATAACAGGTAAATGTTTAACATTCACTTAAGCCTTTAGGAGTCCAAGGTATTCAACAATCTGAAATCTGATTTGTTGCAGTATGAAGAACAGAAAACAACTAAGAGATCAGGATGATAGGTAGAGAAAGGAATAATAATTACAGCAAGGGCAGAAAGAATAGAGATAAACGCCTGCATCAACTCTAATGTGGTGAAAGACCTGAATCCAAAAAGGTACAGAAAAGTCCATTAAAAGGAATGTTAGTTTTCGTGGTTTTATATAGAATAATGTGAATAATCCAAGTAATGAAATGGCATCATACAAAACATCACAGTCCAATCAGGATTAAATTAGTACTTTTCTTCCTCTTATATCATTTAAATCTTTATTAAAAATGGGGAAAATATAGTTTTACAGTTATAGTTTCTTGTTATTGCCAATGGAAAGGATGGCTATTATAAAAATTAAAAATAATTTTTAAAAGTAGAGGAACACTCATAAATATGATTAACATTGCAGGAACAGTTATAAAATCTCTTTAGTAAAATCAACAAAACAAAGACAGTTTATTCTCCTCACGTTGCTTGTGTGTGTATAATTACATATTTATATACATTGTCAATGACTGTGGTGCAGGGCATGATTTGCATAATTAAAAGATTCTCAGTGAATGAGCTGTTATATATTTCTCTATTGTTGTCATCTGCAAAAAGTTTCCCTTAAAAATCTACCAGATCAGCTTCTTATACTACATCTATAAAGTACGAGTGATCAAGAAAGAAGAAAAATACACGGAAGAAATACTCACCCAACCTCAGTGTGTGAGGTATCTTCATTTTATGATCTTGTTTTAATACCCTAAACAAATGCCTTTGAAAAGCCTAATGAAATATCAATTATTAAATATGACTTCTGCTAAGTGCTTTTTCCTGCAATGATCTTGTTCTGTCTCTTGTATTAATCAAGGAATTTTGTAACTGTGAAAACATAGTAGTGGGAGCTGGGGTAAAGAAGTGAAGATTACAGTAATTATGAAGAGGTTGTTTGGATATATCAGAGAGAGTGACCGTGGTAAGTAAAAGGGAAGGGAAGATATGTTTGAGAGGGTATACGGGGAGGACAAGGATGAGACATACTTGAGGGTGCCATTTTGAAAGGTAAGAGCAGATAAATAAATACAGCTGAACTGAAAGGAGTTGTACATTCTAGGATGCTAAGTAATAATACCAGGGAGCTGCATGTATATGAAGCTAGAACAGTTCTTTCAAGTCAAATGTTTACACGTAACAGGCTTGCCCTATTAGTCCAAACAGTTTCTAGTACAGAGACTCCCTGGCTTTCTTCCAATCCCATCACACAGTAGAGTAAGATTGCTTCTCCAAGCTTCAAAAAGATGGCAAATAATCAAACAAGATGTCTAGCTGAGCTGAGTAGATAACTAGTCCAATTTTTTTTCAAATGGAGCAGCTTTAAAAATTACCCATTAATACTTTCTCTAGAAACTGAGAGATTTGACTGTAAGAGATGTCTTTACAAGTGTTTTGGCTTATTTTAGATTCAATATATTTTTTAATCAAAGCACTCCAGATGCTCCTATGTTCTCTTCATTCAAAACCATCAACAGCCATATGCCATAGAACTAAAGACTTAATTGCAAAGATGTATCATCTGAAATCCAACTGAATGAATCAAGGGAGAGGAGGTGAAATTTTGTTAGTAATCAGCAGAGAGAACATGGGGAAGATATGTATGAGTAATTAAGAAATATGGTCAGCATTCTTGCTGTTGAACAAGTTTTCAATTTTTTCAATTACTTCTGGGTCCCAGATAAATGAAAGAAATTGATATATACATATATACACCCCTTATTCCTATCCAACAAATCCAACAAATGATTATTACAAAAGAGATGGAGTTTGATAATACGGTGAAGAAAAGATCACTTTTCAATGATGCCTCAACATCAGTCTCATTAGGAACAGATGTCTATCTAGTAGTGGTATCAAAATGGAGCAAGGGAGAAGGTGGCATCTGTGTATGTACGAAGCTGATGCAAAAGATGAATATTTGGCAAGTTGAATACAAATCCTGATTTTACCCTGGCAGTCCAGAGGGCCAACCACACCCTGATGTGCCCCACAGCCATTACTGCCATTTTAAAATGAATTACTTAGTTTGAATGAACTTATGAGCTGATATCTCAATGTGCAGCATCATAATAATTGCAATAAATTACTGTTGTTCCACGGTCTGGTTTCAGCCTGCCATATCAATAATGCTCTTGGATATACTTTGAGATATACCCAGATTTGTTTTGTAATTTTATATAATGTAGATTAAATGCAGTTTTAACCCTCCAAAGCCAAATATTCCTCATAATATAATATTCAATGCCAATTAAAAATTATTCCAGCTTTTACCTTGTTTCCACTAGGGGTCAGTCTAGCAAAGATAGCAAACTTCTCTGTTGTAGAAATAATGCAGTTAAATTCTATTGCTGAACAACTTATGCAAAAATACAGAACAAGAAAATTATTGGATATGAAAACTTTAAGCATGGAAAATTTCTTTTATGATGTGGCTAATTTTTAGAATCTTAACCATAATTCCTACAAGGTGAAGTGTCACTAAACTCTCAACTAGTAAATAGAAGATGTGTTCAAAGTATTGCTGTTCTATGGTTTGGGGATAATCTGGATAGAAAGATTGGATTGATTGTGGAGTGTTTTGTGAATTATAGGAATTCATTGAAAACCCACATAAGTCTACTAAACTGAAAACTCAGTAAAACTACTGGATTCTTTTTAAAGGCAATCAGTCTTACCTTAAAACTGGAAAAGTATTGGCATGCTTTGGTACAGCTCTGCAGATTTAGACTTATTTGTCAGGCAAATGGAAACTCAGAAACAATTGCACTGACTGCATTTTCTACAGCCCTAATTTGCAGCCTTCAAATACAGGTATTTTCCAGGTGCTTTGAAACTGAAGAGCAAAAGGGCTCTGTGAGAATTTTCTATCAAATACGTCTGCTGCTCTGAAGGGCATGTAGTGAATGCAAGGCCAACATCTCTGTGTCCTCCTTGCAAACTAGGACATCTTCCTACATGTGAGGCCATTCTTCCCAAAGGAGGAGAGGGCAGAACGAGGTCTTCTTTGTGAGGCATTTTCATATGTCGCTTCTTTAATTATCTTTGCAGTAAGTCTAAGGCTCTGCGTTTTCTAGCTGGCTGGAGAGCAGTGAAAGGATGTTGCTGCTGAGTTCCTTAGTTTATCATGGCTTTACTTATTACATTTTCTGCAAGCAGCATGTTCAAAATTTCACTCCTTATCATTGTTTCTAGGCATTTAGTTTCATTTATTTTTAACATAATTGCAGGGCTCAACAATCTCTCGTCTCAAGTGAAGCCATGCTCAGTAATGAAGTCCTTAGTCTGAGATGCTGAAGGCAGTGGATCTTTAATCTGAAAAGCAATTTTGTCATCTCTTGGGAACAATTGAAGCTGGATGGCATGTATGTCAGCCTCTGTACTTGTTCTCAGTTAATCCTTACTGAATACTCAAGTTACCTAATATTTCAATTCAAATGTTTCTACTGTACTCCTGTTTTCCACTCATTTTCATCGGTAGCAATGGTTTAATCACATTAAAATACACTTTTTTTTTTTCCTCTGCTGCAACTGCTTCAATGCTGAGAAACAAGTATTTTCTCCCAAGAATTCACTACAACATTATTCACATATGGACTGAGTACATCATAAATATGAGTAACAGGGCTAAATCTATCACACTGGTATATTTGTACAAAGACAAACTTTGTCTACTTGTTGCTCAGATATAAACATGAGCCCTGTTTGCCATTACCAATGTATAACACTAAAATACTTAACATCGTACTTAGGACAATTGAAGTGTAATGCTTCTAATTAGCTGGCTTCTGCTATAAAACAGTGTGAGATGCATTATAATGAAAACTTTGAAATACTTACAGTTTTTAAAAATTACTTAATAAAGACAATTTGCCCAAAGATCCTGGTAGCAGAAATTGCAGCTCACTAACACTCTGTTAATAAAGATACATGGAAGAGGAGTACCATTAGCGCAGAAATGGTTTAATTGTAATTGAACTTCATAGTTGCCTATGAGGTAAAAAAGCTCATCTCCGTGAAGTCCATGGGAAAGCAGGAGAAGCATTTTCAAAACTTCCTATTTTCCTAAAATTCTCTGTCAGTCTGGACATCTCAGTATTAAGCTAAAGTGGTGTACATGGGTTTGGGTGTAAATCAGAAGGTTTTGGAGTTTAATAGCAGTATTTTCAAGAAGAGTTATATCTCTTGCACTATCCACTTTAATTTTTTCTGACAAATGATATTTGAAAATATTTCTGGCTGTTGTAGCCAGAGAAGTATGAGCTTGTAGAGCTCTTGAATCCAACTTAAATTAGATTCCTCTTTGTGTTTCACAGTCAGGATGTATTCATGTAAATTTATTGAGGTGGTATCTGATATTAGAAAATGTTATTTTCTCTGTTAATTTACCTTCAGTCATTAATCTTCTCTACTTCAGTATGAATCAGTTAAAGATATAACTTGTGGCATCTATATGAAAAGTAATGAACTTTGTTCCTCAGTAGGAGCTTCACAAGAAGTTTTGCAGTTATATTCCTTTGTTTCTTTTTGTATTGCTTGCAACAGAAGACCGCTTTCAGAAGCTAGGGAATTTTGGCTTTATCACATCCTTTTTTTGCTTTTACTTTGACAGACAGCTTTCCCCAAGAGAGAGCAGCAGGGCTGGTGGGAGGTCAGCACAACTGCACAAAGCGACAAGCAGGGATGGAGATTTGGTGGAACAAACTCATTTTGCTTACATGTCAGAGGAGGTGTGAGGTGTTCCCAGGGGAATCAGATTTTGTGCAAACGTTGCTGAGCTTTCTATCTTATGCTCTGAAGTGAGCAATTTGCCTCAGGGCTACTCTGGAAAATTTATCCTGGAAATCTTTAAACAGATGCTGACTTAAAAAAACAAACAAAAACCTGTAAACTGGGATTTTTTCCTTACTGTGGTAGGCAAGGCTAAATGAATTTGAGCTTTCACAAACTGAATATTTTCTGAAGATGCCCACCACAGTTCATTCTCCTGCTGAAGAGACACAAAGAGAGGATACAGAGATCTGAGAGGACCGCAGTCTCCTTTTCATCAATGCTTGCTTTACTTGCAATCTTCTAGCAGCAGAAGGGAACACCATCCTACCTCAGAGCTACTGAATAGCCACAGGTGAGGTGTGCTGACTCACTGTCCCACCCACATTACTAATTGACACTTAAGCAGATTTTATGCTGCCATGTGAACTGTTCTCCCTCCTCCTTCCCCTCCTTGCTTTAGGCCATTTTCACCAGTCTGAAAAAAATCCTGTGAAGTAGGTTCACATTACAGTCTTTTTACACCATACCAATTTCCCTCCATCCAGCTAGGCTACATTTATGCTCATTTCAATAAATCTACTTTAGCAATTCCAAACCCATGCTGGAAGTACAGCTTCAGTGATCTCCACAGGCTTTGCTCATTAAACCAGACTGAAAAAGCATCTTCTCCAAATTCATCTCCTGAAAGCTGGTAAGCTGCAGAAGTGTTAATTGGTTCTAGTGGTTAGATGCCTCGCTGTGAATATCCTGAACAAGGAAGCCTACTTTGGCTGGGTTTATGACCGCTTGCTTCAGTATGAATCTTGAAGGCTCTTCAGGCTTTTTCAGGTAAAAAAGCTCTATGCGCCCTTTAGACTTAAATTGGTATAGCTCCTAAAACCTCTCAACTCCAGCATTTTATGCTAGTCCTGCTTTAGTCTGCTATCTGAAATTCTGGATCAGAAAAAGTTATTAAAGAAAGTGCTATGAAAGGCCGTCGTTCATTTACATCAGCTTGTGTTCAGATGCAGACTGGCCACTTATGTATTTTTATTTGAGGACATGAATAGAGGAATACACGTATATAGATTCCAAGATAGTATCTTTATCCATTCAGTTACACAATTTTTGGATGAATTCAGCAAAAAAATAACTATGTAAGTTTAAAAAAGGAATTGAAAGGAGAGTTGGGAATTCATAAGAAAAAAAAAGAATAGTGATCTGAAAGGGATTGTAAGACTAGGCTGTGCATACTTTTTGCATATTAGATTTCCTTTAAATTAAGCATTCCCTACTATGCCATGAAAGGCAACCACAGGCAACACAGAGTAAGTCCAGCTGTTGCAGTGACAGGTAAAGCCGCTACTTAGGAAATATTTCTCGTATCACAGAGCAAATTAGCATTTAGAAGATAGGTGGCCATTTTGTATTCACTATGGCTTATATACCTTCTGAGGAGAAAAAAGTTCATTCTGAATGCCACTCATTTTGCCAGTATATACAAGACTGCAACATGAAGAACAGAACATCTTAAAAGCTGTTACAATAAGATAGCTGCCAAATCCCAGAAGAAAAATTCTACAGAGACACCGAGAGATGAAAACATGTTGGACATACAATAACCTACGCAGGGCTCGGAATCCATCTTTGGCTTTTCTGCCATAGATGTCAGTCTGCTACCTCCTCTTCTTTGTTCACATATCCAAGAGATAAAAATTAAGAAGTTAGGAGTTTGGATAACTGGATCTAGCTTGAATATGATTGGGAAAAAAAGATGGGATAATACTGTGCCATGAAATGTTGATTATTTTATGGCTTGTAGACCACTATTTCTCCCTCCAAGCCCTTGATAATGTCAGGATGTTAAAAAAGAAAAAAATATTAATTTGTTTCTCCTAGTCTTTCTGCATAACGAATGAGCTGGAAGATACTGTATGATTAGTGGTTCACTCTCACCAGCAAGTTATTGCAGCTCTGCAAGTGAAGCTGTCAATGTAGCTGAACTTCAGCAATTATCCGTATCTGGGGTTGACACATAAATTGTTAAGTAAAAGACAGCTTATCTGTCTTTTATTGTTCTAGGTTACCCCCAATGGGAAACCATGGGTTGACAGTGAATGTTGGATAGGATTCAGTGCTCTAAGTTTAGGTATCTGTATCAGAGCAGTCTCTCTGAGCAGGTTAAGTTCATGTTAGTCAGTGCAAACAAACAGGTGTCTTTGAGGTGCACTTCATCTCATCTTGGGATACCTATTTAAAACAGCAGGTGAATCCTGCTCTACTGACTCTGAAAGGAGCCTACACAATTAGCTCATATACAATTTTACAAGGTCATGAGATTAATCTTGTCTTTGGAGAGCTACTGTGTTTCAGCTGATGAGTTGATTGTGAATCTGAACATGAAAATTTAGTGGATGGTTTGCTATAATGTTTCTCTAATGAAAGTAAAGTGAAATTAATTGAGATTTTACTGAACATATAAATGAAAAAGCTTAATAAAGATATTTTTAGAGAGAAAGCTTAGATGGGATTCTTCTGACTTCTTAAATTAAAGAATTGGGTCATACAGAAAAATCACTGTCAAATCATATCAGCCAAGTTTTCTAGCTTTTTTTCCCCTTTCATGTATATATTTTTTCTTCCCAGTTATTCACATTTTTACTTTGTTTCTTCTAATCTTTCAGGCATTGGATGAATTTCTGTTTTGCAGTAGAAATGGACAACAGACTTGTCACAGCAATCTGCCACTGCTAATTCAAACAGCATTTAAGATAAGTACAACTCTTCATCAGGTATAATTGCACAGTATTTTCAACAGTTCACCATCCAACAGTCATTTACTGTGGTTTTACATCATACAGTATTTCTGAAAGCATACAAACCCTCATCTGTGGTTTTGACAGTTTTGTTCTTGCTGTAAGCTTATAGTATGTATGGAAATCTGGTTTTGTTGTACAACCTGTATCATCTTTGCCTGAGGAAGGTATGAGGAATAGGGATATGAGGAAGTATGGGTTATGAGGAATCATGACCCTAGCACTCCACCTTCTCTGTTTCTGTGAAAAATAAAGAAGCCCATGGGAACAAAAGATCTCAGATCTCCCCGGCATGAGTATTTTGAAAAATTATCTGAGCATTAAAAATAGATTAAGATTTATTAGATTTTTTTATTTATGTTTGAGCCAACTCAGTTTGCTCTAGATCATAATGTGGTGAGGTGAATGTTATTAGACAGAGTAAAACTGCCACCAAAAATTGCATTCCACTTATCTAATCTAGTACAATCTCTACTTCGTCTTATTAATGAGTCATGTGAGTATTACAAATAACACCTACTGCAGTGTCAGTGAGGCAGATGGCCCTTAGTTTATACCTCTTATTAGGTTCTCTAGCACAGCTGTATGCTCTACCTTGTGTTGGCTTGAGATTCATGAAAAAAATATGTTTGGAGAATAATTCTTTTCCATGCGGATTTGTCCTCCAGTCTGTCTCAGTGTAGCTGCCCAAGGACTTCCTCTAACGTAGGAAAAGGAGAAGGACAGCTACTGAGCACTTTTCACTCAAGACAAAGGAGAGAAAATCCTCATTTCTAACAGTAATAGACTTCAAATTCAGGATTATGATGCTGACAAGTTACAAAAGTTTTAGCCAAAAGGAACACTGTCAGAAAGCAACATATCAACATATTTCTTCACACTGCATTTTCTGTGAGTGCAGCACTTTTCTGGCTTATTTGCTTTTTACAGCCTTAGCATCACTTTCTTTATGATATTTATCATCTCAGTTTCATGAGACTCATATTCAATTAGGAAAGCCCTGACTGGCTTGCAGCATGCATTTCTCTACGCTCACAGATATCCCTTACATCTGGATATCTCTCTGGACTTCAAACAAAATCATGAATGATTGCTTTATAGTTCCTTTCTCTTAGGATGCACTGCAGCTTCCCTATCAGTTAACTGTTGTGTACAGCTGGATAAAATCATGGCTGCACCAAAATGAATAGAATTTTAGCCTTTGATTTCAGTGATATCAGAACTTCTAAACAGATTAGACCCAGTCACTGCCATGGCCATTGTGAAATGACATGATAATGACTCTTTACATGAAAAGGATTTTTTGAAAGTTGTTCATAATCTGGAACAAGAGTAACGCTTTATCTACTTGTTATGTTCACAAACAATACATCACTTGAATGCCCCACCCTGGAGGCATTCAAGGCCAGGCTGGATGTGGCTCTGGACAGCCTGTTCTGGTGGTCGGTGACTCTGCACATAGCAGGGGGTTGAAACTAGACGATAATTATGGTCCTTTTCAACCTAGGCTATTCTATGATTCTGTGATCAAATTGTTAACAAGAGAAATGGCATTCAGAATTTTACTGTCTTCTTCTACAGTCTCAGGAAAAATTACACCATTTCTACTATTTTTTAGAGTGAGTTGCTTAGAGCATCACTTTGTGTTCCTTCACTTTGTCCAGACATCTGCAATGAGGTCAAGGTAACATTCGAGGATTTGCCATGCCTTTTTTGTAATAGCTCAAATCTCCTCTGCACTACAGAAGACATTAGGACAACAGAGCATTTTCATCTTGGCAGGGTATCACTTTGCAAGTGTTTGTGTGTCACATTTTGATTAGTACTGGCTTGCTCCAAAAGATATTCTATCTCATTTTATACGTGTCCTTATTCTTCTTTTAATTTCTAAATAGTAGAGATTATTTTGCAGAATGCCATACTGTATGGGAACTGTTGAGTCACGGCCTGAACCACTGATTGATCACCTGAGGCAAGGACCAAGTAAGCCTTGGGAGCACAGATGAAGGCAATTCTCCTGTGTGACAAGAAGAGGTGGAGCCTGGCTGCACCTCTCCTAGACCCCATTTAAGGGCTCACAGCTCCTCTCTGGAGTCTTTCTTGCCAACCTAGATCTTTGGATAAAGGTGAGTGTTCCTTCCCTGTTTGTTTTTTCTCTCATTTTTTACCATGATGATCTTTCCAGCTGTAGCACCAACTATAACACATACAAAAGATGCAGAATTTGATATCCTGACTAACTTCTTCCTCTGAACTAAACAGAATAATTTGAGGTGCAAGGTAATTTATTTTTTTTCCAGCTATTTCATTTTGAGTAAAAATGCAATCATAATTTCTTTACTGATTTCATTATTTAACATGAGATATTCACTGATCATGAAAGCAAAGGAGGTGATTTGCATTTCTGTGGCGCATACCAGGAATATCATGCCATTGAGCTTTCACTTGACATGTTGTTTTTACAGCTTTACGATAGAAATAAAGCACTGTTAATGCAGTGTATTTTTCGAGGTTGAAAATTAAAAAAGAAAATAAGAAAAAAAAAAAAAAAGAAAGGAAATCTTATGAAAAGTAAGAATGACTCCTGTTCCTACAATCGCTGCTTGTCTATACAAATAATTCTTCTAGTTTAGGGTTCTAACCTAATTGACTTTTTTTTAGAGATTTGTTACCATTACATTCTGGCTCTGCAGATAAGACATTTAGAAATTGTAGGTTGCTAATGTAAGTAATGGCTAAAATGACTGTGGTAAGCCTGTTTCCACGCTGTCTGAGAGTGTGTTATGTGAGATGCTGCCCATAACTGTTTGTGCTTGCACAGATGATTGACTTAGAATCCCAACACCTGTGATCTCTGTAATGTTTGATCTATCTCTGCAGCTGTTCCTCTGAGACTGCTACAGGCAGTAATTGATTAGTTCAGCAGCCCTTCAACATCATTTGAGTGTTATGAAAGCTGGTGAATTAAAAGCTGCTTTTTAGGAGCAGACAGCATCTTCCTCTATGTCTATGTGATGCTTCCCGGGTACCTACATTTAGCAGCCCTACTTTTGCAAAACAGCTAAACTCTTCTTAAAAATTCATTTTAAAGACAAGAGGAAAATGCATCTCTTCAACAATTCCTTTCCCAAAATCATATATTCTTTCCATTTAACTTCAATCAACAAAGAGAATTCATCCCTAATGGGGCCCAGGAGATGGTGAGCATGGATGAAACTCAGTGGGGAAAAAATAACCAAGGTATCCTGACTCCAGTCCTTTTCTGGAAAATAAATAAATAAAGTTATGGTGATAGGGTTAAACATCTTTACAGAATTAAATAGGGCTATTGCTCCTGAAGGAATGGAACATTATTTTAAAAAAAAAAAAAAAAAAAAAAAAAAAAAAAAACCACAATCAATCTTCCATGTTATCTTGTCAAAAAACAAACAATTAATTCATCCACACCTGCTACAAAAATATTCTTTCTTAAAAAACAATATTTCAAAAAATGCTGTTCCATATTCTCCTGAAATAGAAGAATAAGTCTGTCCACGGACAGTCAGTCTGATGTGTTTAGATCTAATTTCCAAATTGATGTTTTTTCTAGGAGTACCACAACAAATAAATATCAAGCTGCCTAACCACAAGGTGAGCTGAGATCTTATGAAAGTCGTTGTATATCTTGAAGGTCTTCATGAAACTCTGAGCTAGAAGGAATTATGATAGGTATATGGCAATGCCTTTTGAAACCAGTGTATGAAAATCTGAAAGAAACATACAGATGTATTGGAAACTGTAAGCAAAATACTTGATAAGCAAACTTGGTAAGCAAAATATATGATACATAATCTGAGAAATACAGAGCTGGAAGTCATACTCTGCTATTTCATTTTATTGCTATGGTAAGTCATTTTTAAATGTTCTTTAGCATTTATTTACCCAACATGCTACTGTAAGTATTCAGTTTTGTGTTTTTTAAACTTCTCAGGCTTGTGGTACTTCACTGTCCTTGTTGTGAAGTAGAAAGTAGCTCTGACTTCCAGTCTAGCTTCTGATCTTTCCCAGCTATTCATAATTTTTTCTATAATAACCATGGTGAATAATTAACCATGATCTTCTTTTCAATCATTTTCAATATACATGAACATGCTACATCCTTTGGATCACCTTCCTTTCCTCTTTGTACTTGCAAATTGATCGCAAAGCATTTGCTCTGGTACATTTCAGTGTATAAAACTAGATGATATGTTAATGTTCTGGATTTTGTCCGTATTAGCAGAAGTACAGTGCTTGTTCCACATGACCTTTCTGTGACTTCTTGAGTACAGTAATTCATAAAAGATTTCTTTGGCTTTAGGGTACATCTCAGTATGCCCCGCTGACTTGAGTACAGTCAATTCATCCATTCTTTATTATGCTCTTTAACTGTTCCGGCCTCTGTTTCTACCCACCTGTTAACATCAAACATCAACTGAGTGAAGCATGCCATAAATTTTGTGAACGCTAATATAAAAATGCAGTGCAGCCTTCTCTGTGACATCTGTTAAGTGCATGTAGTCTTGCTCCCTCAGCAGAAACCTGTTGCATCTCCTGTCCTTTCTTCATCTTCTCCAGGAGTGTCACCACTTCACCTTACTGCCATTCTTACCATCCATGGCACTGTGATTGCTCACTGTATATTTCATCCGAAGTGTTTACCTTTAGAATCTCAAGCATTTTCTCCTTTACTTGTCAGGCTTGAATATAAAATAGCTCTTCATACAGTCATTTCTTCTAACCTAAAATTAAAAATAAAAATAATTAATAAAAAAAAAAAAAAAAAAAAAAGAAGTCTGGGGACCCGGGGCATCTGTGTCTTCCTGTATTAACCTTCTTGTGGCTCCGAGGTTAGTCAGAGCTTTTCTTTATCGAGGGAACCTGGCTGCAAGTGTTTTCTGTTAAAAGAGTGACACTCTTTTAAAAGGAAATACAACCGTTAGTTCTATACCATCTCAAACACTTTGAATAGACTCTCTTGAAGCAAATAAGTCTTGCACTGGATTATTCATCTAGAGTGCAGATAAAGGAAAGTGTTAAAGGGTTTTCTTCAAAATGTAGATTTTCCAGAAAAATGTAGCAAATCTTTGATGACTTGCTCATAAAAGTAATCAACATCCTGCTAAGGAAATACTAGCAATTGACCCATTTCTGGCTAATAAAGCAAAAGCAACTGCCTTTTTCCATATTAGGCATAATAAAATCTTCAGGCATTATAAGAAAACTTTCTGTTAGTTTGTTTTCACTTCTGTGAAGGAGAGAAAATTCAGATCTGTTGTACCCTAAGGGGATATTCTGGAAAGTAACACCTTTGTGGACATAGTGTACTATTAAAGCAAGACCCACTTTTAGGAAATCTTCTAGTGCTGCTTGGAAAGTATTTTAGTCTCTGGCGTCTGAAGCTTGAAGAAATTTCCTTGTACCTTTTTAGAGAGTTTTGCTTCTCCTCTGTAAGAAACAACCCAAGCCAAAATATTATGTTATTGCCTTTAGCTTCATCTCAAATGCAGGAAATCTCCAAGACACAGTGGATCCTTTTCTCTCTCAGATTTATATTCTTGTTTGACATATATATGGTAGAGAGATTAGCTGGAGAAAAGTATAGATGTACTATGGAGATACCAAATCATATGTAAATTATATATTTATAAGAGTAGAGGGAATGTAGAATTTAAAAACATAGAGTAAAAAAGACAAACTATAAGCCTGAGTGAAAGTGCAGGACAGATTCACGGATTTTTGCCTTTTTTACTGCTGAAATATTGCTATGAGGCAGAAGGAAATATAGAAACAGACTGAAAGAGAAAACAGGAAAAAATAGCCTTAATATTGTCCTGTCCTTTGGTGAATCCCTGTGAAGTTCACAAGTGTCTCTGTGTGGTGAATACCTTCCCCTCTTGCCCTTACCTAGCTCTGCACCCGAGCCAGTGGTGATCCCATCCTGATTACTTCAGTTGTCTTTCAAGCATTCGAGTTACTTGAAAATTTTTAACTTGCCAAAAGAAAATGTTTTACAAATGCTCATTGCGTTTGTGGAACTAATCTGAAATATTAGTCTAAATGATCCCACTTTATTATTTTTCCATAACATCTTACTGTTTGCAAAATAAGTTTCAAGTTTAAATGCAGTTTGCTGTTGTCTGCCCAGACATAATGAATAACTCTGAAACAAATCCAAATACATTAGCAGCCTGCTCAGTACTCTCCTATAGAAGTGTTATTAATTTACGTGTTGGAATATTTCATGTTCTGCTTTGTTGATCGAGCTATTATTTTTTGTTAACACGGATGAAAGCATCAGCACATTAGTACATTTCAGACATACTGGTATAGCCAAAACAAATTATGCATTTTTACTGACTCTTTTAGATTATCACAAATTTTTAAATGAATACAGCCCTTTGCACCTGTGAGTGTTCTAGCTGTGAATTAGTAGTTAATTGCTTTGGTATTAATATACTGAAAGGCTGCAAATGAAGAATAGTAGTTAAAATCTGTTCACTTGAAAGCTTGCTGAGCATGTTCACTTCATTTTCTATTGCCATTGCTCTTCTGTGACAGATGTGCTGGTATCCAAGCAAGATACAAGTAAGTCTTTGTAATTCTTGGAACATCTTTACACACTGTGAGGGCTGTACAGGCAATATTAGGCAGCATCAGCTTTAGGCTAGAGGAGGCATGAGAGCTATCTGAGTTGCAGATACAGAAGAGAGCAGATTCCTATTGCAGGAAAGATTTATCTTGAAGTGCTTGGCATCATCTATTCACATGGGAGTTTGCCAGATCTGAAGATGGAGAAGTGTACATCTGGGCATCATACTGAGAGAGTCACAGTCTTTTCCTATCTGTGGTCAGTGCATTTTCAGTCAGGTCACTTGGCTTTCATGAATATTTGCTTCAACCTTTTTCCTTGGTCGCGTACTTTTTCTGACAGGGGTTTTTATTTTATGCCTAGAGCATGCGGAAGGGATTTCAAAGTGCAACTGCAATAGAGACTATTATGAAAATAAATCTCTTTAATAGAATCTTGCTTTTCCTTTGACGTTGTTTTATTTATGATGTTATTAACTGCATGACTTAGGCTCATTTTCATCAATAGATTGTTTCCAAATGCATTTGTCTATTTACAATTCGTTATTTACAATAATGGGATTCCATGGGTACAAAATGAGTTTAATGGACTAGAGAACAGTATTTGAAATGTTCATCAACGCTGTTGGAATACAATCATATTCAAGAGCCCTGTGTGCTCTCTCTACATCATGATGGCAACTGTGTTTTAAATGATGATGTTCAGTTCTTGATCAGTTTTGCTGCCTTTAGATTTTTGTGTAAGTTTACTAGAGTTTTCATTCTGAATTTACAATGCCCAGTGTTGTCACACCCTATCACACATTTAGCACAAGCCTTATATATGCACATTTAGAAGCTATACTTTGCAGCTGTTAGACAAGCTGTGTGGTGTGTTTGTAGTGGTGTGTAGATTTCCTCTACAAATAGGTAAACTTCACTTGTTCTGGTTTGAAGGATAATTTCAAGGTATAACTATTTCAGTCAGGCAGCTGGAACAGAAAGCAACATTCCAAGGAAAGAACAGAAAGATGAGGTATGGCACTGTGAGTGCTAGTTCCCTGCTTTCTTTGCTTTTGGATAAATAAACGGTTGGATGACTCTTATGAATGTTTAATTAAACATGGTGTCCTTTGCTTGTTGGTGAGTAAAGTTGGAAATGGGAAATAGTACGTGGCTGAATTTTTAGACAGCTTTACAGACGGCAGTTCTTTGTCAAGTTCATTTTCACCTATGCCTACAAGACTTTCAATGTAACTTAGAGTACAGTAGACACTAATGGTCACTTGCACCGATCTATAAAGCTCTAAACAATAGAAAGCATTTTTAAATAAAGTAAATTTACAGAAAACAGTAAAGTGTAAGTAGAGCTTAAAGATGTAATTCCAAGGTAACCATGTCAGTGCACATGGGGACCACAGCCTTCAGTCCTCTGACTACTTCTCAAGGAAAGCATTCCTAGAAGACTTAAGGTCTGTTTACGTTTCTATAATTGAATTATGAGACTGTGGACCAGACATTTCATCTCCTCTTGCCTTTCAGGTCTGAAATAGTAGTTTCTGTCTTTATGAAGTTCTTAGGGAGAAGCTGTGGATAAATCACATCTTTATGTCCTCTCACCCAAGCATGTCACATAATTTACATATTTATGAGGAGCTTCTTCTTTGTTACTGAGGTATTGCAGAGAAGGCTATTGGACAATACAAACGTTTAAATAAGTTGGTGGTTTTTCTGCAGGATGAATTTTCAGGTGAAAACAACCTCCTGTAAATTTGTTTTTTGTGATAAGAATACCAAGTATCAAAAAGGACAGGACTGCAGTTACTATCATAATGAATAGAAAAAAATTCGTCTGATTCTCATCAGCTGACATTGGGTGGTTATGTCCTGCAATTCTCTGTCCTTCTCTAGCACTATAAGTCAATCAATTTTCATGTTCCTTACAAAAAGGTAATTACACTTGTAGCAAGAGTTGCATATTTAGAAAACACCTGCTGGCATAGCACTGGAAGAAGAATATTTGAGGCTTGCTTTTAGAGACTAGTTTCACTGGCTTGAGAAAGGTAATACGGGTTGTAAGGTAATTCTCTGTATAGCTGAATTGTTCTAGTTCTTCAGAAAAATAAAAGAGTTTGGAGGAAGTAAATACAGTAGAAATGTCTTACTGAAAAAAAAAAAAAACAAAAAACTATGCTCATAGGCAGAACAATCAAAAGAAATGAGGGTTGCTCATGATGAAAGCCATTCACACCTCAAATGAAAATATAAAGGGATGGAAGTCTTTCTTGTAGAATTCTTCATATTTATGCGATCTTTCTGTCTTAATATTGTCAGATACAGAATCACTGGGAAAGCAATGAAGTGTGTTCTCTGGAAAGAAATGTTCAGACGTTGTTCATCGGTCTCCAGTTGGGTGGTGTCTGGATGAAGGGTCTGGTGGGAAATGGAAAATCATCACCCAGAATGCTTGGGGCAAATAGCCTGATAGAATTGTACTACTGTCTTCATTATCAAAGCCAGGAAATACATACATATTTTTAGGCACATATTTCTACTCTCAGGTATAAGCACATTGCATCTAATAGATACAGTTACATTAATGCTAGGCAGAAAAGAAATTACTAAGTCTTCTTTTGACAAGGATTATTTTACTGTGCAGGAGATGAGTGTAACTCCAAATCAGGGCATAGAAATAAGACAAATGAAAACTTTGGCCTGACAGCAGAATTTAACATGAGGAGTTCCCTGAAGCACAGTGCTGGGAAATCTGATGAGATTTCCTTGTCCTTCCAGGAGCATTTTGTCTCTAAACTGCCTATTGAGGAATAACAGAAACCTGTATCATTCAGAGGAACAGCTGAGACCTACATCATGTGCAAGTAGTGTGTGTTTATAAACTCTGAGATAACATTATCAGAAGATACACAAAAATGGATACTAGACTCATGGAATTATAGAATTGGTTGGAAGAGACCTTAAAGATCATCAAGTCCAACCACAACCTAACCATACTACCCAAACTCTAAAAACCCGCCACTAAATCATGTCCCTGAGCACCATATCCAAACAGTTTTTAAACACATCCAGGGATGGTGACTCAACCACCTCTCTGGGGGAGCCTATTCCAGTTCTTAACAACCCTTTCTGTGAAGTGTTTCCTGATATCCAACCTAAACCTTTTCTGGTGCATCTTGAGGCCGTTTCCCCTTGTCAGCAGTGAGAAGAGACCGACCCACCCTGCTCTCACTGCAATTACAATAGCTCAGATGCTGCATCAAAAGAGACAAAGCAAAGCAAGAAGCTAGCATTCTTGAAGCCTTTCCTTTCTATGCTACGTATCTTGATAAAAACAATGGACAAGAGGAAGCCATTGACTTTATAGGGTAGGAAATTATTTTCTTTTGTCTTTTCTCTTCTTTTGATGGACGGTGTGACTTTATTATATGCTGCACTTTGCCTTGCTTTGCATGGCAAGAAGAATTTCATTTCTGTTCCTGGTGGGGATCAATGTGTGGAGAACAAAGGATGTCCCGGTAATTGGTGGTCTAAGAGCAGAGCCAGTATTTAGGCTGTGTATGTGAATACTTGGCTTATGTTTTTACAGTTGTATTCCCTAAAATATCTTCTGATAACAATGAAGCTGGTCACAACCTGTCAGCTTTACTTGTAGAATGAATTAAAAGTGAAAGCTTGTAACTCCAAGAAAACAACCTTTAAATATCGTTCTTTTCTAATTTGGTGTCTGATAAATGCCACTAGGAAAGGAGGAAAAAAAATTATTTTCTTAGAATTTTTAGGGTAATATTCCTTTTCAGCTGAGATTAACTGTGAAAGACAGCTAAAGGTTAATACACTGAAAGATGTAAGGAAACACAACAATCCACAAATTAATCTAAGTATCCAACAGCTGTCATATAAAAAACAGTTCATAGAGCTAAACAAAACAACAGATTCATTGGCTCTTTAAACACTAAAGCAAAGCGTTAGCTAATGGCATCCTATCAGGCTCATGGATACCCTTGCCTGCAGGGTCTACTTCATCATTTTTTCAGAGATTAAGATGAAAAGAAGGCAGTTGTTATTCAAACAGAATTGTTCCCTGTCTGAGCTACTCCTCAGCTCTCACAGCATCACAGCAAATCATTTGCATGAGTTTGGTGTATTAACTGAAATTAATAGAATCATCTGGTAGTGCTCACTTGCACTTATGGCCTGGGGTCATTTATCTGTGAATGTAGCCAGATTTGTCAAATCTCTTATATACTCTGGGGTCTGCCCAGAGAAAAACAGAGGTACTCTGTAAGCATAGCCAATGTGCTTTCCTTCATCATCAAACATGTAGTGAGAATCAAATTCAAATTGCTGTGCAGAGCAGGGTTATTCCATAGGATGCAGGTTTGCTCTACTGAACTGCCTATTCTTGCTCCAAAATACACATGGATTGCAAATAAAAAATGCAGACTGCATGCAGAAGCCTGCAGAGGTAGAAGTGGTAGATGGCTGAATCTGAGCTACTAATTTCTCCCTCCGTCATTTCAGATTATTCCAGAAAAAGAGGACAACCAAGGACAGTGGACAGCGATAGACCAATAGTGACAGAGCTGCTTCTTATCCCACTGTGGATGGGAAGGGTCTTGTACAAAAGCATCTTCTTTCCTTCTTTAACTTAAAGGCTATTTGCCTGTTTTGATTTTCCTTTGTTTAACTTCTGTGTGATTTTCCAATTCCTCTGTAGTTTGCTGAATTTTAATGAGAGTTGTATGCAGTTGAAATCCTCATATCCTACTGTGAGCACTACAGGAGCTTTCAGTGCTTACAACATTATGTAAATATTCCTTGAATGTTTAAAGACAAGTTATAGTAGTGAATCCATTTGTTGAAAAAATGTGGAGGTTTTGTGTAGGTGACCTGAGCAATGTAATTTAATTTTTACAGATGAAGATTTATTTTGCCTCAAAACTCTCCTCCGAGGATTGGGAGAATGTGATCAAATTCTAAAAGTAATAAAAAGTTGAAACTTTAAGGTGTTCCTTTAGGTGACAACAGTAATCATGCTTCATTCATGCATGCAAAGTCAACAACAAACTTTATAAGGTAAAAAAAGGTAAGCAAACTGAGACCCCCTCTTTTCTTCTAGGATTGTGCTTATTCCTGAACTGTTAAGCTGTGTCATATTAACAGTGTGATAAATTTCTAACTGTAAATTGTATCATTGTAATGTGCATGGTACTGTTTAGTTTACAGTTTATCTTGTTCTTAAAATTCAGCAGCAACAGGATGAATAAGATATTTTAAACCTGATTGTTTGCTCCTTAAAGAAGATGAGTGCATAGATGTTAGGCTTCTTCAGTGGTTCTTAATGTGATTCTATTTTCAAGAAACAGCTAGTGTGCCAGTGTTGTTTTCTTTGGTAACTAATAAAGCTTGACTGGAAGAAAATAAACACATTTCTTACGTGTTTACAGTGATATTAGACTTAAATCTGCTTATCTAATGACAGTTAAACAAAAGTGTTTGCTTTCCTAGTGCTGTTTTGATTCTTAAAACTCATCTAGCTTAGGAAAGAGAGGATTTTCTGCCATTATAGTGTTGATAAATAAACTGTTTCCAGGTTCAGCTTGCCATTCCTCTCTGCTTTACAGCCATTTTACATATAGTACAACCAACTTACCTTGTGTATTTTTTTTTTCAGCAGTTTGACAACTCCATGTATAAAAAATATATTTCTTCAGATAAACCTGTTTATCTTCAGATAAATACAGGATCAATTTATTCAGAAGAATTGTGAATACATCCTTGTTTATAGTGGAGCAATTCTGAGCGCAAGCACCAGGTATTGCAGATTCAATACCAGCCTATCTTGTAGCCAACAGCCACAAGGTAATCAGACAATATGTGTACATCTTTATTTCTAATCCAGTTAGAAGCGCTGGCTTTGTCTGAGGACTTTTTAGTGTCCTTGCAAAACCTTGTTTCACTAATCTCCTAGCATTTATGCTCCTGTCCTTTGATCTGTTTGATTTCTGTTCCTAGGATTTCTGCCGAGAAAACTAAAAAGACTATTGGAAATCTTGATTACATTGATATGTGGAATGTTTCCAGATCAGCTTTCATGATTTCTTTGTTGCAAATTACAATTTGCTTATGAGAATAATACCAGTGTTTAAAAGCTAATGAAATGAACCACCAAACTTTGGGTCATTTTTCCATTAGTTCTTAGCTAGCTAAGAGCTGTGGAAGAGCTGCTTAGAGCTTTAACCTTTTGGTTCTGTTTCTTTAATTATTTGTAATACAATAACCCTAAAAAAAAATCTAAACAATGGGATTCGCCTGTCTGTGGAAAACAAGTCTTCCAGCTATATTTAATATTTAAAGAGCTCACAAGTTATTACTCAGCAGAGCTGGCAGCAGAGAATCACCATTTGAACACCCACACTGATCAATAAAATATCAGAAGCAGAGTATAAGCACTTGCTTTTATAAGTTGTTCTTTACAAAGCTATACTCTGACTCAGCCTTCTGATGGTAGTTCTTGCCAGCAGACCTAAGTCACAACATCCATGCATTAGACAAAATGGGATGGCTACTTGATTTAGCTGTTTTAAAGATCTTTGTTTGTCTTAAGACTTTAAGTAAAAACTGTATTAGTGTTTTAGTACTGGAATTTCATGGGTAAGTTTCTTTTCTAAAAAAGACTATGCAGTAATTTTAAGAGAAAAGTGTGAACTTTATATTGTAAAATATTTATGGATAAGACAGCAGATTGCAATGCCTGATGCTGTAAGCCCTGCTTCTAGGGACTCCAAAGTATGATGCTCTGCATGTTTCTGCACAGTCCCTCTCCTTATTCTCATCAAAGTATAGTTTACATGCATTACAATCCTTGTTGATATAAAATGTTTCTCAAAGATGTTATAACTGTTCTCACTAATCTTGCTTTCTTTTGAGAAGAATGCTCTAGGTAATGATTACAGAATTAATAATAAATGAATTGAGCTCCACTGTCCAGCTAAGGAAATATAATGTGGCAAATCTTTGTTTCCTTTCTTTAAAGTAAAATGGCCTTTAGAAGCTCTTATCCAGTCAGTCTTCAAGTTATGATGTTACAACTTCAGAAAATGACAGTGGCAACAAACTAATGTATAAATTCTGCAGGCTGGCACTCCAAAAGCCTCCTCAATTAATTAAGAACCGTCAAATCTCTCTACCCAGCTCTGAATATTATCTTCCATGCATACTAGTAGTGGGCTTGTTTTTTGTGTAAATGGTCACATGAATGAAAAGAACGAAAATTCATTTTTCAAGTGAAAAGAATCACTTTGTTGCCATAGCTGGGATGCGGACAATCAAAAGAATATCCAGTGGAGATTGAAGTTAATTGTCTTCACCAGACTCACAAGAGTATGCAATCCTGACATTTCTAGCTCTGTGGAGGATCAGGCATGGGAGTATCTGGACAAGGGACGGGAGGACATGGTACGGACTCTGCCAATTTTTGATTTAACAAGTGACCGGTAATACCTTGTGACTGTGAAGCAAGTTGTGTCTTTACATCTTACAAGGGAAAGAACTGGATTGCAAAAAATGTAGAGCTTCACTGAAGTAAAGGTGAGTGTCTGAAGTCAGCAGTAGGGAAAACCAGCTTAGATTTCTCTTTGCTATAAAACATAGTTTTCCTCCATCTATACAGTGTTATAGAAATAGCTTTTACATACAGGTGTGGGGTTTTTTTCAGACTTAAAAGCTGTAAAATTCAGGAGGCCATGGGAAAGCTATCAGAACACTTCATCTAGCAAGTGTATTAAAGTCTGTGAAACTGGCAAAGAGTTGCTAGCTCTCCTCATTTCAAAATCAGCAGGGTAAATTGAAAATAAAACAAAACTGCTCCACTAAAAAAAAAAAAAAATCTGTAGAAGAGCGGGGAAAATAAAATTCTTCCTGATGTCTAGCAATGCTTTTGGGCATGATTTATGCATAGTCAAGCAACATTTTCTCGCATGCAGCAAATGATATGGAGGCTACAGATTTTTATCTTCCATTTTCCTTAGAAAATGCAAGGTTTGCTTGTAGGTAAAAACAGAGGCAGCAATATCGAAAGGTATTCTTTCCATGTCATTTATTTCTGTTATACTTGTTATTTGTACTGATCATTTAGTAGTAGAAACATTAGACACATCCTAACAATGCACTATGGGAATTCTTTCACTGTGAGCCATTTGTTACCTGGTGCGATTCAGATATTAGCATCAAAAAAAGAACATAATTAAATACTTTTTCCCCAACAGCTCCAAAAACGTGATTACCAAATGGGAAAACCTTAAGTTTCAGGAGAATCTATCATGATTTGTAGCAGTGCCAAAGATGACTGTCATTCTCACAAATATCAAGACTTCAGATGACATTATCTTGCCAGTATTATTGAATGGAGCTCTGTAAACAGATGAAAAGCACTGAGAAGAGCTTCATCAAAGATCATAGGATGTTCAGCAAATTCTTAAGTAGTTAATTAACAAGAGGAAAAGGGGTCATATAGTCCTAGATCAAAAGTAACAAATTGAAACCTCCAGATATAGCTGGCAAAGTTGTAAGATGGGATTTCTTTAGTAAGATACCATGGCATCTTCATATATGATCAGAACATTGCCTCCTGTTGACTTCTTTTAAGTCATGTTTTCTTTATTCTGGGCTTGCTAATTAACAGCAAAAACACAAAAGAAATGGATGACAAAGACCATTTTGTGTTTAGTAACAGAAGAGGAAGTAAAATTGTCATGTATGCATGGCAATATATAATATATATAATATACATAACATGGTTATTTTTCTTCGAGTGCTAGCATAACTTCTAGATAAGGGCTTGCTCTTTCTCTTTTTGATGTAAAGTTGTATCAGCAAAACAGGTTTTTGCAGTTTTCTCATTTCTCCAGGACTTACCAACTAGAAGTCTACATAGATTTAAAGGAGATAAGGGACATTGTATAATTTCTGCCATTTCACATTCCTCCTTTTAGGAAATATTTCTTTAATCCTAGCAGTTGTAGATGAAACCTTGGAGACATAGTTTAAGCATAAACATGCTTTGTGGCTTCACCACCTCACTCTTCAGGCATCCTTCAGGAGGAGCAGTACCCAGAGCTGAATTCTCTTTTTGTAATAGTCACGTAAGTATTTTCTAGGTGAGTAGAAAAGTTTGCTTTATAGTGTAAAATCAGTGAATACACTGAGTGGAAGAGACTTCTCCAAATTTTTAGCTGTGAATGGTCCTTACTACAACAGCATAAATCCAATCTTTCCATGCTGCTAGGTAGAAGAGACGTAGACTTTGCTTCAGATTTTTCCCAGATGGAGACCAAATACCAGAAAGTCTTTCCTGACTGAAACAGAGGTAAATCATGGCTCAGTTATCAAAAAGTTTCTTGTCCTACATGGAAGTTTCATGGTGTAAAAGATTGAGTCCATTTACTCACAGTGTCTAAGGACACAGTATGATATAATTTGGCATGATAAAATGGGATCTGCTTTGTGGTCTGGATATTCACATGGATAGTTGTAGAAAGGTGTTGCTAAGCATGCTTGCTGATAAGGAGTATCAAAAAGATAAGAAGTTGATGCTTCCCTCACACTAATGGTGCTTCTCACATGTAATTGGTTTTCAGGAGACTCCCACTGGACTCAAAATGTCTCTAATCAGTGATGCCTAGAATCAGCTTCTGAAATCAAAAATATACTACCACATAACAGGTATCTGGTTTCATTCTACATGAACAGTTTCAAATGGAAAATGCAACTCCACCTGAACTATCGCTTCTCAGCCTAAGTTCTACAGAGCAAAGAATTTAGGCTCTCTTACTCTGTTACTGTAGCCTGTTTTATATACCTCATTACTTGAATACATTTTTCTGCAACAAATGAAAAATGTGGAAGCCTCAAGACTCTGAGCAAGAGCTGTTTTTTAAATTCAGAAGTAATAGAAAGACCCATTAATAAAATCCCTGTATTCTGTAGCAACAATACCATGAACAGTTTCCATGGAAACCTCATCTGAAGGAGGAGGAAGTGTTCATTTTTCAATTAAATTATAGGAAGTTGTTAAATTCTTGATCAACCACATTAGAGCATGGAGAATTCCCAGCCAAGTACTTCACAGTATGTAAAAAGAGGAAAAGTACTGCAGTATCTATGCAGTACTATCTGGAATAATGTAAGGAGAGGGAATTTGCAAGTGAAATCAAATCAGTTTCCTCCAGTGAAAGATTGTGGTATTTGTTTCCTGTAGGGGAAAAGCTGAACAATGGCTGGATTCTGCGATGTTGGCAGTCTGACCTCAGATGTACCCAGGCTCATTAACCATGAGGATAAATGTAGGATGTGATGACAGAAGCATTTTAAAATCATCAGGGTATGAGTTAGATAAGAAGTCCTGGTCCCAAGGTTCTGCCTATACTGTTGTGACTGCTCTGCCATTTTTACATAACAGGGCTTATGCAGATTTGGCAGTGCTGCTGTCTGAAGTTGAAATCAAACTTCTATGTCCCAAGACCCATTCTCTAATAAATTTTAAGGGCAGATAGTATCAAGCAGCAAGAGAAACTACGAGAAGTTGGGCTGAAGGGTAGAGGAGGAGCAACAGAAAGAAGAGTAAGACTCTGTACGTAAGTTACTCAAAGGAAGAACATATAAAGGTACCTTCTCCCTAAACTAGGGAGAAGAAGGTCAGAGACCAGAAGGGACCTAGTGCAAGGTTTCTTCAGTCAGGCAAGAAGCAAGTGAAGGAGGATATCTCAAGAGCAGAGAGTCTCAGGAGTCTAGACAAGCACTGGGAAGGACAAGCGAAGGTGGTGACATCCCTCTGAATATTTGAGAACTGAAGAGAAGGTTTTGAAGGTGTAGAAGGTGATGCCACATTAAAAGAGATATTGGCAGAAGTGTGTGCATATGCCTACAGTAGGTGACAAGGAAGTTTTTTATATTTGTCTTTCAAGAAAGAACCTGTGTTGTGATGAGCCTTTGGACCGATGTATCCTGGGGACTCTACCTTCTCCTGAACAAATTATTCATCAGAAAACTTAACTTAAATTTTAGGATGTTGTCATATTTCTGTTTATTTTTTAAAATGTAAAATAGAAATGGAATTATTTTTATTACCTTTGCAATCCTAAATTCCATTTAGAGTAGGTTGTCTTTACTCATCTGGAACACACAATAAAGCTACAGCAGTTTGTGAAGGATGAATTGCATATCTTCAGAAATCATGACTCTTTTTTACCACTTTCCAAATCATAAAATTTAAAAAAAAAAAAAAAAAAATAAGGTGGGGGGGAAGGGAGAGTCAAAGAGGAGAGAAGAAAAGGAAAAAAAAGGTCATTTTAGTTTTCTCCTGTTTTCTGAGCTTTTACGGTCAAGTTTTTGCGATGT
Organism: Centrocercus urophasianus; assembly: GCF_019232065.1. Classification (NCBI taxonomy): domain Eukaryota; kingdom Metazoa; phylum Chordata; class Aves; order Galliformes; family Phasianidae; genus Centrocercus; species Centrocercus urophasianus. Next base: position 80,197,306 of record NW_024884142.1, on the reverse strand, counting down.
TTTCTGAAGGTATAAGCACTAGAATTTCTTTCTCTAAAATAAAATTTGATGATTTTTGAAAGAAAGATCTATCATAAGACTCAAGATAATCAAGAAAATTTAAGGCACAAAAGTTAAAATCCACATTCAAAGGGGTTTAAGAAGCTAGAAAAGATCGATTGAGGCTCTGCTAGAGTATATAACTTAGTCATGCCCACCCTCCAGTGGTTCAAACACACTTTATGTACATACACATTTCTAGTACTTGCTGGCCCGACGGTAAATTGGAGCACAGTTTAACATGCATTGCTACATAGCAGTGAGCCCATGAGCTGGGAAGTGCCAAGGAGAAATCCATTTAATTTTGGGATTAAAATGAGACTGTAATTACACTGAGTCTAGCTACTCACAATACCAAAAATGAGCTGTAATTTTGTCCCCAGAGACTAAAGCAGTTTTAACAACTGTTTTCTTTTTTCCATTGTAAACTTGTAACGTTGCAGTTTTTAGAATCAAAAGCAGCAGTTAGCCTCAGCAGCACGACAAGGCTATCTATCACTGCTACGTAAAATAATGTCTCAGCGGGCTGTGTGAGATAAGAATCCCATGGAAAATGTGAATGGCCAGTAGTACTGCATCTCAGTTTTTTTTCTAACTTGAACTAATGAATCTAAGCCTCCTAGTTGGGAGTTAAGTGAAAACAGAGGTTTAAAATCAGTATTTTTGTGCAGTAAGAAAATAGTGTTCAAGTTCACTTATAAAACAACTTTTAGACAAAGTACCCTATCATTGAAACAACACTGAAAAAAACCCAAGCTCTTCTAAAGGTATATAGATGCAAGATGCATTTGTGGGCATTTTAAATGCACAAAGCTATCAACGCAGCAAGTTTGTGCCATAAGGAGCTTTTTATACTCAGGCAGAGCTGGCTCTAAGAATCTGGCTGGATCCATACTCCCTGACTGCAAAATGGGGCAGCAAGCTCATCAAGGGGCAACACACTTTGGAGAGCGAGATAGTCCACCCAGGTTATTCTTCCTTTTCCTGTTCTTCACGCTTCTTCAGAGAAACTAATTTTCTAGGTTAAGCTATGTTTGCTCTAGAGCAGTTCTTCAGAGACGTTGCTTTCCATGTGGATTTTCTTTTTGTCTCTTGATGTTTGAATGAATTGTGATCCTTCCTTAGTGCTTGCAACAGCATAAATAACTTACAGAGAGGAAATTACTTTGTACATAACGAAATTTCAGAAAAGAAAAAAAAAAAAAAAAAGCGAAAACATTTGTCTTAATAGTGAGACACTGTGATCCCATAAGAATATGAGTTATTACTGTAGCTGATAGGGGACATTGAACAAACATTTACCACAGCCTGAAATGAGTAAGGCAGGACTTATAGTAAACAAATGCCCAATTTCTCTCATTAAGAGGAAGAAATACTTCAATAATCCACAGAGTCTAGATGAAGCAATATGTCATATTGCTAATATACTGGAAATGTACCATGGGGAGAAGAGGGAATGTACTAGAAATACCAGACTAAAGCAAAAGAAGGTTTATCACTGTATTATCATTTTTTCTTGTCCTTTCTGCAAACAAGATGGAACCAAAAACAAAATTCTAGGTATGAAAGACCAAATCAGAATATATGGATTTACTGTCTGTAGAAAGGGAAAAACGCTATTTTTCCTTTGTGAGGGGAGTCCCAGTGTAATACTGCCCAGTCTGAGATTGGGGATGAGGAATCCAAGTCCTGTGGAGCTTAATGCCATACTGCAGCACTAGAGACCCTGAAGCAGAGGTATGTGGAAGTTCCTCGGTTGCTCTGGCACCCTTAGAACAGCTTAGTGGGAGGGTAAGAGCACGCATGCATGAAAATTCCTAGGATTCTTCGTAAACCTGGCAGGAGTTTTCTATTTGCCTTATGTTTCCATGTGCCTTGGTGGGTATGTGAGGATACCAAAAACTCTATGATTTTTGTTGCAGCTTACACTTTTGATTGATGAATTAGAAGCATCAGTTCCCTGTGAGGTACTCGTAAATCATTTGATTCAGTGCTCTGTGATGTATGACGTGAAGTGTTTCAGCTATATTCTGCAGCAAGGAAAAGTTGGTGTCTGAAACCAGAACTGATGACTACCCAGTTCACGTTATTGGCGATGAGCAAAATGTAAGTAGTTTCAGTGGGAACTTGAATTTAGAGCTGAACTATACCTGAAGAGTACGGAATTATATTACTTTTAATTTTTAATGGTTCATGAACACCTCTGACAGTTTGAGTCCTCTACTGTAGCCTATAGTTCACTTGTAAAACCCTGTTCATAATCATTTTTCATTACATATAATGCAAATTTTGAGACTAAAAAGATGAGATGAGTAGGATTTTTTTTTTTGTAACTTCTTTTCTGAGAATGAAAGCACAGACCTTCCCTACAGCCTGAAGCCTATTTAAGCTGTAGAAAGTATATAGGCTGCTCCAAATGTAATGCCTCATATTTATTTCCATAGAAATTACAACCAATATGAAGAGCACAGTAACACTATTTGATAGAGAAGTTTTTTTTCATCTACAAAACTCTATTTTTAAACACAATCACCACCATTAGCTATGCATTTTCACCAGCAATGGACAAAAGCCTACATTTCGTACTTGTGAAAATTGGCATACCTATCCGGGACATGGTTTGTCCTTTACATTGCTTTTGCCATTGTTTTTACATTGTTGAACTGCACCACCCACTGCTTCACTGTGCTAACACCCGCTGTTTGGTCTCCATAAACATTCAGCAAGCATCGGTGAATATCAATGGATGAAATTTTTTCCACGCAGAGGAATCAAATTCCACGTGCTTGTTTCCTTTGTCTTTATGTCAGACTATTCCCTCTACTGCCATCTGTTGCACAGAAACAAAATGTAAAGGAATTCTGGCAGGAAGACTCAACCTCCACTGCCATAACACCAACATAAATAAAAATTAAAAAAAAAAAAAGTAAAATAGGCAGAATTTTTTTCTTAATCTGTATTTATATTGATAAATTTAAACTAAGAGGTGGAAAAATGCTGAAGGGAGCAGGTGCTACTTGAAATGTATACAATGCACTGAATAGAAATTTTTGCCTTTGGTAGCAAGCTTCAATTATAAAAGCCACCAAAATGTATTTTTTTCTTGTTCCTTTATAAGATTCCTCTGATATATTTCAGGTCTTCTTTAATAAACTTCCTTACTAGCTATTGCTGGCAGGCACAAACTGAAAAGTTTCTCAAATATATTTCAGATTAGAAACTAATAAAATGTCTTCTTGTTAAATCTTTTTAGCACAATTGCGCTTTACTCAGTGATAAACACTACATAATCAACATAATATCTGTTTCAAAATTATTTGATATGCAAAAATAATTCAAACAAAACAGCAAATAATTTATTTCAGTATCAACAGCTGCCTTCTGTACCCTGATAATGGCTGAATGAAGTTTCTGCATGTAATTTCAACATCAAGAGCAGCATCAGGGTAACGTGTAGAAATAGCAGGTAAAGTATTGTAACATATTCTTTGCAAAAGGTAGAGTATGTCGCAGAAAGCAGAGTGTATGGAGATAGAGATATCTGTAGTCACGTTGCCTGGATAATTTCATCAGAAATCACATATTTACTTAAACAGTTTTGAATGGTATTTATTTCTGCAGTCTGAATTTCACCCAGCGTGAAGAGATTTTTAAGCTTGGTTAACGTTATTTTAGCAGCTTATGCTTCATCAAAGTTATGGTTGTTGGTACTCGGAACTTTGGAGATTCGTGTTTTTGATGACATGATTCTGATAATAACAAAAAGTGTTTTTTCACTGGTGGAAGGGAGAAAACTTCTTTCTTTTTACATACAAGCGGATATATGTTTAATAGAGTTTACCTGAATGGGCTTCTTAGGGGAAAGGTTTTGCTCTTAAGAATACTGTTTGAGGTTTCTCACAAAAGTCTGTGTGGAAAGCTCCTCTCTATGGTTATTCCATATGAAAGCTCAATTCTATTGGAGGAGATTAAGCTCATTTAAACAAAAAGGGACACTGGAAGTTGCAAGAAAAAAACCTTCAGAGAAATTGGCACCTCCAAGGAGTGGTAATTGCCCTTGATGGGTGTCTATGAAAGTCCTCTTTTCACAGAAACAGAACAAACTACCTGTCCAGTTTACTACTAAGAGCAAACTTCACAGTAAACATGTTTGGGATACTAAAAAAATGCTAATTCATAGTCTCTGTAACATCTGTCTAGAAAAAAAAAGTGTTATTTTTCAAATCTAGAAGAAATTTAAGGAATTGTGGAGAAAATAGGCATGGAAAATGAAAAGAAAGGGCTAGATGGTGAATTAAAAGAAACCTGTAGTGCATAAGCTAGTGAGGAAAATGATCTGGAAATAAGAATGAAGATTGAGCATATGGGAGTTGGGTGGGCAGAGCTGGAAGGGACGGGTGGCAGATGGGAAGCTTTTCTACCAAAACACGTGTGCCTTTACCCCAGTCTGCCTCCTCTTAAGCGATTTGAAGGTCTTCATCTGACTTCTCTCAGAGCTGAAAATCTTGAATTTTGCGAAAGCTGGCAGATGTCTCCCAAATATGTTATTGATATACTAGCTTTTAGCTTTTTAAAATTCTGTTTCCCCAGAGTTTGCCCAGGAAAAAAAGGCAGTTGACTTTCTTTTTTTTTTTTTTTTTTTTTTTTTAATCACCTTAGTGTACTTTCATCTGGGCTTAACATAACAGTTTTATAATACTAACCACCTGATGACAGCCTGTTTTATATGATTATGTAAAGATTTTACTGTTGTGGGTTAAGAACTTCTCATTGGTAGTGATGGCATAACTTTATGGGGCAACGAATTTTGAATAAGTGTCAATAAAGTAACATGTCATTATGAATTTTGCTACACCATATTTCAGTGATTTGTACTACCTCAGGGGGTTTTAGTTCTACAATCTGATATACAATTGCTCTTTTCTATCTAGGTAGTGTATTCTTGCATTATTAAATCCAGAGATCTCTTTATTAAGAGAATTCAAAATCTGTTTGGAAAACCTTTTATGTTCTTATGGTCAAATAGTAAAACTTTCATGAATCTCTGTATGACTCTAGACACTCATATTTTAAACATATCAGACAAATGTTTTTGATTTAGGGAAAGGCAGGATGTCTTCATACTGAATCTGTAAGTATGCTTTTAGTTGCTTGCCTTTTTTAAAACAAATTTGGTCAAAAAACTAAATCTTGGCAAAAGAAACTTATCTATAAGTGCGAAAGCTTATGCTATTAAAAAAGCAAGATACCACAGATTTTTCTGTATTTTCTTCTACAATACTTTGTAAATCATGCTTAGCACATTAATGTTGACTCTGATTTTTATCTCTGCATGGAACTTGGCTAGTACTCCATTTTTATTTTTTTTCTTTCCTTAAACGGGTGTCTTTCTAAGTAATTAGATTCTTTCCTCAGGACATTTTTCATACTTCATGAGCATCCAGTCTGTTGTAAAAACTATTTTCTCATGCTTCCGTTTTCAGAGGCAAATTATTAGAAAACCTGCTCTTGTTTAGATCCTAGATAGTAGAAACAAATCTATGGTAAAGGCTGTCTCTTTTATCCAGCGTAACATTATCAACTTCAGCATCATTGTGTGGTGGTTTAACTAGTTAGGTTCTAGACACAAGTGAAGGAAAAAAAATGGGAATTCCTAAACTGAACATGTTTTAAGATAAAATACTCTAAACTTGCATGATTGAATTGCTTTGAGCTCAAAAGAACTGTAGTAACTTCCATGCTACAGACTCTGCTCCAAGAGGTTAGTGTTAGGATATATGGCGCAACTGAACCATGTCATTCAATAGCCTGGAAAGTGAAATAAACAGCTCAGTTACTCAGATGTTTAGATTCATAATATAACCTGGGTGTATAAGATATGACAATATGCATTAAAAAAGAACATTCACAATCAAATATTTGTAGGAATATTCAGTGTTTTTTACCTGGAGTTTCCCTGGTATGTACTCCAAGCTCTAGCTTTAAATGTGAAAGAACACAATGAGAAATCAATGTTAGGCCAATTTTTTATGTATTTTTACAATTTAGTGGTAGTAAACAAAAGTTTGCTCAAAAGTTGGTTTAATATATTTAATGTTTTAATTTAATGCAAATATTTTGAGTGTGGAGCTTTACAGAGTTAAAATATCTTAGTTTAAACTATGCATTGTACACAAGAGGTTTGATCAGTTATCCTTTCTCTCCAAAGCAGGGGCTCTGATCAGCAAATAACTACATGCACTGTACTGATTATAGTACCCACACATTTCAGACTGCATTATTGTTATCAAAGTGGACACATTCCTGAAGAAATAAGAATGAGATAACAGATTTCTCCATCCTGCAGTGTGGAAAATCACTTCAGGCTTCATCTTGATTGGTGCAAAGGCAAACGATGCAATATCTTCATCTCTGGAAAGAGAAAATATTACTGTTGCGTGCTGAGAAGCTTAGAGAGCAAAGATATCATTCAAGTGTCACTGTGTTTACTGGGATTCATGGCCTCGCAAAATAGATAACATGATGGAATGTAAGTCATTAAATGTGTTCCCAAGGATGTGGAGCTCTTTCCTGCTTCTCATTATTCTTAATATTAATCATCTGCAGTAAATATTTTACCAATGACTATCTAAATTAAGAACAAGGACCGATCTGTGACATAGGAGAGACATTTACTGGCATACCATTAGGTGGTGTTACTTGCTTTCATTGTGCAAGTGGATGCAGTAAGGTGGGTTTGGGCAGTAAATGCTTTGCCACACTTGGGAGTTCTCAGCCAGGCATAGCTGTTGGGGTGGCCCTGATGACGCATTTACACTGGCATGCAACTGCTCCTTGCCCAAAGCGGGTTGGCAGGCAGATGCGAGGAGGGCAGCCTGTTTTTTGCTTCAGCTGTCCACATTATTGGATTCTTGTTTTCACAAAGAGACAATTACAGCAGAGATTGCTTTAAGATGATTAGCACCAAATTTCCTCCTTGTAACAGCAGAAATTTAATTAAGCAAGAACCAGCAGCCTCGCTTCCTCTCTCCCTGTAAGTTACTGTTAGGCTAAGATAAGATGCTCTTCACAAATGCTTTAGGAAGGTGGAAACTGCTGCTGTGCTCCATCAGCAATGCTAAATATTGGCTCAACCATAGAGGCTTCTCTTCCCAACTCAAGATGAAGATTGCAGGTTTTCACTTTTTTATATTTTTAGTGTTCATGAAAAGCTCATTGAGTTAACTGCGTGGTTGTTTTCTTCATTCCGCTCACTTGAAGGTCATTGGATTTCTAAAAATTAATTGTAATTTTTAATGTCTGTTATTATACAATCTCCACATATATATTTTAACCTCTGTATATTACGTTATCTGCAATTATTAACCTCTGTTAAAATCTAGCATTCTATCTCAAACACCCAGGCTCTTAGGTCCAATACATGGCAAAGACAGGTCCTGACTCACACTTGGAGGGTGTTCTGACTGGACCAACTTAGAAGACTGTGTCAGTGTTTTTTCCCGTATTTGCTATAGTGTATACTCTGGTTTTGGCTTTTCACACATGAAAACTTATTCATTTGATTCATGGGAGTAGAGACAAAGAAGTGAACGGTAAGGTAAATAAACAACTTAGCAACACAGTAGGTAGTGATGCTTGCTATTCTCTATAGATGCTGAGGAATAATGAGCCCATTGGCATGGGCTAACACTTGGGATGGATTTTCTAGGTGTTCTTTGTTACTCTCACAATCAGAATTTTTCCTAAATAAATTCATAAAAAGATTTGAAATAATCTCTAAAAACTACAACACCATCTCTCTTGCATTAGAAGGAGGAAGGAGAATGTGGCTTTCCCTGGCCTGCAGTGCTCTATTCCTCACCCTTTTTTTCTTGTATCACTATGATGTGTGATCAGACTACTGCAATATTAAAATTAGTTCACATCAGCTCTTCCAGCTAGCTCTAATTATGGTTTTAATCAGTGTTTACAACACATGCAGCCATCAAACTCTTATTTATATGCATAGAAGTCATTCTGATTCATTACCAAACAGACTTGAGGTTATCATCTACTATAGTCAGGCTTAAATTTTGACGCAGGCTGTCATTTTACTAAACATTAAGTTATTAAATGAAAGTATAATATGACAACATGACAAATAAAGTCCCCCGAATATTAAGTTTTTCCACTTAATGCAATTTTAAATAATTAAATAACTTTTGGTCAAGTCTTTCATCCCAAATCTTAAGTTCAGAACTTTATCAGGGGAGATGTTCATACCACCTGAGGCACTTATACAACCACTATACCCTGTCTAAAACATTATCTTTCTTTTTCAGGTAGGTCAGGATTGAAACCCATCAGGCTTTACACAGGTACAACAGTGGATAATCAGATGTGAAGACAAATGTAGCTGAACACAATTATTGCTACTCTTGTGTGCAGGGGTCAGAAACATGACCAGAAGCTGGCTAAATAGGGACTCTAAAGTGTGTATATCAGTATGTAACATTCTGAAACAACTTCTTTTAAAATCTTTTTGACAGTAAGACTACAGGAAATGCTTTTACTGTCAAAAGATGTTGGTTTTTTTTTTTTAAGGAGTTGCTATTGTCAAGCAATTTTCATGGTTTCAGTTCTGTTTTCAGTAGAGATATCATTAGACAGATGGATGTTCCCATACTTTATGGCAGTCTGCTAAATTACTTTTAAAATCTTGAATATAAACAGCATTAACATATGCTCAAAAATGCCTCTAGGTTAACAAATGCTTAAGAGTTCGTGCCAGTTCAGATGAGTTTGTAATGGATCTTCAGAGCAAGCAATGGATTCTAAGACCGTGTATCAGCTACTAAGAAATGCAAGACAGATGATTATTTGGTTTGCCAATATTCCTTGACAGAAAAGCTGCAGCTTAGCAGTGCAAATAAATCCATGAAAACAAAAGAAAATTATCTCCTTCACAAAGAAGACTATTTAGTGTTCAGTTCAAACAAAGGCTTCTGTTACTTATCTAAGTCTGGAATAGAGCTGACTGTTACAATAATATATGTAAAGTAGCAATGTAACGTATTCAGAGATTTCTCAATCCTCCAGGCTTGACTAGAGTTTAAGATCATGGGTTTTTTTGATTGATAGTCAGATTTAGATTTTTCTAAGCTTAGCTTTCCTCTTATAACTAGAGTTGTATTCCTGAAAAAATGTTGTCTAAAAAAAAGTGTCAAGCGTCATATATCCTTCCAAAAAGACAGAGGAGAAGCAAAAAACAGCAAAGACGTTGCTGATACACTATAAATTCAATGTCATCTTACAATGTACTGGGCCAAAGAAGTCTATTTAAACCATCTCAGTAAAGCTTGCTTATCAGAGTAATCCCTTCTTGCCTGTACTCATTAAAGTCGAGGTCAACTGAAGTCTTCTGAGGGAGACTTTGATCTATTTTATGTGCTTTGGAAGAAAACCGTAACTCATTAACAACATCATGGTTTCTAACAGCATTGAGGCCTTAAAATACAGGCAACAAAATATAGAAATAGAAAAAGACAAAACCAAGAAATGTGTAATGGCTGTTGATTACTGTTAACAGTGTGTACTACTGTGTTGTACAGAGCGCTCTGTAAGGAATGAAACAGTCTGTCATCTGAGCTATAAAATCTAGTTATAGTTTCAGTTAATTTATGGCTGTAATCAAGCCTGTTAATTGGTCAGCACGGAACATAAGGAACAGCAACACCTCTGCATTTGAGTCATGTTGTTATTATAGAGAATTTAATTTTAGTGTAACAGTAAGTATAAAATTATTCACTGACAATGAAGGTAAATACAACAATGCAGGGTTCCTTGAACAAAGGGATCCCAAAACCGTGTTGCCAATTTATCATTTTGATTATGCAGACTATTTAGCTTGCAGCACAAAATTATAGCATAAGTCTAGATTTATCACTGTTCCACTCATGTATTTTTCAGGCCTCGTATTACAATCATTTATGAGTGTGCAATTTTATATCCCGAGCACTGTAAATGACACAATGAAGGGAAGGGATGCCACCCAGAAAGACCTGGACAGGTTTGAGGTGTGGACCTCTGAAAACCTCATGAAGTTCAACAAGGCCAAGTCCAAGGTCTTGCACCTCAGTCAGGGCAACCCTAAGTACAAACACAGACTGAGAAGAGAATGGATGGAGAAGAGACTGGGGTTGTTGATAGATAAAAAAAATTCAATGTTAGCCTGATTTTGGATGACAGGCCAACAATGTGACTCACCACCCAGAAAGCCAAGTAGATTCTGAGCTGCTTCAAAAGAACTGTAGTCAGCAGGTTGAGGAGCAAGGTTGTCGCCTCTGCTCTGCTGTTGTGAGACCACAGCTGCAGTGCTACCATCAATTCTGGGGCCCCCAGCATAAGAAAGACACAGACCTGGGCTAGTCAAATAAAGTTTTAACTATTTCACACAGTTACCACAAGGGTATGATAAACACACACATCTATGTTATGGAGACCAACAGGGGTGAACTTGTAACTATTGCAGTAATTCACCTCCTGGAAGTACAGAGATGCTGGGAGGCATTTTTGCTGGGCAGTGTTGCAGGTTACAAGCTAAATGCTTACAGCAGGCTGCAGAAGGGTGAAGTGAAGAGAAAGAGGAAGGTCAAAATGCACAGGGATAGAGGAAAGTTTTGCTATTGATTGCTTAGACTTTAGACACAAAGAGGACCACTATTTTTTGTTGTAGTCTATGGATATATTTACAACAACAGGCTGGGGTTTCTATTCATTCACTCTTTTCTTATATGATCCTGAGCTTTGCCCAGGAGGAGAAATACAAAGGTCTTTCCCCTTAAGTAGTTAATAATCATGTGTGTAAATATTTATAGTATCTCTACAGTGCTACATTATCACTCATAAACTGTCTGTATGCAAGGCCTTCAAGCCCTTGCTGAGAAACCAATGCCGTATGTCACAAGAGAACTCTCATTTTTCCTTCTGCTTCCTCTCTTTTTCTGAGATAAACTCAGGAGGAAAAAACAATTATAATAATTTAGAAAGCCCCACAAACACAGCAGGAGAAGGACATCACCTTGATTAGGTTCACCTACTCTGCTCCTCACCTGAATGAATAACACCCACTCCTCCACACCAATTTGCATATAGGAGTGACCTGGGTAGCCAGGTGGGAATGTTGTTCTCCTGAAAATGGGGGATGTGGTTTCTGCAGGGAGGTGGTGTGGGTTCTGCTGACCAAGTCTTGTCAAAATTGACTGATGGACGTTGGCAAAAAGTGAGTAGACCTATGCAATAACACAGCTGTGGGGCAAAAAAATGGTCAAGGACTGTAAGCAGTAGATCCAGGGGCCTCCCTTAAGCATGATTGTTGGAAGAGGGCAAAAGTGAGCTTTTCTTACCTTTAGTCTGTATTTTGGCATCTGAAAATGTCTGTTTTCATTGGATTTCTGAAGCATGTTACAAGTAGAGAACAAGGTAAAAGGTACTTATGCATTGCTATTCATACTTCGTAGTGTGCTGCTATGAATTATTAATTGTGCTGTGTAGGAACACAAATAGAATTAGGAATAATGTTGTGGAAGAGATTGAGAAATAGTTCAATCCAAACAAATTAAAAAATATATATATTGTTAATGCTTTTTCCCATACACATGCAAATACATACTCCTACTCTTTGTGGTCTGTGGCAGTTGATGTTTTCTTACTCTGGCTTATTTTCTGATACTATTACGTATGGTGTTCTCTGCCTGATAACAGGGTGCGTCTGCCTTGGATGGAGGTGAATAAGCTCTCAGTTTTGTTTAACTTCAAATAAAGTTTTTGTTTAAAAAAAAATATATACTTTTAAAGGAAACAGGTCACACTTAAGAGAGATAAGCCCACACTGGTATTTTTGTGAGAAGTTTTAAGATGCTTATGATTACAAATTAATGTTGACAGTATTGTGACTTCACAGATGGTGCACCAGAAATTAAAGTTGATGTGATCAGAGAGTTAAATATAATTCTAGAACAAACAAATAAAGTTGAAATAGAGGCTTTCAGAACTAGAATCCTAGATGTTATATTGATACGCTCTGTTACTGTTAACATATATACTCTCTGTCTCAAATTAACATGAAGATTAATTTGTCAAACTAGCATTTTTAAAGAGATTTCCCAGGATACTCTCCCACCTCCCAGCCTCTTGAGACACATTTTTAGGTAACGCCCAGTATTTAATATCTCTGCAATGTCATTGTCCTCCTATTGAATACTACAGTTTAGAACCAGTCAAAATATTAAATACGCCATAAAACTGCCACTGGATTATATTATACAGTGGTGCTATGGATGCTGCTGCATTATATTCTAATAGTGGCTGCTTTCAGACATGCCTTTTACTGAGCTTTTCTGTCTGAGAACAGGGTGCAGAGTTAAGTACTATAGAATTTCTCTGTCACAAATATGACTCATTTTGCTGTACATAAAATAAGTCTGTTTTCAGGCATAAAAATTGAATGAAACAGAAATTTCCTCCTCAGCATACATGCATTAGGTTGTGGTCATATTCAACATCTGCAGGCTGAATTTCCCAAATGCTTTCTTTGAAAGTGTCTTCGCACTGATAAATTGATGTTGTATTTACATTTAGATTAGATTAGGTCATTATGATTAGAATAATACTCTTCACTGATTCAATTTTGAGCCTTTGTTTTCTAGATGAAGATTATTTTCCTGGCAAGCACATTGGAGGAGTTCATAATTTGACTCAGAAGTATATACTGCCTTTGTTCCCATCAGGGAAAGGCAGAAACTGCCCTTTGCTTTAACTTCACCTGTTTTCAAATCAGGTTTCTAGTGGTAGGGGGGTCCTCCAAAAAACTCGGAAACCCTTGGTCATGGCAATTTTTGGGCTGCTTCAGATGGCAATCAGTAGAAATATATTCATTCACACTAGTATTACATTCCGTTTTGGAATCCCACATTTATTTTCAAATAACCTTTTCAGCTACATGTGATAAAATAATTTTCAAGTGAATAAATGCTAGACGTGCTACACCTCAGCCATAGCGAACTGCCAGACGTGTAGTTTGGAAGAAAATTAAATGTGTCAGGACTTCTCTTGAAGGTCTTCAAACAATTGAGAAGACAGGCCAACTCAAACATCTCTGTATATCTTTTAATAACATACACTTTATTGCTGCACTTACAAAAGGTTGATCAGTAGATCTATAAGCAATTCTTTGATGCCATCTGATTCTCACAATTAACTGAATATTCCCAGTTGATCTAGTCATAAACTAATTCATAATAAATATATGCATGTTTTAAATGGTTACTTCCTTGGAATAATTTATAATGGAAATCATCAAGCAGCCAGTGGTTAATTATCATATAATTTACTATTTATGGATCCTATGATACAGCTGTCATTTAGAAGGAAAATTGCCTTTTGATTACAGTATTTCCCTTAGGCATCTTGTTGTTATGTCAAGCAAAATAGCTATTTCGGACTCTGAAGGCAGGAGATTGACCAGCACGCCCTTCCCTGTCCCTGAGTACCATTCTCTGGATCAGGGATGGTGGTCCTGAGAGCCTGGACCATAATCTGCCAGTGACCTTCAATTTCCCTATCCTCACAATAAAACACAGAAGGAATTTAGGAAGAATGAAGAAACACTTTAAGCTTAGCTTGACTTCAGCTAATTGGAGTGCAAAAGCAGTCAGACTGGTTCTGGGGCAGGAAAGCTCCTGTTAAGACCTGGGCTCCTCAGGATGGCTGCTCTTTTGGGAGCATATATATTATTCCTCTGTGGTCTTCTGAACTTTTGCCAGTCTTTGAGAATGGCTCTTTCATTTGTATAATTTTTTACTAGTTCTTTTATCAGATGTTGAAAAAAAAATTGTGACAGACTTGCATGGTGTTCCTCATCTTCATCTTGAAGATTTTCTCTCATTTTTTTTCAGTAGTTTAATGCAGTTTTGATTGCTGGATCAAAGTCTGCATGGAGTTAGAAACGCAGACTAGATATTTAATCAATTTAAACCACCTTACAGCTTTTGTGTTAGTGTAGTGGTTGGCAATGTACCCATTCTAACGTATTTCATTTTTTTTTCTGACTAGATAACTGGGAACTTCAAATGCATTCAATAGATTACTTACTCTTTCTGAACTCTTTTCTAATGCACAGTTTTATACTGATGGAAAGCAATTATGTACCTGAATATTACAGAATTGCCACAGAATCACAGAATTGTAGGGGTTGGAAGGGACCTCCAGAGATCGAGTCCAACCCCCCTGCCAAAGCAGGTTCCCTACACCAGGTAAATAAAATGCTTTATTAATACAGAATTTCTGTGTAGTGTGACAACTGTGTTCCCTGCTTTTTATTATTTTTATTTATTTTTATATTTATTTATTTACTTATCCAATAGGGTAATCTGAAATTCAAAATTAGATATATCAGTTATGGAATCATAGAACAGTTTGGGTTGAAGGGTCCATTAAAGCCCATCCAGTTCCAGCTGAGGCAGGGCTGCCTCAAATGCTTCCTGGGATGGTGCACCACAGCTTCTCTTGGCAGCTGTGCCACTACCTCACCACTCACTAAGTGAAAAATTTTCCCCTAACATCTAACCTAAATCTTTTCTCTTTTAATTCAAAGCCATTTTCCCTTGTCCTGTCACCATCAGACTGTGTAAAAAGTCAGCCCCCCCTTCTGCATGTCAGCTCTCTTCAAGTAGTCAAAGGCTGCAGTGAAGTCTCCTTGGATCCTTCCCTTCTCCAGGCTAAACAAACCCAGTTCCCTCAGCCTTTCTTCACAGAAGAGGTGCTCCAACCCTCTGATCATCCCTGTGGTCTCCTCTGGACCCTCTTCAGCAGCTCTATGTCTTTCTCATGCTGTTGGCCTCAGATCCGGTTGCGGTAGTCCAGATGGGGCCTCATAAGGGCAGAGCAGACAAAAATGGTCATCTCCTTATAGGACTTTTGTTTCTCTTCAGTTTGTATAGGGGGAAAATGAGAAATCAAAGATTTTCTTATTTTCTGGGTTTGTTTCCCCTATTCTGGTTATTACACTGGTAACAACTCAGAGACCATCTAATGTCATCTAAAAGAAATGGTCTTAAAATCAAGAATGCAAGGACAGAAATGGATTGTTTTATGGACTATTCCTCTAATGTGCAAAAACTGCACTGCTCACAATCTAATTGAAGTAAAGCTTTCAGTGATTGTGAAATGATCCATGAACTTGAGACACTTACCTTCAAGCTGACACCTGTATGCTTTGGTCCTTGTGCAGCATTGCTCATTACCATGCAAAATCCTGTGTCTGGCAGCCTCTGTGGCAGCTGTTCTCACTGTGAGCACTGAGCAGGGATACCAAGGGCAAGCCAGCACGCTGGTTGGCACAGCAGGCATAAAAGAGTGCAGCAGGGAGCTCCTGCTAGCCATGCGCATGCAAAGCTTGTTGTCCCCTGCTGAAATGGTAATTATTATCAGGTTGACCTATAGAGAATAATACAGCTGTGATGATACTGCTGTGTTCAGGTGACAGAATTATGCATAGCAAGGGATTATGAAGAAAATTGTATTGGTCTGTATTTTTTTTCCCTCCTAAGATTTCAAGTCTGCCATTGAATTTGCAATTTCTTCATTCTTCATTTTGCAGAATGTTATTTGTTTTTTGACAATATGTAGATAGTGTGTCACAAATTAGGGTGGGATGTTAGACGTTTACCGAGCTGTAGTAAGGCCTGCTTTAGATTACAGAAGAAAGATCATGCTCAACAAAATCCTCTTCTTCAAAGTAAATCAGGCCTGTGGGTCCCAGATTTTCAGCAGTGTTTATATTCTTAGTGTAAAATCTGCCCTATAGATTTCTTGGGTATCCTCTAACATCTGCTGTTTACAAATGTCCAAACCCTCAAAGCATAGCACTTCTGCAAAAACTAATATTGCCCGAGGCAGGGACTCAAAGTCACCCTGAAGTCACTCAGAGTGGCTCAGAATGAACATTCCCCAATCTCACTGCCAGTGAAGTCAAGTAATTTAGTTATGCCGTGAGTGCATCTACCCCTGTATGTCTTGAGAGCATTCGCTTGAGCCACTGAATTTCATTTTTAGCCCACCATAGCTTTGCCCCTGTCTATGGAAGTGATTATTAAACAATTCAAATTTGATCTTGTAAGGATTTTGAATGTTACTGAAATTAATTTCCTTGTGAATGCTATGTTAAATCGATGTCATCCAATCACTTAAGTTGCTTTTCATAAACATGGTAGCCAGACTGGCAAAAGTTCAGGTGGAATGTTGTGTAGATTTACAGAAAATATAATAAATTTGTATTTGGTGAATGTAAGTTAGTTCAGAAAAGAAAACTCAAAGTGACAGATGAAGATGCTTTTATATATTCCTACAGTTAGTGCTTAGGACTTATTTTCTCTTCCTATGACAGCCTTTTTTGTTAAGTAAGGGTGCTTTCTTAAAAAAACAAATTGATAGCTCAGCTAGCCATGCTTATATAAGAAACAAGTAACTACAGCAAGGACTTCAAGGTAGTGAGTGACTTCCAGAGCTAATAATAAAATAGCTGAAGGTGAAATGAACTTCTTGCGTGTCATCTAATCCAGCCTACCTCACAAAACAGAACCAGCATCCAAATTGGATTATAGGTTTAAATGATACACAGTTTATTCCTTATTTTCAGTGTTTACTATATATATTTATCATGTATGTTATAAGACATACATGTAATTAATATACTGCACTGAGTTAACCAGTATTTATGAAGTTATATGTATACGATTCTGAAAGCATACTGTATATTTCTACATTGCAAATTCACTTTGAACCTTCTTTTACTGGGGCTTCCTCACACTATTCCGGAGCACAACCTCTGCACAGAAACTGAAGGGAATGAAGCCTTCGTGTCAACACTGACACAGTTTGAGCTGTTGCCCAGAGATTGGAAATCAAATCTATTTCCCTTCTCATCCAGACCCCACACAGTGATGGCATCCTTCTAAATTATTTACAGTGCAGTGCCACAGCTTCAAGATTTTTTTTTGCTTCTCAGAGCATGAGGGGCCATAAACTTGTAGTTTTGCACAAATTATAGCTGTACTTGGAAGTCCCCCAGACTGCCCAAAGAAATTGTGCATTAATTTTTTTCTTAAGAGTTATGGGAACAAGAACTGTTGTGACAGATGCACTAAAGAAGCAGGATACAGGCTGATTTCTGATACATGCCTGTTCCTAGGGCCACTGAGTCAAGGTGATGGCCCCTGGAGGCCATCTCCACTCTGTCACAAGACTGATTGAGGACATCTCTCTGAGTCTGTCCCATAGAGACATGTTAGGTAAAGAACACTACAGAACAAGTTGTTAATGGATGTGCAGCTTATGTACTGATGACTGATTGCTCCTGGTCTGTAGGAAATTCCCTAGAAACAACTCGCATGGTTTTAGAAAGAAACTGTATTTCTGCATGGAGGTTAATTTAACAACTCTTTTTCTAAAGGGACTGTAGTCATCAATGTAAAAATGTTCTTAATCAGAAAAATTTCTTCCCTTCACCTCTCTGTTTGGTTTTTTTTGTTTGTTTGTTTGTTTTTTTCATCTCCTTTGTTGGATAAGCAATAGATAAAGCAATGGAACAAGTTACCTCAAGCCAAAACACAACAGGGTTCCAAAGTAATGCATGCCTCTCTGTGAGGATCAAAACATTTACCACAGACTTTTGGAGAAAGTTGCACAACTTGAATAAAATTTTTGGAGGTATTCTGAAGTGTAATTGGGGAGCTTTTGTCTTGTTTTTCATTTCACAGCAACTGAGCAACATTGTTTTAAAGCTTATTTGACATTAGTTGCATTTTCAAAATAGTTGCATAGAAAATAGAGAAGAAAATGGATTCAGCAGTGGACTGCATTGGGGATGAGCTTTCATTTTAGTCTTCATGAACAAGTTTGAGAGGAGGAGCTTGAATTCACATGATTTTTTATTATATGTTTTCATTCCACTACATATGCTATACTGCTACTTCTTTGATGATCATGACGAACATGAAGATCTGGAAACTAGCAATTGATTTAGAGAGTTTGTGGAAACAAGGGTAGCATGACATGTTTTGTTAGCTGCATTAGCATATGCACTGCTCTTCCAAATATTATACTCATAAGTAATCTTTTGAAAATTAATGTCTGCTAATAGAAGTTGGCATTCATCAAGATGTCATTTGCCTCCTTCAGTCAAAAATAATTTTCTCTATCTGGTGAACAAACAATGTGTGTGACTGCAGAATATCCATTCTGAGTTGCCCTTACAGCATTCCCCAACTACAGGCTGAGAGGCTATCCTTGGGCTCTGGCTGCTGAGGCAGTGATTCTTGTGAGGTTTAAGTTCAACTATGTAGCCTTCCATCAGGCACATCAAGAGAAAGGGAACAAGTACCTATGTTTGGACATAAATTGTAGGCGAGAATGGTTTTTTAAATCTTTCACAGAACCAGAAGTAATGGCAGAGTGTTTTAGGTTCATTGTGATTTGTACTTGTTTTCCCATAGAGGAAAATGAAAGCAGGACTTACGGTAAATTCTGTTTTCTAAGGAAAATACTCCTTCTTTCCCCTGTGAAAGTTGATACTGCTTCTTGAAAAATGAGAATATTCCCTTAAGAGATGCATTTCAACTTTGTAATTTACTGCAAATAAATCAAACTACTCTGTCAGTCATATCTTTATTTAGTAATATCCAATCATTACAGTGCTTGCAAAGAAGAGAATAGGAACAGCAATTATAAATTACTTGCTTGAAGTTGTTCTAAATGCCATATAGACAAAAGAGTGTAGAATTAGCACTGTTTATGATGGAGGCAAGGGGCGTTTTGGTAAATACTCACCACTAACTGTAACGTACTTACAGAGTGATAAGAGTGCATTAGTGTCTTCTGCATGAATTCGGCTGGTCACTTTGTCTGGTTGATCAACCAGCATAAACTGTATGTAGGTGAATTATGCTCAGAATACTAAAACATATCCCATAAATGCTTATTTGAGAGGGCTGGATGAAAGACATCAATTATTTTCAGTTGCTTATGGTACTAGCAAGATATGAGCAATATTGTACTTCTCTGTTTTTCATCCAGGGTATGAATCTGATTGTACTAGTGTGAACTGGGTGTAAATTATTGTTCAAACATAATGGTCCCATTTAGTCTTTTTCCTGAGCATATGAAGTGACTGCACAGATGCCAGGCCATAAAGAAACATCTGGCTATTTTTCATGTTTGTCCATGGAGTACCTAATGTGCTGCTTCTATTGCACAAATAATACAGAAAAATAAAGACCAGAATGTACAAGAGCCTGAGGCTGGAGATGCCTCATCTGAAAGACGCCACAGAGGTGTAACTAGTTAGAGCTTTGAGGTGTAATTTAAATAAATTTTACTGAGAGTCTTGTGAAGGAAAACTGATTTCTGGAGGATATTATGGTCACTACAGATTAATATATGTATATATATATCTCCATAGTGATAATAGACTGGAAAAACAGCTTTTAGTACAGACATGCATCTGCTGGTTCATATGCTGTTAAGGAGAAGTGAGACTGTAAATCTTACAAAATACAATGTTATTGAGTGTTTCAAAACAAAATTGTGCTGCCCACTATGAAAATAAAGGTCTCATTTTAAACAAGCTTAGTATTGCTCACCCTTTTTGAAATTGGTTGTTTGATGTAATTGTTTCACTATATGCCATGTGTAAGGAGGAGAAACATTCTCAAGTAAATGTTCTTAGGAATGTTTTCTCGCTTTTTGTTGTTGTTGTTTTTGTTGTTTGTTTAGGATAGCTTGTGAGAAAATAGCCATGCTTCCTTTAGAATTGAGAAAGTTGAGTAAGTTGTGGTGTTTGAAGGGACAAATGCAGACACTGGGATCAAGTCAGAGAAAGCTTTACCTGCACAAGTGCCCTTTCTTTGCGCTTCTTCCTCTTTCTCCTTTGGCCTGCCGCAACACTGCAGCCCTTCAAATGTCCTCTGCTGTGCCCTGGGGAAGATTCAGCCTTTTCCTGCTTAGATTCTTTTAAGCACAACTAAGAACAAAAGATGCTCATGGTGTGAGGACATATTACGAAACAGATGACGTAAGAGTATTTGCCATCTTTGATCAAGCAAAGTCCTTTTACAAAGTTGTAATTCTTGTAAGATTCAAATATAGTCTTCTTCCACCAAACAGCTAATGGATAATTAAGTGTTCAGATCTCCCAAATACTCTCTTATTTGTTTAAATGGTGACCATCTGATTCCCTCAGCTTCATTTTTGAGCCTTTGATGGACCAAAAATTTTGAAAATCAAAAGAGATTGGTTCAACTTTATTTTCTTTATATATCCTCTTGTCATCTTCAAAGCCCTCGGAGATCTCATGACCTCTTTCAGAAATCTGTGCTGCCTCTTCTTTGAATCCACAGATTCCATTCACATGGTTCAAACCACTTAACACAGCAGAAAGAACCAGTTTGGGTTGGTTGATTTATTTTGGTTGTTTGCCTTTTTTTAGCTAGCTTTTTTAAATTCTGTCCCATTTTCTATCGGTATTGCCTATGTACCTGGGCATTCTTAAATAAGAATTCATACGCTGCACCTATTACTTAAGCTATTTCATGCTTCACTTACTTCCATGCTCTTGGGTGAATAACCTCTTGTCCTGATGAACCTGTTTTATAGATTCTTCTGGAGTTCAGTTGAATGTAGAACCTTTTGAGGTATTTTTCATAAAATTTTTCATAAAATATACTTTTTTATTAAAAAAAAAGTGAGTTGTAGGGAGCATGCTTCTAGTGCAGAATTTTCTTAACTCCTCCACATTCACTGTGCATAATAATTCATTGCATTTATCTGCTCTGACCTTTTCTACTCAAATGCTTCTTTTGTGTCTGGATCACTTATTGTACAATTCCTGGCAAAATTCTGTATTGTAATGGTTTTGAGAAAAGGATTTGTCGTGTTTTCTGCCTTATAAAAGTTGTTCCTTAAATTCTTTGGCCTGCCTTAAAATGCCAGAGTTCATTCTAATTCATTTTCCTCGTTTAAACATGAGATCACATAGAATCACAAAATTGCAGGGATTGGAAGGGACTACAAGACATCATAGAGTCCAACACCCTCCCTCCACCTCCCCCACTGAGGCAGGTACCCTACAATATGTCACACAAGCAGACATACAGAAAGGTCTTGAAAATCTCCATAGAAGGAGACTCTATAACTACTCTGAGCAGCCTGTTTCCAGAGCTGCATCACCCTTACTGTAAAGAATTCCTTCCACGTGTTTGTATGGAACTTCCTGTGTATGAGTTTTAGGCCATTACTCCTTGTCCCATTACTACCCACCACTGAGAAGAGCCTGGCCTCATCCATTTGCCTTTCACCTTCCTTTAAATATTTATAAACATTATTCAGATCCCTCCTCATTCTTCTTTTTCCCAGGCTGAACAGTCCCAGGTTACTCAGCCTTACCTCACATGAGAGATGCTTCATGCCTTTTATCATATTTGTGGCTCTCCACTGTACTCCTTCTAGGAGTTCCCTGTTTTTCCCAGAACTGGACATAGTAGTCTAACTGTGGCCTCACCAGGGCAGAGTACAGGGTCACCTCTCTCTACCTGCTGGCCGCACTCTTTTTAATGTACTCCAGAATACCACTGGTCTTGTCCACAAGGGCACACTTCTGGCTCATGGTCAACCTGTTGTCCACCAGAATACCTAGGTCCTTCTACAGACCTCGTCTCCATCAGTTCATTCCCTAACCTGTACTGATACACATGGCTATTCCTCCTTAGGTGCAAGACTCTACAATTTCTCTTGTTAAACCTCATCAGGTTCTTCCCTGCCCAACTCTCCATTCCAGTCTGTCCAGGTCTTATTGAATGGTAGCACAGTTTTCCAGTATGTCAGTCACTCCTTCCAGCTACTTATCAGCAGCAAACTTGCTGAGGATGGACTCTATCCCTTCATCCAGGTGTTTTTGTTTTTTGTTTTTTTTTTTAATAAAGGCCACAATTCTGAAACCTCATCTAAAATGCATATTACTGAATAAAGCAAATAGGCAAATGGTTAAAGGTGAAGTCACTGCACTGAAGACTGTTACCTGACTTGAAATAGCATCAGTACCTGCAGCATCTACACATACTTGGCTCCACTTAGCAGCAGAATAGAATGGCATCAAGAATCTACTTTTAAGTATTATGAGAGCTGTGTGTACATATATATGTAGACATTGCCTCACTTCACTCTGATTTTCTTCTTTTTATTTCCTTTTAATTGCCAGTGCATGTTTACAAGGACAGAGCAAGATTTTGCTGTGTTACAGCCAAGTATTTCAGAAAATGACTTCTCTGAACACCTACTGACATAGAAATATTCCATAGCTGTGCTATGCGTAGGGATTTTATTTTCCCCCTTCCACTTCCTTACAATATAGCAGATTTGGATTGGCAAATAAAATTCACTTGACTGTATTGCTAGTCGCAGTGGGATTTGCACAGATCTGAGAACCCCCATTACAACAGTGCTGGGGCTATAGTCATGTTAGGTGAATTTTTTCAAATTGCCTTAATTTGTCTGAGAACTAGCACAGACTTTTTATGGACTTCGACAGTAAGTAGATAAAATAACTTGCTGCAATTGCAGCAGTGGCTTAAGGTGGTAGCTCTACTGTCTTATAAAGGGCTGTACAGTTATATTAATTGGTATCTTTTCCACTACTGTGGAGCCATTCATTTTATAGCTTTACTTCTCAAAGCTCCTTGTAGTATAATATGTGTAGCAGACTTTCAGAATTGTTTATAACACTTTAAAATAAGTTAACACTTTAGAAAATAATTCACTCTTTGTTGGTTTGGTGGTGAGAGGAAAAATGCAATGAAAAATGCTATGGGACAAGCAGTGATGCAGAAGAACTTTTTTGCTTGTTCTTATTTTAACTATTATCTGGATATAGTTCTAAATATGTGGTGTCAAACTGACTATTTAAGAGGGGAGGGAATATCAGTTGTCAAGGAACTGTGGACATCTAGTCTGAAGTGGTACCTCTTCTCTGCAAACCCTGTGGTTTTCAGAGAATTTCAGTCAGCTTGAGGACCCAGTTTGACCTGTTTATTGGGTTTGACAGCTGTGTTCTCTAAGAGACAGGGTAAGCAAGAAGATAGCCAGGAGAAAAAAAAAAAAAAAAAAAAGAAAGAAAGAAAAAGAGAAAAATGTAAGCAGTCTAGAATGAGAATTAATAAAATATTGGGAAAAAGAAAGGGTGGAAATCCATGTGTTGTCCCCAGGGAATTTTGAATATTCAGACTCCATAATGAGGTAGCATCAAGTAAGGATTAAATACTGTAAATATGTGTTTCCAACACAGAGAACTAATGGCAGATGTACAAGGCAGGTTCTCCTCGGATGCAATCTGATTATTTAATTTATCTTTTAAACCAAGACATGAGATCAGCATATACAAGCTCAGCTCTGGCTTTGGTACATTCTGACTAGAGAACAACCTTGCAAACAATATCTTGGACCTGAATCTCTGCCTTTTAACCTGAGGATTTTCATATATGAAACACTGATATGGGTAGATAGATATGTAGTGTTTTTCTTCAAACTTGGAACAAGAAAACAGACCTTTTAGGTTATGTTGTCCTGGTTTTACAAAATAAGCTTAAATCTGAGAGGAATTCATGCAACAGCATGTGAGGTTGCTTTGCTCCTATCCTTTTCCATATATCACTGTTTTCCAGCTGCCTTCTCCTATAGCAGAAATTCTCCTGTAGTCAGATGATGCTTTTCCCAAGCCCACATAAAAACTAAGGCAACAAAACTCATGAATTTATCATCTGTTTTAGCTGCCTGAGCCACCTTAGTTTATGATTTATGAAAGCTAACTTGGTATGAAGAGAAGCTGAGATAAGTGCTCTAGGGTTCAGTAATTTGGATCGTGTAGGAGGATTCAGCTTTCACTAGGAATAAAAGCTTAGGACAGAACGAGAGCACACTTAGAAATGGTAATGATAATGCTCTAACCTGTGACCAAGCATTTTTTGTTCTCCTGTAGTTTGAAACCTGGTGAGCATTCAGATGGCATGACTATTCTGATAACATTCCAGTCAGTTTTACTGGCCAGCTGTTAATAAGGGCTTAGGATCTCCTATTAAAGAGAGGCAGTTTTTCAGCTGGCAGCACTTACTCCCTGCTCATTTTGCCCTTCAGGTCTTTAAGCTTTGGATTGCTATGGAGAAAGCAAGGATGCCCGTAGTAACACACTGCAGATATGCTGTGGAGGGCATGTCCTGCAGGTCAGAAGGAGCTTGTATATCATGACTCATGAAACAAATAAAAGGCAAGCAGCCAATTGGTGTCAGCATCCAGTCTACTGATACTCTGAGCAGTTAAGAGGTGAAATGTGCCAAGTTGTTATAGACTTAGCTGTAATGCCCTCAGTCAGGAACTGGCAACTAGAAAACTCAACATATGGTGGAGAGTCTGAACAAAATCCACCTGAGAAAAGCATTTAATCATGCTGAAATATCAAGTAGGGAAGAGATATTTGTGATCAGATTGGCATGAGAGTAGTCCCATTATTCTTATTCCATGCTATCTCTTCATGCATATTTCCTCATGTTTGGTGCTTGATTGTCTTCCCACACAAGGCAGTAAACAAAATAATAAGGGGAAAATAAACTTTGACTTTCAACAACACAGCCTGTTAAGTAATAACACATATTCTACAATAGAGCAATGTTGGGAATGTAACAGCATGATCTATAAGAAATAGAGTAACAGAACTGTATCTTATTCGTGTTTAACATATATCAAAGGCCAATGCATACAAAACAGACTGTACAGCAAGGAAACTTATGTCTACAGATAGCTAGCAGGAATGCTGAATATTAATCATAACTCGGCTTACTTATGAGGAATCAAGGGGTTAAATGTGATTTAAAGCCAGTTTTCTGAAAGATTTCAACAAGAAATGTTTCTGATTCCAAAATACCCACCATTCTCAGGATAATTTGCAATCAAAACATCGTGTTTCTCCCTGCACTGCAAAGAAACATACCAAA
Source organism: Centrocercus urophasianus (assembly GCF_019232065.1). Lineage (NCBI taxonomy): Eukaryota > Metazoa > Chordata > Aves > Galliformes > Phasianidae > Centrocercus > Centrocercus urophasianus. Next base: position 80,172,197 of record NW_024884142.1, on the reverse strand, counting down.
TTCTTCTTAGCAAATTGCTTATTAAAATAAAAATCCAAATTCCCTTAAGAGTATTAGGTTTCCAGACTTTAGGTTGTCTTTAGTGCCAGTGGACCTGAGTGCCACTCAGTATTTTTGTTTGCTTCTGTAATGCAAGAAAAAGTACTTGGAAGCTCTTCTGAAAACTGCTTTCATGTCCTGCGTGAGATCCCATAGGCTCCAATGTGAGCAGTTGAGCTGTGAGCCTTGCAATCGCTATTTTCTCTCATCCTGTTCCCCAGCGTTCCCCTCTCCAGGGAAACTATTAGTTAATCATCCTGAGATCTCCTTTTTGTGAGCCAAGAATCCTCCAATTGGAAACCGGCAAATAGCTATTCATTTTACCATAGGGGGAAGATGGGAAAGGGAGAGCCAGTTCACCCACAAGTTGGTTTCTATCCTGGACGTGTTTTTCCATTTTGATGTGTTTTCTCAGACAGACGTGACCATGAGAAGGCTGTTTTGGCTAAGCTATTTTGTCTTCACCCTAGAATTATCAAGCCATGACTAAATCTCTAGCTTGGCCCGTACAAAGCTGTAATACTTTTATCGCTTTTCCATAGCACTTCTATCTGCTTTCCATAGCAATTTTGTTACATTTCATTCAGGACTGTTTCTTCCCTAATATTTGCTGGCTCTGAAATATGTCTTCTGTGAGAAAAACAAGTTAACCTCTTGTGCAGAGGAATAAGAGATCCAAACAGTACAGAGCAAATACAGGCATTTTTAAAAGGTCCATGACAGAGCACACTTTCTGAATATTAGTCCAGATAGGCTATATCCCAGTGGCCGAATGCTGCAGCAATGTTTCACCTGTTGTCTCAAAAGTTATCACAAATACCTACCTACTGTTCATTCTTGTGCTAAACTAAGTTGGCTGCTGAAGTACAGCAGCTGTGTGACCTCTTTCTCTGGGGTGCTCCTATCAGACCAGATAGCAGACCTCCACTCTGACATGCTCTGGCAGTTTTCTGTTACTAAAAAATGGCTTTTGCAATGCAAGAATGCTTTATTTATTAGCTCTGGTGCAGATTTAGGCATTTAGGTTTCTTGGTTTTTTTGGTTTTTTTTTTGTTTTTTTTTTTTTCTCAGAATGCTGCTGTGCAAAATAGAAATTGAAACAATGCAGATTAGGGAAAGAGGCTGCAGTAAAGGAATGCTGTCTTCATATACCTAGAACTATCCACTACTGGAGCCATATGCTTTAAGGAACTTTGAAGTCTAGGACTAAAATGGGAGATGTTCCCATACTCTGGGAACCAAGAGGCACAAGGGCCTTCAGTGGAAAACATTACTGTGTTCAATCTCATCTAGAAAGCACTTCTGTAGACGTTTTGTAGTTTCTGTCACTTTCTCTCCCTGGTCCTTGCAAGAATAAGTAGAAGCTGTCATGCTATATATACTTCTTCTCTCTGTGCAGAGGGAAGAAATTTCCTTAATTTAAGACCACCCAGAGCACCCTTGTGTTAAGCTTTACATCTCAGTGTGGAAGAGAAATACGTTATTAATCCATGCACAAGCTTCTCTCTCCCCATCCCAAAGAAGTTTAACTACTCAGTAGAGATGTGAGTTGATTTAGGAGCGTAAGTACAACAGAATTAGAATTAGAGAATTAGAAGAGAAGAGAATTAGATTTCCACAGAATTGAGTTCTGAACTGCTATGCTATATTACTGAAAATGTCCTCCTTAACAAATGCCAAGCTCCTCTGTGTAGGGGAGGAAAATAACTTATAGACCACAACTAACAACTGTGACTCCTTCATTGCATGACGCTTCCATTATCCAAATTTACTTGCCAGCTAACTGCTATGAATAATGTTTGGTCTGTAAATTTTCCAATAATTTCCAGTAATAAAAACATTGAACTTCTGAACATTTATTAAATACAGAGGTTACGTGGCATCCACGTTCCCCAGTTACACATAACTCTTATAAATAGTCTCACCAGTCAAGGATTTCTGATTACAAAATTTGTCCTACCCAGCTCTTCTGCTTTAACATAAATGGGTAACATTTGCTTCCTCTCTAGTTTGTTGTCAGGAACACTCCTGATTTGCCACTGTCTTCACAGGCTCTTTTAGGAGCACCAAAATGGCCAAAAAAAAAAAAGCATTAAATTACTTGAAGTCTTGTTTGAGAATATTCTTTTAACTATATTTGATCATTGCTTTTCAAATGAAAGATATTATCAGCAGATGTAAACTGGTAGATAATTAAGTAAAAGAGTGCTGAAGTGATAATTAGATATTTCACTTACAGTCGAAAATCAAAACTAACATATGGTAAGTGAAATTAGAGAGTTTGTAATTTATGCTGATCCAGCACATTAATGCAAACTTGATTGCTTCAGCCCTTTGGCTGACCCCAAGTATTCCCAAGTTCTCTTGCAAAGCTGTAGTGGTTACTGTAGCAGGAGATGATGGGGAGATGATGGCAAACTGACATGCCTTAAGGGCTGTGAAGGCTGCTGCCTCCTTCCTACCCAGGTGCAGTCAGGAGCATACATTGGCTCTGCCCAAGCAGCTCTGATGTACCCCTTCTCCCAGCACCTGCCTTAACTGGAAGTGTCTTCTCAAGTAAAGCTACATAACACTGTAGAAATTGCAACGGGTGTGTCATGTCACTTGCAGCTTAAAAACCTTGGACGTTAAAAAATTATTTCATGAATGCAATTAATAAGGCAACCTAAAACCTCACGTGCATGTCAAACTGAAGAATGTTTTGTCTGATGTCTACAGTTTTAAAATGAAAAAGAGAACTTATCTGTTCCTACATACAATTTTTAACTATGACTTAAGTTCTATGATAAAATAGGTTTTTCATTGTGCACAGCAATATCTCCAGTCTGTGTATGCTAGTATTTAAAATATCCACTGTATGATAAACTGTGATCTCATACCCTATTTGAGTGGCCAAGTTAAATTAGAGATAATTAGGATTGATTTGGCTTCTTCCTGAGATCATAAATGTGCAGATGAAAGCTCTGATTAGAGAGCAGAGAATGTAGTTTCATTTGATTTTTGGCTTTGAATGGCTAATATGTTCTTACCTTTGAAGATCTGAATTACTAATATGACAGCAAAATAACAAAAACATCAAAGTTAAATTGATTTTAAAGATTAAATGGATGATTTACAGTGGAAAGGTACAGAAGAGTATTTTTTTAAGTAGCTGGCAAAAACTATTAGTATTTCAAAATACCTCAGTACCAAACCTTTTGTCATTATGCTCTGTGTCATAAAAATGCACAAAATAGGAGATGATTTCTCAATGCTCAAGTCTTGCTCTTGTAATTTAAGGAAGTAAAATGACTTCCATTTCTAACAGACATCTGTGTGTCTATGGGAGATTCCTTCTAATTGTATATCCCTGCAATGAATTGCAGTTTGTTTCAAAGAATACACAGAATAAACTTTTTCAGCTTCATGGCTAACATACAAGCCTCTGTTCAGTAACCAAAATTGAGACATAACCCTTCAGTCTCAATTATGCCTAGGGATATCCTATTAAAATAATTATTTCTGTTCTTTTAAGGCAAATTATTTACATGATCCTATACATATATTATATGTGTGCATACATATATATGAGACTTCACCGGCGTTCTATAGCCAAGAATATATGAAAACTTGTACATGTCATCTAACTGGAGACCAGAGATACAGCATGTTATTTATAAATAAGTCTGGCTCTTCAGTGTGGAAAAAAGTCTATCACAAAGAAACACTTTAAAAGAATGCCATAGTGCAGCATCTGAGTTAAATGGCCACTTTCTGCTTGTACAAGAGGAAAGCATTTTTCTACCCTCTTTTTTTTAATAGCAGACTTAATAAATTGGCCCAACCCCTAGGTCTCCAGGCATTCAGATGAACTGCTGATCTTTCCCAAACAGATTTGATTTGTGCCTTGCAAATTTTAAACCTGTCTGTCACCTGTGACCAAGCAGACTAATGAAAATATAGAATAGAAAAAGTAGGAGATCCTCTGGCTTCAAATTCCCTTGTCATGCTGCTGCAGAATATATCTCTGCCTAGAGAAACTGAGACAAAAACATCATTTATTTAAAAAAAAAAAAAAAGAGCTTTAATATTCTAAGCACTTATCTATCATACATGAGATTGGATCTGTCCCCTGCATGAAGAAGCAGCCCAACTTCAAAAAGCTCTAGTTTTGTCTGCATGTTCCTTTTTAGAGTTATAACAGGATCTATACTCATAACATTGACTATTATATCTCCTGTGGCTTTCAGGTGGTAGAAGTGGTGCCAGTTCTTCTAGATAGTTTATTACTTGTCGCACAGAGATCTGTCCCTGCCTCAAAACTATCAAACTACTTCATTGTATCATCAGCTTGATTGGGTTGAGAACAGCCTCCACCTTTTCTATTGATTTCACGTCATAGTGAAGAATGTAGGATTAGACCAGGAAGATAGGTACAGGAAATCATGTGGGTTTTTTATTTATTTTAGGCCTAAAATTAGCCTCAGTCTCCCCTTTAGAAGGCAGTCCAGTGTCCTTAATCCCAGCTACCCAATTTTGGGAAAAGTCACATCTTCTGCAAACAGAGTTTATGTTGTTTTATGCTTTTGTCATCTCATATTAGGCTTCCATGATACTTCATCTGAGCTGATTCAGGCAGTGTCTGCATACAGAGCCTTAGGATATGCTGTTTCAAGACTTTTTTACTCTCTTTGAAAGTAAAATTTGTGTAAATCCTCTGGCTGACACACAAAATAAGTAGGCTGGGCTTCTAGATTGCCACCAATTTCTGCTAAATTGCACCTCGATTGGGATTTTCCAGAAGTAATCAGTTTTCAGTCATAAAATTTTATGCAATGTTATTATGGACTGTTTGGCCAGATAATCATACAGTTTTTGGTATTCTTGATTGGTAATTTGGAAAGTTGTTTTCCTAAATCACAATAGTTACATGTTATGTGAGAAATAATTCAGGTACAGCAAAAAGCAAATTTAGAAACCAAATGAAAAATTGTTTTCCACCCTGATATCCCTGAAGATCCAGTGTTTCGCTAACTACGGGGCCAGCAGCATTGCCCTGGCATCTGTTCATTCTAGTTTAAAAGTAGGAAGAGGAAGAGAAGATAAATAGTGTTGAATAGGTATAAAGTATGGTGAGCATGATGTCTGCATTACAGACAGAGCAGGAACTAGGTTCCTTTGAGAAGTTGAAGGATTTCTTTTCTTTTGAGCTGCTATTTAATCTGTCATGTTATCTGCATAGTAACATGTGCCTCACAAAGCCTAAACACTCTTAAGAAAGCAGGTAAGAGACCCAATTCCTGTTGACATCAGTAAGAATTCAAATATAAGACTTGGATTAATTTATCCCTGAATTACACTGTGAGAAGAAATAAGGAAAAAAAATCCATCTGCTTGACTCCAAAAGTATATAAAGAACAATTGTTTCTATTTAAATGGGCCCCTGGTGGTTGGACTGTCTTATCTTTGCAATGCCTTTGAGAAGCTCTTCCAGAATATAGGGGATGTTCAAGGTTGGCTTAATCTACCTTTGGATTGAGCCCTAATGCAAAAACAATGTGAGCTCCCACCTTATTGCCTGTTGTCCTCAGGTGATGTAAGAAGCTGTTTGTGTGTGAACAGCAGACATGTAGCCTAGTAGTTTTGAACTGTGTGTGTGAATTGCAAATATGTCTTCTGAGAGCAAGGGAACTTGGAAAGAATGAGGTCATTGTGCATAATAAATCCCCCATATGCTTCTCTTCTGCCCTACAGCCCACAAGAGAAACATTTCAGAGAGGGTTACTTTATAATTTACATTCCTATTGTCAAATCTGGGAAATGAAGCACAGATACTTCACGAGGAATGGCTTGTTCATTTTAAATGGGAAAGAAACAATTTTGAAATATAACTGCCTGGCAAACAAATTTGAAGCTGATTAAATCAACCATATTTAATGACTGGTGAGGCCAGAGCTAAAAGCAAAAGGAAACTTAAGTATAATATATTTTCTACCGCTGTATGTACCATCTGTGAGACACCACAGGTGTTAAATTAGCCACAGGAGGGCTCTCCTGTTCTTCACTTGAAGAAATATGCTATTAGGAGAAGTGAAAACTTCAAGGGAAAAGACGAATTTATATTCCTAAAACAGGAGTGTTGGGCACGTTGCCCTGGTTCAGAGGGCATATGCCACCTGCAAGTAAATATCATTTAAAATGTGTTGCTAGCACAGTAGCTACATGTTTCGCTTTTTCAAGCAAAACCAGTCAATAAAATAGTCACAAGATCTACAAGCTCTTAATGAAGCAGGAGTGAGGGAGACTTAATGCTGCAAAGAATTTCTGAGATAGGTGGGCGCTGAGCATGGGCTGGTGTTTAGTCATGAGAAAATGGCAATTACATACAGACATTTGTACCTCTGGCCTGTCGCCCACACAAGGATTAACCGCATGTTGACATCTGGAGTTATATAGCCTCAGAGGGATGTGTTGTGGCTAAGCAACAGCCTGTTATAGGAAGTCTGAGGAAGAGCTCTGCTTATTGGCAGCTCCTGCAGGATTACGAGAGGCAGAAGATCCCCAGGGGTGCTGATAGCAACTTACTGAAGTATCTGATCGCCTCGCAGTCCTGCAGTGAGTCTCATAACAGCGCTGGGAAGCAGGCAAGTGGTAATGGCCTGATTTAACCAGCGGAGAGCAGAGACACCAGACTCTAAAAGGAATCAGTGCATCCAAGTCCTGAATCTGATCCAAATGTTTTGTCTGTTCCCTTCCAGAAGTAACCTGGTTTTGTTACCATCTAAATTCACTGGAGGCCACTGTTGTTGGGATGATTTCTTTGTTGGTTTGTTGGTGGGGGTTTTTTTTGTCTTAAATTTCAGAAATGCTATAGGCTTGCAAATGCCCCTAATGGCCTTAGCCTAAAAAGCTCAGCTCTTTAAGCAAACCAGAGTAGGATCTGGCTTTCAGATGGGATTTTCAGGTCTAGAATCATTCATCCTGCTTATCTATTAGCATTTTCCCAATATCAGTTTTGATTTGTGATATTCTGGTACTCTTCAAAGTAGACATGGATAGAATAAGAGGAACAACAAACTCTTCTAATAAACATCCTGGGTTCTCTCAGTTTAGCACTAAATAGAGAATCACAGAATTGTAGGGGCTGGAAGGGACCTCTAGAGGTCATTGAATCCAGCTCCCTGCAAAACAGGCCCCATACAGCAGGCTACACAAGTAGTTCAGGTAGGTCTTAAATCGCTCCAGGGAAGGAGAAACCACAACCTCCCTGGGCAAAAATACAGTTTGGTGGACACAAACCAAGCTGCATTGCTTAGAGCAAGAGAAAGGTTTCTGAGTTGCTCTATCTAGCTGTATAGGAACAGATGCTTGTGTTTCCACAAACAACATTTGCATGTTCTCTGTTCAAGACTTGAGCTGGAGCAGCCACAGACTGTAATTTTTATGTTTCACAGTAGCCCTGTGCTCATAAGTTACTTTGAGCACTGTCTTGTGCACATGGGAAAAGCAAGTTCTCTTCTTAAAGGAACAGTCTAGTGTTTTGCTAAGTTTTATTCTTGCTGATTCTTAACATGGCATTCGTTTTTCTTGAAGTTGCCACCATGTGGACAAACACAGAAAATTCAGGACTCAAAGAGAAGCAAAACGCAATTTGTTTTCTTAGGTAGAGGTTGCAACAGTCCTTTGGTGTTTGGGTTAAAGCCCTATCTGGCTTTGTAAAAGATTATTAAAATGACATACATATATTTAAAAAAACTGTGCTAGCACCACCACATTAATTTCAACCAGAGTGATGCTCACCTTTCCTGACGAACTCTCATAGACTACTCTCTTGCTGGGAGTTTTGTTGGAAGCTCCCAGCTAAGTTAAGGAGCTCTTGGTGAGCTATGAAACCTCTGGTGAGGTGAGAAGCTCATGTGCAGTCCTGCGTTCTGTTATGCTACCTGTTGGCTAGCTTCAGGGAGTTTCCTGCACAATAGTTTTCTTGGATCCTTGCTCTCTGGAAACTTCTAAATTATCTTGTACTGTATAGAAATGTCAGGTGCCAAACTACAAATTCAAATTTCACTTTGAGACACTGCTCAATACAGTATAGCTCTGAAGCTGTTAGGTCTTCCATTGCATTGTCATTAACATATGAGCATAGCATTAACATATTAAGGCATTGCATCTAGCTTCCAGCCCCGCACTAATCCCTTGTCATCTTCCCCATTCTTCCAGATTCTTAACTAGAATGAGAATTACCTTTTCTGTAAGTCGTATTATAGCACATTTCAACTTCTAATTTCTCTAAAGATCAGAATTTGTAACATTATCTATTTTTAAATGCTTTTCCCCAGAAAAAGACCTTATTTATTCTGAAGATTTTAGTGTGCATAATGCAAACTGTCTAAATGGATTCCAAATATTGCTGAAGGACTTTTCCGATAATCTTGTCAACAGAAGATGTCTGTATCTTTTTTATCCACACTAGATGTTTTCATTCACTTTCCTTGTCAGGTAGCATAATTTTCACTTGTCAGTCAAGGCTGGCTTAGTGATTCTCTCCCTTTTTCCTTGTCAGCATTCATATGTTTGAAGTGTCAGCATTTCAAAGCCCTTGCTTCCCATAACTGCTTCTCTTGCTTTAGCCAAAGCTTTAAATCGCTTTCCTTCTCTCCCTTTTCAGTTCCTGGTTTGCCATAATGAGACTTCCTATTGTATTTATTGCTACTCCAAATGTCTTACTCCAATTCTGTTCTTTTCTTAGCACATTTATTTATCTTGTTATTTTCTACCTCCTGGTTGTTCAGTCAGCTTCACTTGCTTTAGCATTAATACTCCAAGTACTCTGGCTTAGATATCGTAGAAGTATTAATGGAACTTTGTTTTTTGCTTTTTGTTTTTAAAAAGGAGAGAATAGCAGTGCTTCATGTCATCTTTGAATGGAATAGGGCTACAATATGTTTCCCTTGTTACTGCTGTTCTACCTCCATGACCTAAGCAATGTAATCTGCTGCTAAGCATTCCTCTAATGTACTTTCAGGGCACTGAATCAAAATGGTCATTGCGAGTGGCATGGTATTCTACATTGATTTAATCTAGTTAGCTTCTGGCCACAGTCTTCATTAAAATGACTTCAATATAGAGTTTTGTAATATGAAGAAGTTTGTTGATTTCAGTACTGAGGAACGGCTGTTTTCTAACACCCCACTGACTGATGCCTAGTTTCAATATTCAAGCTGATTTTAAGAGTTCTGCAATAAAACCACCTGGAATTCTTATTTGGTTAACGTAGTCTGCTTCATCTGATTTTAATGCTGTGTAATGTTCTAACTGCCTGGACAAACCTGAGGGCCATGGATCTGCAAGCCATTTGGTGTTCAGATCATTATCTGTTGTCTGTGATATGTCACAAGAGCATTTATTTCCTCCTGCATCAGCTGCTTACGCACAAAACTGTAGGAAAATAAAGCTGGAAAAAAAGCCTGGCAAGGTACAGAGTCTGTTTCTCTCCCACAACATTCCTGACTGTCTCTTCCTGTGATGGAGATCCTGATCTTGTCATTTATTACAGTGCTTTGGTAATCTCAGCACTAAAAAATCTTCAGGAAGGTTAATTACCTCTTGTTTTACCTCAGGTCAATAACTTCTTGTTTTCTCTGCTACTAATATGGTGAATGGGTTGCTCCATTTTTGCATCAGTGTTTCAGATATTTAAAGATTGTTTGCATATTCTTTCCCCTCAATCTTATTCTTTCAGAAGAGGTGATCCCACTTCTCCCTTAGGTCGCGTTTTCTCCTCATCGCCAGCTTGACTTAAGCCAGCCCTGATCACCTCCTGAAGGAGCAGGGTCCAAGTGGGCACTAGATAGCATAATCTCCTCTTCTTTTGCCCTCTCAGGAACAAATGCCTCTCCATACACCACACGAGCCCTCTGCGGAGGCCTGACAGCCTGGAGGTGAGTGTGAGCTCCCATCCTGGGCTGGTGCTACGGCTTTACCCATACTGACCCTTCATGGGGCTGAGCCATATTACCCCCTTCCACACTGCAAGCAAGCACATTTTTCTCTGGGCTTTCATTTTCACTCTGTGGGTCTTAAGTAAATATAAGGCAATGGGGATGATATTAGCATATCAAGTAATTATTACCATATGGTATTGTTTGAGGTCCTAACTGACAGTATGTGTGGAGAATGATCTGAATGATATGTACAGTACCTCTTTCTGCACACGGAGACAGTGGGATCTAGGGTGTGACTAACTTCTTCCCAAATACACTTAAAATTATCTGCACCAAAATTGTACCTATTTTTACTACCGACTGTACAGGGAACCCAGCTCAGTCACATCTATCCCACTTGGCCTTATGTTAAAATAATTCTCACATGAAAGATGGACAGTTAAATTCAACTCAAACAGAATACGTAGTGTTGAGCAAGGCAGTGTAATAAATACATGCCTAAACATCTCCTCCAAGGGTTAAAATAGACAAATAAATGGGGAAAAATATACAAAAAACCTTTGGGGAGTAAAAATGCAGAACACCAATCCCAGCTGTTTTTCTATATTTTGTTACATGAAGGCAAACCCTCAAACATTTGTATAGATTTAAGAAGATGCCATTATTTCTTGACGTGAAGGCAGGCAGCTTTGCAAAGGGCAGGAATGTGCAGGGACAAACTGATGTTTCAAACCACTATGAGGGTGCACAGACTGCCAGTGGGAGACTTTCTGTTCCTTTAGCAATGCAGTGCAGCAACTTCTGCTCCCTTGTTCTTGGAGGCATGGTATCAGATCCTTTAGCCTGCACCAGTGAGTAAACTCTCCTCCCTGAGTATCATTTTTCCTAACACAACATGAAGTTCCAGATTTCCTGCATAAATATTACATGGGTCTCTGAAATTATTTATAACAAATGCATTTGAATTCAGAACCAGCTGTAGAAATAAATGTCCAGTACTTCAAAGGCAGTTTTACTTGTAGCAAACAGAGATTAAAAATGCATTTTGCCAACTTATCACCTCTCAAAAAACATAAGAGGAAAAATGATAAATTAAATTATTAGGATCCAAGTATGATATAAATGTGCCTGAGGTTTGATTACTTGTAACTGTACCAGTAATCAAAAGGGTAGGGACCAAAACACCTGCGCTGTTCTTCCATTATAAACAGTAATTTTTTAATCTTATGATATTAGTGTCTGTAAAGTTGATTTATTGAGTAATTTGGAAGTAAAATTCCTGTCTTCAAGCTAAGTCTGATTTTTTTTTTTTTTTTTTTTATGATTTTATATCAGTCACTTTATGGGTGTGAGCAACAAGGTCAAAAAAAATGGAGAAAAAAATGTTTATTTCTATTCAAATTCAGCCAAGATCAGTAAATATTTTGCCAGATTGGAACAAGAGTGCTGTAGTGCTGCAGGAAATCCACATTATCCAAAAACTACCAAAGGCATCAAAATAGGGGAATACACCCTGCATAAAAAGATATGTATATACATTTTTTCTTTCAACCTATAGCAAAGTGAGTATGTCAGTAGGCAGGGAGAAGCAGCAAAGACTGAGAGGTGTTGTTCTGGGCTTTGGGGTTGTATAGGGAGATGGGAACCAAACATTATGACGACTGTGGAAATACTTCTAGATACTGCCTGGAAAACACTATATATATTCAAATATAGATCTGTTTCTTTTTTGGTTTTCTTGTTTTTTGTTTTTTTTGTTTTTATTTTTGTTTTTTTCCCCTGAGCCTTCAGAGAAAAAAATCCAGGAGCAAAATTGACAATTTTGGCTCTTTGTTTCGCATGAACAACCAAATGACACAGTTTGCTGCATATTTTCTTGAAGAGAACTTGTGGCAGAACATTTTTTAATTCTACTGGGATATGGTTGTTTACAAAAATTAAATAAGTACTGCCGTCAAAGCATTACCCATTATTTAAAGATATAAGTCCAGTTCTGTTCTTTGCCATAGTCATATTCCTAGTATGTTCATCACTGGGTACAACTTCTGGTTGGTGTCAAACTAAAGGTTTCTGTGGGGAAACAGTATATTAAAAACTACCCTGGCAAAGAGCACAGATTCACCAAGTGTTAAAAATTATCTCAATTTGGAGAGGGAGACAGACTAAAGTCTTGATTCCAGGGCAGCTGGAATCTTTAAATGTAAGGTCTTGTACGGCCTTAGAAGAACACTGTGTGCTTCAATGACACAAAGCTGTTTGCTTACAGAATATATAAATCACATATATAGGCCTATGGGATGGAAGTGCCAGAGGAGGAACTCAACCATCCCATAGTGTGCCTTCCTGCCTTATTTTCTGCTGCTTTGATTCTGTGCTAACATGTGAATATAAATGCTGGCACCAGCTTAGCTGTACATTGCAAGACTGAGCCCTGGGTGCATAATAAATTTCAGAGCTTATTAATTTTTCAGAAAGTTATGAATGCCTGAAAACTACTAGGGATAGATAGCTATAATGTAAATAATTTTGTAGCCTGAATTATTGCAATGTTAGCAGATATGTCTACTCTGTTTATATCTAATCACCTGAGATGAACTAAATAAGATTTCTTTTTTTTTTCTGAAGGTCAAGGAAGTCTGCCAGCAGTGGACCTTCAAAAAAAAAAAATCTGTCCCCTCTGCTATCAACTGGCCTTAATTTTCTGCATTTAAATAATTCAGCTTAATATTACTTGTTCGTATGTCCAAATATCTATGTGAAGGGGATGGCTAATGATATTACTCTAGATATATAGTATCACAATACCACATATCATAGGTGTGGAAAATAGAACTTAAAAAGGCTGTCAAGCAAGATGTTATTAAAAGAAAAAAAAGTTTTAAATTTGTTCGCTCTCTCTTCTGAAACACGCTGGAATGCAGTGTCTTTCCCCTGAAGCAGTGAACCATATTGCTAAGACCTCTTTACCAGCAAGGTTTTCTAGTCGTATGCACAGAAAGTCTCCAAATTAGTGGCCACTCCTGGAGATTTTGCCTCTCAGTTCCTCTGTAGGAGAACACTTGACAAAGACAGAAGAGGATGAACAGGTGAACCACCCTGAGCAGTCTGACACATCACTCGTCCCACTCAGAGCTGGGCAGCTGTGCGTGTGTCAGATGCAGTATGAAAGCAGCATGCTGTATCAAACAGCCAGGCATAGCTTTGTGTGTCTTCAGACAGCAGAGAGCCCTTTCTGACCTATTCAGTGTAAAACATTGTTCCTGCACTCTATTTTTGAAATCCTTCCTCAAGCCTTTCAACATCCCCATTGTGTTCTTACAAAGAAATGTGTTTCCTTCCACAGAGTTTTGATACCCAGCACAAGAACACCCACCTATTCTCTGTTCTCATTTCTGCTGTGCTGCTGCAGCCTGCTGATTGCGGAGGGAGCATTTCACTTCCATTAGAGTTTAAGCAAAATGATAGACTGACAGCGTAGGGAATCCATTAGCTCTAAGCAGTCTAGTCACTGCTAATTAGTTCTTAGACTTCGGAAGCTGGGTCAAAATTCTGTATTTTTCAGCTGAAAGCCGTGACATTTAAACTTTGTCTTCTGCAGATCATTCATTCCCCAACCGCTGCTCAGGACTGTGGTAAGTGAACATCTTTTTTCAGTTTGTGCCCTGAACAGAACCAGAAGAAAAAGCCCTCATTAAACAGTTTGCTCTGCAGGAAAGTCGTTTATTTAGCACTTTGCTGGTGTGATGTGAAAAACACCTTGTGAAATTGAGGCGTGCCATGTTGTCTGAAAGAGCTATGAAGGAGACAGTGAGGCAGTGGAGAGTGTGTGGAAATAGGTGTTTAGTTCACAATGTGAGGGTTTCTCCAGAACCCTCACATTCTCAGAAAGGCTGAGTTTAGGAGGAATGCTTACTGAAAATGTGAGTCTTTCAAATGGAAATGGAAATTTCATGTCAAACTAGCTAGTCAACCAGAGTTTTGTGCTCAGCTAAAACAAAATCACAATGTTTGCATTATTTTAAGTTATTTTGCCCATGCCATTCAAGGGCATTGTCTTTAAGAGCCTTGATACCACAGGCCCAGTGCTTCATGTTGCATTTCTGAGCCCACCGATGAGGACCCCATGCTCTAGCCTGTACATAGCAGTTCCCAAACCCCAAGAGGGATGGAAGGAGTTGCAGCCCCTGCATATGCTTCCTCCTGAACTGCTGGCTTTATGGAAAGGATGGAGGCTCCCAGCTGAGGGCATCTAGAAGGGAGAGCCTTCCTGGTGCCCTCACTTTGAAGCAGATCCCACAGCAGCATGCAGGAGGCCCTGTTTTACAGAACCATATAGGGATATAGGCTGCTCCCTGCCTAAAACTCTGGTTCCTCATGAAGTGCAAAGCAACTGCAGGGGGAGCAGAGGACAGGAGGGTTGCATTTATCCCATGCCTCTCTTTCTCCATAGGAAACCTCAAGGGAGGATTTCTGTGACAGGCTGGAAGTGTTGTTTCACCTTATGCTGGCAATTCCCATGCAGCATGTAACAAACTACAAATGATTCCATGTGGTGAGATAAGAGAAGTTGTTCTTAGCTGGCACTGTACTGAAATGCAAATAGAAGGATGCAATGCATTGAAATGATATTTAGAGTACTGAAACGAGAGCTTGAGTAGTCAGTATACAGACTCAGCATGAAACACTGTGCAGAGCTCTGGCACAGAAGAACAAGAGACACAAGACAGTAACTGTTTAGAGATCTGAAAAACTATTTAGAGTCAGATTTGCTCAAAATAATGAGGATAGCACCATGTTATATTTGATTTCCATTAAGTATAAAGATTGTTATTTGTTCAATTCAAGAGTAGTGATGGAAGAGTTTCAGTGAAATAGGAGCTCAAACCTGACTCGAATACAAAGCTATTGTGCAAGGGTTTCATATCTGAAATCTTATAAGTTGATAAGTCTGTTGAAAGGTTTTAATGTATTCAAAGTCATCACAGTATTTTTGTATTATTACTAAAATGTGATAAAAATGGTATCCATCAATCAGGTTTTTGTAATGAAAATGTTGCATAGCCATACTATATTTGTATATAACTATTTCTCTTGTACTCAGGTTAAAAAAATTAGTGGGAATAAAAAATGTAGGTTCTTATATCACAGGTTTCTCGCCATGAGCATATTCTGTTCAGATTTACAAAACAGCCCATGTGCTGAAGTGTTTGAGTAGGTAGGTACCTCTACCTGTCTCAGTTTTAAGTTGAGAGTACCATATAAATAGCAGAATGAAAAAGATTGAGAGATAAGCATAAGATTATTCAGGTGACTTTTCTTTATGACTCATCTTTTATTAGAGTTAAAATGATCTGAAAGTAATTTAACATCATTTCATGAAAGGTTAATGTTATTTGTATTTTAGGGTAGCTGAACACAATACAGATTTTGCTAGAAATTCAAATCTAACTTCATTTTCTTTAATTGTTCTTCTAGAGCAATTTCCTGTGAGTCTATTAAGCCATAAGCAAGCGTTTATTGAACAGAGAATCTTGCATTAAGATAGGTCTAACACAATTCAATTTAAGAGGTTATTAATTACCTAATGTGTCAGTGTCCTTACAAAAAGAGTTTATTCATTTGTTCATCTGATCATTAGTATCAGAATTCAAAACGAAAGGTACCTCACAATTCAGAAATACAGATGATTTTCCTAGATCTGTATGGTCATATGTTAAATCCTGGTCACAGAGGTGTTTCCCTCCAGTGGACAATAAGATATTTCAATTGCCGTATTTTTCAGCCCCCTTCCAAACCCAACTGGGATCTGGGGATGTTTACAAAGGTGAGGAGCAGGAGTGGGGAAGAGAAGTCCTTTTGCACAGAGAGAACAGGATGCAAAGGTGTTGGGGATGGCCAGGGCTGGTGCTGCTGGGCTCAGGTGGTGCATGGCTGTGAGAGAGGGCACCTGTAGTGCAGCACAGCCTGCAGGGTCTGTAAGAGCAACGAGGATAGCCAAAAAATTCTGCCAGAGGAAACGCAGTAGGCTCTCCTGATGCTGGGGAATGGGATGAGTGATAAAGCGATAGTAGGATAAGTATACACTGTGATGAGCTATTAGCTCTTACCAGTCAGGGATGATTCTGGGGTCACTAAGACCTTTAAGTGTCTGTTCTCCAAAAATATCAGCAGGAGAAAAAGAAAAAAAAAGAAAAAAAACGTTAGACCAACTGTTAGAAACTATTAGAAAAGGAACAGAATGAAAAAGAACGTGTGCCCACATATGCTGTAGTAAGTCTTAAAAAAGTCAAAGCATAGTTAGATAAGAACAGAATTGCTTCCACTTGAGAAAATGACATTAAAAAGTCAAAATCAGAACTGGATATGTAAGAAGGTACTCCAGCCTGAAAGTGAGGCAGATAAAAGATCTACTGTTCAAGTGTATCATACCATGAAGGGTAGGAATGTGAATAGAGGAATATCATTCCTGTTCCTGATGTCAGAAGGAATAAGAGGTTGTAATGCATTTATTATCACAGAAGTTTGAAAGCATAAATAATCTTAAAAAGAGGTAAACGAAATTGATGGGATATAGATCTATTGATGGCTACTAAGTAGACTAGTCTCTTTGAACCCTCTGTCCCAGAAAGCCCCTGAGCTGCTGATTTTTAGGTGCTACCTGGGTTGGCCATGGAAATAACACTGTATGCCTGCTCTGCTGCCATACACTCTCTTCATAAATATCCAATGCTGTTTGGTATAGGAGACTAGCTGACAATTTAAAATCTGTAAGTGAAGCACAGACACCTTCAGTAATACTGTACTGGATATATCCATATCTATTTTTATATCCAGCTCAAACATTTTTATATGTTTGTATTTTGAATAGACGTATTTGCTGTGTTGCCAGACTTAGAGATTTTTTTCTTACACATATTTCTTAAATTGCTTTTTCTGATGTTTCTACCCACAGGTGATCTTGCTGTTGAAAGTATACTTAAAAACAAACAGGCAAACAAGACCAGAGATTATAATTTTTAGGTCAGCAGTTTGTGCAGAAAAGTCTTGTCATGTTTTACTTTGAAAAAGAGGGAGTAAACATTAAGGTGAAAACAGCATCAGTCAATTCCATTAAAAACAACAATAAAATCAATGGTTTTATGAGCCTCTCCAGTTAACACATGGGTTTACCAGTATACTTCTTAAAAAAGAAACAGTGGTGAAAAGTTTTACCATATGCCTTGTAGACCAGAATTAAAATTTCAGATGTTTGTACATCTTGCAGAAACATTGTAGAAATCAGGTGTAGAAAGATAATTTTATTTTTATGCAAATTCTCTTGATATACGTGTTTAGAATTCTGTAGCGTGATATATTCCAGTACATACCATGAGTATTTGTAATGGAGGTAATAGATTAAACATCAGAGTTCCTTCCTTGCTTAATCAGTGTATGGGAGCTGTTGAGTCATGGCCTGAACCACTGATTGATCACCTGAGGATGACAGATGAAGGCAATTCAGCTGTATGACCAGAAGGGGTGGAGCCTGGCTGTACCTCTTCTAGACCCCATTTAAGGGCAGACTGCCACTAGGGAAGAATCTTTTTCTGGAGATCCCTCCTCTATGGAGTCTTTCCTGTGAACCTAGACATGTGGGTGCAGGTGAGTATTCCTTTCCTGTTTGCTTCTTTTCCCATTTTCACCACGGTAATCTTTTCAGCTGTAACACCAGCTGTAATGATCACAAAAGCTCAGGAACTGCTTAACGTTCCCTTGGAAGTTAAGCAAAAGAGTATTATATATCCATATATCACTCATGTGCTTAGTAAACAAGATGTTACAGCTCATAGAGAGGAAAAAACAAAGTGTAGCTGGAGAGTAGGGATGTCTGTGGCTTCTAAAGTATGGTGGTAAAGGGACTGAAGATAGCCAAATTTAAAAAAAAAAAAAAAAAAAAAAAAAAAATGCTGTGCAGAAATAAAACTGGAAATAGAAGCTTAAAACAAATAACAAGAACGATATAATTGAGACATTCATAGATTACTTATATATTTGTTACTGGGGCTTTAACACAATTATCTGTGAATGTTTGACTGAAATTTTTAGGTTCCTTTGTAAATGATAGTTATACAATACACTGTTTTCCAATATTTTTTTTATCTGCTCAAAATGCCAAGCAGGACCATAACTAACAAGTTATTTCAAAGTTCAATCAGTAACTTGTAGAGTAGTGTACACTTTGCCAGCTCAGCTTCTCTTGTAAGGAAAATACAAGGAAATTCCTTACAAGCTCTCTTCCTCTCTGTCTGTTTTCATCTGCCACACAGCATCCATCCTGTAGGAATATATGTGGATGTAGTTGTGATATTGAATATGTAGATAGTGGTAAATTAAAAAATAATAATAATTTAAAAAGCTAAAATTCCATGTGTAAGAAGTTGGCATACTTACATTGACCAAATTAGAACTGGGTGAGCTCCACTTTCTTTTCTTTTTGGCTACACCACAGCCTTTAAATTATTACGGAAGCCATCCTTTTCTTGCAGACAGAAGCACCAAGCATCAGACACTCACAGTACAAATGTTCTTGAAGTCTTCCTAAAACCAAGGCAACTTTTACGGGATTCTCAGAGAAATAATAATATTTGTGACAGTTTGTTGTAGTGGCAGGCAGATCCCCTTTGTTCAGTAGTAGAAAAAGTTGGGGAAGGTTATAAAAAGTGTCTGACAACTCTGAGTTATACCCCAACCTGGAATCTTTTGAACAGTTCTGTCCAAAAAAATGTTTTGGAATCTTCTGTCCAATAGTCTGCACACACTTCCAAATGACGATGCAAACAAATTACCTTTTCTA
Source organism: Centrocercus urophasianus (assembly GCF_019232065.1). Classification (NCBI taxonomy): domain Eukaryota; kingdom Metazoa; phylum Chordata; class Aves; order Galliformes; family Phasianidae; genus Centrocercus; species Centrocercus urophasianus. Next base: position 80,153,402 of record NW_024884142.1, on the reverse strand, counting down.
TGTAAAAAGTCTAAAATGTGTAATTTCTCATTAAAACTATCTTCTGCTATCACCTGTGATGACCTGTATAAGCCAACTCCCCAGTAAAATTTACTGCAAGTCCCTTAGGACTATGACATAATAGCCACCATCAAAACATGATGGAACCACTCTCGCAACTGGGGTGCTGCCATGTATGGCTATAAGCTCTTCTGAAAGGATGGGCTGTAAAGATTGCATGCTAATTACACATGCTGACAAGATGTGGTCTTTATCTGAAAACACATTCTTTGAGTTCTATTTGGCTCTTCTTTTATTCAAAGTTCTTTGTCTTATCTGGAACCAGTTTTGGCACTCAACCTTCTGTATTCTGAAAAACCTTGAATTTCTGCAGCAGAACACTTGTGATCTCTTGTACATGACTAAACTATTAGGCAATTATTAACTTCTGAATGAGAAAATGTTAAAACTTCAATGAGACTTTTTTTTTTTTCCCCATGGCAAGCTTGTATTTTGTATTCATATGTAGCCACCAACTGCTCTGGTATTTAAAAAATAAAAATAAAAATACAGTTGATGAATGTAGCTCATTACTGGCTCTGGCTCTCGATCAAAAGGAGAAACCCGGGTGACTCACCAACTCAAAGTGAGAGTGAGCTTGGGGCAACTGAATCCAAATAATGAATTACTTCATCCCCTAAAAAAAAAAAAATAATAATAAAAAAATAATAAAAAAAAAATAATAAAAAAAAAAAAAGTTACCTCTGTGCCTCATGGGAGGAGTCTATACTCTCTTGGAATTGGCAAATACATTAGAAATTAAAGGAATGCTGTCAGCATGAGGAACGGAATGCTTGTCAGATGTAAAAATCACAATTAAAAAGATTTCAAGAAATAGCACAACTACACTTTGGAAATGTCAGCACAACCATTAGAGCAGGAGAAATAACAGCGCAGTAGGATGATTTCAGCTCTGTCTGGATTAGTTGACTTATGCTCTTTAGCATCAGTAAAGAGGAGGAAACCTTTAATACATCAGCAAATAGCCCTCGTGAGAAAAATAGGACAGGGTTCTATTCCATTGTTGTACTCAAATTCAAGCAATGAAATCTGCCAAGGCACAAAATGTCCTTTGCTAGGAACATCAGCATATTCTATGACAAGTCTAAGACAAGTTGGAAGGGAGAAGTTGGAGATGGTGTCAGTATGTTACTAACACTGTTCAGCTCTATGAATCATTACCAACAGATGTAGAGTAAGTGAAAACTTTTGGTAAGTTACCTCAGTGAAATTAAAGAACTTCTTCAATGGTTTTACTTTGGATTTGAATCCATGTGGCTGACACTGGGATAAGTTCCAAACATGATAAACTACTTAAGAGCCAGTGTTTCCAAAATAAAAACAAGTTAACGAAAACCAATATTGAGGAAACTTTAATGGTAAATTAATCATATGCTTAGAGAAAACATAAGTATGCTTTGATTGGGATTAACTGGTTAAACGTTATTCAAGGTCTGGTAGGACTCAAAGCACATGGGAGTACTTGTGATCTGAATCAGTTCAAAATGAAGTAAAAATTAGTAACATTGTACCAAGCTGTGTTTTTGTTAACAGAAACTAATGCCTGGGAAGCACAGGAAGCTCCATTTTGACTGTGACTCAAAAGGAAAGCATGTGGATTGAATCACCTGGTTGTCTTAGTGCGTTATAAGGAAACGCTTGAAATGCACTTGAAACAAGAATTCAGAAAGTAGTTTTACTGAATGTTATAGTTTTCTTCTGCATACTTTGTTTTATTTATTTATTTATCTATATATGATTGTCCTTACTCCTTAGAATATACCTGAAATGGAACTGTATGAATAGGGCTTATGCTGGAGAGAGCATTTGTTGGAGAATTGAAATGGATACAACTGCTAGCACTGCTATCTGGCTCGCACAAAACATGCCCTCAACCATCTCAGAGAGACACATGGTAGTTCCCTTTCAGAAATATATTGAAAACAAGCTATTTGAAGAGGTCTGTGTTTAAAAATAAAAAATAAAAAAGGGAGAAAGAGGTAAAAAGGCACCTTTTCAAAACTGCATTCATCTGCTTAATATGGGAAACCTACAAAGTACGGAAGAGGTCATTTCCCTATGGGTGTTGGAACTGATTCTTTTTAGAATATCCTTTTCTGTCAGTTATTTCTGGATCATCAGAACTTTCTAGTTTCTGTGAAGCTATAGGGCAAATTCTTCCCTGACCAGTAGTACATGGAAACCTTTGATAATTCAATCATTATCAGTGCTTCATGTCCTCTATTCTTCCTCCACCTTTGTGGAATACAATACTACCTTTTCCATAACGTCTTTCCCATTGAAATAACTTTTGGTTGTCGTGAAGAAAAAGAAAAGTCAATGAAAAGTTACTGGATGAGTCCTCTCAAGCTACTTGGCAGTTTAAATAAATATTTCTATTTTAAGAATCAATCTGTGACAAGTATAGACCTCTTTCTGTCTGGAGTGTAGGTGGCAGTCTAGCTCCAGCAGTTCAGGGTCTTGCACTGTGACCTCAGGTAGCATCACAGTTTTCTAAGCTACACCTAGAGCTGCTTTGTAAAGTGTTGTACCTTCTGTGTACGTGCTTACTTGCATGTTTTTTCTTGCTATAGATCTACTTTCAGACACAAAGAAGCAGTCCATTTCAGCAACACAAGGAACAATTCCTTGCAAAGGCCAGTAGTATCCTTGCTCTGAAGATTATAGTCATGGCTGTGGGTAAAATGTCTGGTTATTCAGGTGATAGTGCCTCCTAATGAGCTTCAGATGGCTGCTTTTCTTCAATGGAGCTAATAAAAACAAGCTCATGCTTGACTGCTGGTCTCTTACTTTCAGCCATCAGGAAGTGCCATAGGAAGGACTGAAAACTGTGAGAATTTTCAACATAGGAAATACTGTGGGCAAAGGACAAAGTAGAGTTGTTACTTCAAGACCTCAACTGGATATATGTTTTTAAGTAACAATCATTTAAAGAATGTTTCAAGGTCAGTGCACTTTCAAAATCCTTTCCCTCAATATTTCTTCTCTTCTAGAAGTATCTTCTTGCCAGTTTCACTCTCTTAGTCATTTTTATAGATTTTCTTAGAAGCTGGTGTTTATCTACATGCCGAGCACATTTTTGGATATGTACATTTTTGAAGATTTGATTTTCATGCCTTGAATCTTTATATTTAGCATGTTTTTATGTAACTGCTTTTTGAGGTTTTATAGTCAATTAAATTTAGATGTTCAGCTCTACCATTGTATTTTGAAAATGATAACACTATTTCCAGTCCTTTTTAAATGTTTGGATAAATCAAGGAAAAAGAAAGGAAAGTCTTTAACAGATGCTGATTTCCTAAGAATACCCAAAAGTAGTGAAGAATTCAGAAGTACAAGCCCTTTGATTTGGAATAGATTTTCTGTAATTCTCTCCATTTGGTGGTGTTTTTTCATTTTGTTGGTTTTATGTTTGTTCTTGCTTGGAGGTGGGGTTGTTTTTCTTTTGGTGTTCTACTGTGTGATTATTTAATATTTAATTTTTAAAAAATGTATATATGGGAAAAGACATTTGTCAATGTAATGAAAACTTCAATGATTTATATGCCTGTGGTGTTAGAAGTATATGAAGTACCTAAACATTTGTCTATAGGCAGTCAGTGAAATAACTGTTGTACACAATGTGAGTACATAGACTACCTATTTAACCATTCATGCACAGTATTGTTTTAGTGATGCAGAACTCACTGGGGTAAGAGGTGTATTGCAACCCATCATGTGATAGAGTCTGAAAGTCTGTTCCTATTTGTCCTGGGATGATAGTACAGTAAGAGTAAAGTTGCCCTAGCTGTCAAATGACTTAATTCCACAAAAAGAGGTCACTTGCTCAATATGGCCAAAAGTTAATATATTTGTGACTTTACCACTGATGTCCTTGGGCTTTGAATGGGAGTCACATTACAATTGTTTCTCCAGGAAGAAAGGAAGACATTAAGTATTAATGCTTGGAGTATGACACAAGATTTATTAGCAATTTTCACAAAATATGCAGTCTTTCTAATTTCCTCGTACACATGCAGAAGTGGTCCTCATATACTTCATCAATATCATATGAATAAGTTCCAGTACCACTTCCAGCCTCAAAACTGTCCTATTGGCTATGGAATGTCCTTAAACATCACTGATAGTCACAGAATCAGCAAAACTGTTAGGTAGTAATTTCTCTCATTGTTCCCATGTGCTCTCCCCAGACTTGCAGCACGGCTTTGTGGAGAACTAATTTATCTTTGTGAATGCCGGTTTTAGCATCTTACTGTGGGGAAAATTGTCCTATATATATCGCTTTTATAAAAAATAGGCTTGCCGATTATTCTACACTTGCACCTTTGAAAGCAAAAGCCAAGCATAATAATAACCTTATCCAGGAGAAGGAAATGTGCACAAGAAAAAAATTTTCTTTTGTGATGTGTTGCCTGATGTGCAAATAACAATTACTAACAGCATATGCAGCAAGTAGAAAAATCTAAATTATTTTCTTTATAAGTTTTACACTGTTTTTCCCCCCTCCCTTCTCCACTGGAAATGATTGCCTTTACCCTTAAACTGTATATTCCCCAGTATTCTTCTAGAATATTTTTTTTCTTTACAATAAATCCTTGTCTGATGAGTGCTACATTGTTAACTTCTGGAAACTTTGGAGACAAAAAAAAAGTGAGAAATAATGCAGTGAGAAGGGACTCCACAGCACAAAAGGGAACATCAGTGGACAGGATTGTTCTTCTAGCATTGATACAGCCTTATGGCACAGCACAGCAGTAAGAACTGAAGCTAAGATTTAACATTAAGGACCCAAGTATAGAAATCCTTAGCTAAATTTTTCCCCAATGTCCCTACTGATTAAAAACAGCCATGAGCTACATTTTTTCCCCATTCCCTATCACGTACTGTAGGTATGCCATTATTGCCATGACTTCGGGAGTATGATGCCAACTCTTCTGAATATGGCTATGTCTATATTAGCAAGTAGTAGAGTTCAACAGGAGAACAAAACAGTCAATGCTGTGGATATAGCACCTGCACTCCATGTGTTTGTGGAGGCAAGGGGATGGCTCAGACCAGCCCTTGCCTGGGCTGGCTGCCTCCAAACAAGAGGGATGCTCCTAGCATGTCTTTAAGCTGAGCATGAATCTGAAAGGAGCCAAGTTTGATTGCTTTGAGACACTTTCATAAGGCCATCCGTGGTGCAAGAAATAGCCATGACTGGCGGACTTGCTGCAAAAGTGCTTTCCCAGCATGATCCAAACATTAAAACACATACATCTTCTGCCATTTCCTACTCCAGCACCAATACAGAAGGTACATTTCCCAAAATATTCAACATATTGAATGATAAAATCATCTGAAGGTATGATTGGTTAGTACTGGCAGATAAGTACTATAGAAGTCTGTGCATCACCTGTTGGCTTAGACAGTCAGAAAAAAATTGAAGCATTGGTCATTTGAATATGAAGCCAGGAAAGCTTAAGAATATGGGCTGCAGTACTTCTGGGTCAGGTGATTCTTTGTGAAATGAGGTGATGTGGCTTGCAGATATTGGATCTTTGACTTTCATTGTGAATGTTGTAAACTCTGAATCCAAGAGCAGAGCATATTCTTCTCTATTCATGAAGTAAGCTTCAGAGCGTGAAGCTAATGGATGCCTATAAGTAAATCCTATGAACTGAAAGGTAGGCACTTAATTTTGAATATTTAATCAATAGTATATTCTTCTATCAAACATTAGTCTCTTTTTTTATTTTTTCTGAAGTGAGTGGTTCTCTGTCTTATAAACAGCTTAAAGAATGCCAAGATGGGAATGCATTCAGTAAACAACTGAATTATGTTGCACTTACCAACACTAAACAGGAAGGATGAAGCAAACATTGCTTTTGCTTTTTGTAGGAGGCAAATCTGATGACAGCGGAGATTTCTCTGATAGAATAATATCTTTTTGAAAATCATGTACAAGGTTTTGTTTCCCAGCGTGGAGCAGAACAAAGCAACAGCAGACTGTTGCTTTGAGCACTGCTTGCAGCCTGCTATGTGGTACTCTCGGTCCAAAATCTCTACATGGGTTTTGCTTTGCTTGGGTTCTTTCAGAGTGTTCCTTTCCTTTGTTTCTGTGGCTTTCTGTTTACTCTATGAAAATTGCACACTGATGTAGAGAACTCCTGTATTTACCTGATATCTATCCACACTGTGTATACCAACGTAAGTGCACTATACCATGCAAATTCTTGAGTGGCCTGGCATATGCATTTATATTTAATGGTGACATATGACTGTGTTTTGATGTAAAGGTTGTTTCATAAAGGAATTTATCTTTCTGTTCACTAAAAGCTGAAAAAACAAAATGAAATACACACACACACACACAAAAAAAAAAAGAAAAACAGTTGTAAACATTTGCACTCACTTTGATATATATTTTTTTCCCAGTTGACAGTAAAAAACCTGAAATTTAGAAACTTCTGTGATCTCCAGTGTTCAAAAGTTAAACACATTGATGTGAAGGGCATTTATAGTTGGAAATAAACATAAGCACCAACCAAGGTGGTGAAAATATCAAAATGAAGTTGTTTGGGTAGAAAGTGAAAGTTAACTGCCACAGGCAGGGTTGCCAGCCACCAGACCATACTGCCCAAGGCCTTATCCAACCTGGCCTTAAACACCACCAGGAATGGGACATCCACAACCTCTCTGGACACCCTAACAGTAAAATCTTCCCCCTAACATCTAATCTAAATTTCCCTTCCTTTAAAGCCATTCCCCCTTGTCCTATCACTATTAGAACTGAGTATCACCATTAGGATATCCTAATTTTTTTCTTAGTTCTTGAGCTCACTCCACATTGTGTTTCAACAAAATCAGGGCATTTGAGATTTTATTTTATTTTGTAATCAGAACTTGGAGAAATGACTTAGCAGCACTTACTACAAGGGAAGCATTAGATGGTGCTTGAAGTCTAAGTTTCCACCTACTGCAATCCTACCATATTACATGGTAATAAACACACCTTGGAAGTGGATATTCAGTTTTCAGTGCCAGAGGATTACTTTGATTATTTCATTTATGAAAAATGCTGTTACCTCGCTTAGCAAATGAACTCGCTATCCTGAGGTTTGATCAACAAAATAACTAATATTTTGCCATGTATGTTAATACCTTTCATAATGCAACACTTCAACTGTTTTCTTTGTGCAGCCACCTTCACCCCTCATCACTTTGTGTTAAAATACCAAACTAATTTTAAAAACAGGAACTTTCATTTAGAAGTGCAATGTTAGAAATCTCCTGAGAATTCATATATCAGATGGCAAAGAACAAGCAAATAAAAGAAGCTAAAGTATAGAAAAATACTTGCCCTTTAACACACTGTTTGCAATTCATAATTAAAAATGCCTCAAAATGAGAAAAGCAGTACTTGCATTGTGATAGGAGACTAGCTGCAAAAGTGCTCTCCCAGCGTGATCCAAACATTAAGACGCATTCACCTTCTGCTGTTTCCTACTCCAGCACCAATACAGAAGGTACAGTTCCAAAAATATTCAACACCATAGAAGGGATTGTGTACCTCAAGTTAAAAGAAGGTGATTTGAGGGCAGAGAGCCTAGATAGTGTAAAATGCACAGGGCAATTTCCTATTTATAGAAAGGTTTGGTAAATTCATATTTCTGAAACCTTGCTGAAGATTATCTAAAGAGGAGTTAAATTACTGTTCTATGAAAGGTGGTTCAGAAAAGGAGAGTAAGATTCCCAAGCAAGTCAAGCTACATCTAAAAGGAGAGATGAGTAATGAGCTCCTCTGCTCTGGCTCCAACCTGACAGTCATTCTGTTGTAACACACCTGTGTTGTGAATTGGACTGGAAGTACCAACTAAAATTATGTCATCTCGTAGCAAGAACTCTGAATATGGTCTTGTCTGCATCTGTCCATGAAGATACACTCTTAATTTCAGCAGAGTTCAGTAACAAGTCTGATAGGAGCTCTCAGGCAAATTCTGTCCTCTTTAGAACTTCTGCCTTTTGCATTATTTATTGCTAAGACAGCTAATGAACTTCCAACTTCTAGAGCCTTGTAGCTGCTTAGATTAAGTAATCAGAGGGCAATATTGGTGTAGGTGAATGATTGGACTAGATGATCTTAGAGGTCTTTCAAGCTTTATATTTTAAAATTCTGCCAAGTAAAAGGTACAATTAATTTCTGTTCTTATTTCATAGCTATTTGTTCAAGGTTTATCAGCATTATATGAAATGAAGAATTTTGCCATTCCAGGTGAGGCTGGAGGTTGGTCAGAGACAGCTGAGTCCTGGGAATTCACTTCTGTTTGTACCACCTGCAATTATAGTGACAGCCACCATTTGGAGTTGCTGGTCAACCTAGGCTGAGCATGAGCCAGCATTGTGCCCAGCCAGCCAAGAGAGCAAACTGCATTATGGGGTGTATTAAACATAGCATAGCCAGATGTGCTGATTCTCCCACTGTATTAACATTGGTGCAGCTTCACCTTGAATACTACAGGCAGTTCTGGGCTCCAAGCAGTGAGACTCTGTGGGCTTTGCAGATCCCTTTCAAATGAACTATTCTATTCACCTCAAGTAACTAACCCTCAGTTTTCATAGCAGCAGCAGCCAGATTGGTTTTTCAGGTGCTAGAAAAATCAGTGTGGCTCTACTGTTTCACAGAGAATGCCCTAGGCAGACATTTCCTTTGTCTACACAAATAGCTACTTGTGCATAAATGAATATATGAGGTAAAGACCAACAATTTATCTGCCCCTGGACTTAAAGCCACACTGTTCTTCTTTCTGTCATGTTAACAGAAGAAATCTAAATTCTGTCTGCATATGTCATATTTTGCTTTCAATATAAAAAATGTCTTTAAAGCTCCACAGTAGCATGATGAGATGCTATTATCAGTGATGTTGTTACCTACTAGTAAAGATACACAATAGCATTTATCCATTGCCTGGATACTGCCTTCAATGGCATGATTGTGGGTGATTAGGGACTTACGTTTTTTTTCGTAAGAGCTTTAAGCAGTACATATCACTAAGTACTACTGTATGTATAGTTAAGCTTTCTCTATTACTCTTCAATCCTCTTCTTAAGTTGTAACCCTAAATATTTTTGATCTAATACAGGAAGAGTAATCTGTATTTAAACTAAGTGGTGAGTGTTCAAAATGAAGCCACATAAATCTTGAAAGATAAACTCTTATGTAACAGTATTCAAGAAGGTAGTAGGACTGTGTACAGCTACCTCTGAAAGCCCGTAACTGATCATATGCACCAGCCACACCTGTACTACAGGTGAATGCCATGGAGTGCAAATATGGGGTTCAGAAAAATTGCTTGAGAACATTATTGATAAAATTATTACCAGTTGATGTAAAATTTTCCAAGTTGGACAGAAAAACTGCAAGAATACGATTCTTGCTGTAGTGAACGGAAGAGTAAAGTTCTGTAGACTCTATGGAATGGTGTTTTCTCTCTGTTTTCTACTTCTATGCCTCTGTCAGCAGATCTTTTCAGTCCAGGCCAGGGTGTAGGCTCATGGGGGCAGAGATGTGGAGAGCTGGAGACCAGCCCTGTTGCAGCCTTGCTAGGCAGGGACTGACAGTTGTATTTTGTGTGGGTATAGATATATGCTGCAATACATGAGGATTTGATGTGATAAAGCTTTCAAAACTGTCCATCATATGCGTTGCTATCTAGAGGCGTTAACTTCTGATTTTGGTTTATCTACTCAAAACTGAGAGTAACAGAGATGCTTCATATAAGTAGAATTTCCCTTCTCAGCATCCCAGTTATGCATTTGTCCCAAAGCATTTCTCTGTTTTTTATGTAACTTTGCTTTAGCTGAGTTGAGAAGTGTCCAGTCAATTGGGATATGGGGAGATGATGACTGCAACTTGAGTTCCTCACTTTCAGCTCTCATTAGGCTGAAAAAAAGTGTTAGATCTCTGCTCTGGTGGGATGGCAGTTCAACAGAGGTTGTTTTTACCTATTGCTCTTTCCACCTCCTCAGGTTAAATAAACTAAAATAAAAGTAGATGCATACATCCAGCCTATAGTTCTACATGTCTAGTTAATATCTGTCAAAAACGGTAAAATGCACTTCTGAGCAATGCCAACATAAGGGCAAGGCAAGAAGGACTATTCACTTTTCCTTTGGTGATTGCACTGCCTCTGCAGTAGTGGTTCAGCTGAAGCAAGAGAGCTGAGGCAGGGACTGTTGGCAGGTTGTGGAGGCTGTAAAGAGCAGGGACCACCAGAGAGAAGGGAGCAGGGCTGAGTTTGTTTCACACTGCTTGCTGTGTCTCGTACAAGCCTATGATCAAAACTGCAAGTCAGGCAGATACCGTCATAAATAGAGATTTCAAGTCAATAGCCATCACTAAGGCAGATGCTTTCAAAGCAACCATGTGGCACTTTTGAAAATGTAAACCTAAAGTTCTTTTTGTATGTAATGGAGTCAAATCCAAATTTAAAGTAGGCATTTTTCCATTGGCTTCAAAAGGCTGTGAGTCATACAGATTCATTACTGTTAAAATGATTCTATCAAGAAATCAAGACTGTTAAAATGTCATGTTTCCAGTTATTCTTTCATAGATGATTCTCCCCTTCTTTAGATAATTTTTCTGTGTCTGTGTTAGATTTGCAGTGAGTTAGGAAATCATTAATGATCTAAATCAACAGAAGATGGAGTTTTATTCTGTGTTATAATTGCTCATTTAAAAATTCTTTTAAAGTTATTGAATTGGGTACTCTTTTTGTGAAATATTTCATGGTAACAACAGTGGCTGAAGATTTTGATTACTGAACATTTGATCTTTTAAAGAGATGTTACGCAAATCCTCCTAGAGTTACAAGGAATTCTTTCTTTTTATTCATCTCAGGTAGCTTAAATAAGGCCACACAGCGAGCATTTTATTCTGCACAAAGTTGTGTTCAAAAGACAGCAAGTTTTGGACGGTATTTGCCTGAAACAGCAACATGACAATTCTAACCAAAACACTGATTTTAAAGGGTGAATCAGTACAATGTTGGTTTTCCTTTTACTATAGAGATTCACAATATCAGATTGAGAAGATGAAGAAAATTAACCCTGGTGACTAATGAGAGACATCCTCAAGCAAATTTAAATGTAGTGAGTAGTATGTGCTATGCAGAAACTAAGGAGACATCATTCACGCTTCTTTGTTTATTCAGCTATAAAATCACCTACAGGACTTACAGAGATTAAAGTAAGGGCATATCCAATGTGCACAGCAGAGAGAACAGAGATTTTCAAGTTATTTTCAGAATGCTGCATCTGTGCAAGACAACACACTGCTGGATAGAGAGGCAGCACAGGGTTTAAAAGGGCTTTGCTATGTCTACCTGTGCCTGCGTTCAGATGCATCTCTCAGCCTGGTTGTGCTAGCTCAGATGCTCTGCCCTGTGCTCTGGAGCACTGTCTAGACATCACAGAATCATAGAATGGCCTGGATTGAAAAGGACTACAATGATCATCTAGTCTTTTCAACTGCCCCGCTATGTGCAGGGTCACCAACCACCAGACCAGGCTGCCCAGAGCCACATCCAGCCTGGCCTAGAATGCCTCCAGGGATGGGGCATCCAAACCTCCTTAGGCAAACATGTTTATGTCTTTTCCAAAATACACTAGGAGAGGGAGAACTGCAGGTTTCCCTGCTTTTGTTACTATTTGAATTGGTGCAGCATAGCCCCTTTTCTTCAAACGATGCTAAGCAATCTCCTCATTAGAAGCTGTGCCACTCCTTGGGCAGATAGGAAAGCAATGAGATCCTTCTTGCTATAGCTCATGCAGCAGTATGGAATCTTACTTATACCCATTCCAGCAGCATCTTATGCTACCTCTGACCCATTCTGGTCTTGCCCCAGTACTTGTATCAAAGTTCTGCAGTGATGCAAAGCTGTATATTACATGGTATAGGTTTCTTGAGCATTTGATATTCACATAAATGAGGTATAAATGGCTTTTGGCAACTATATTTGTTGTTGTGTGCAAACCACTTTACCTTCATCTGCTTGCAATCTGAACATGTAAGAAGCATTTATTGTTAACACAGATCTAAAAAAAAAACAATACAAATGCAATTAAGTGTGTAAATTTTATTATCTTGACAGGAATTGTCCTTTTCTTCTGAAATCTTTAGAGATGGTCCCTGCTAATGATTTTCACTTGGACAAATGTGCAGCATATATTTTGTCTGATAGATGTTTTTCTCAAAATGTGGAGAAACAACAAAGAGATCAGAGCAACCCACCAAATCTTACAACTTTTAATTAAGCACTAGCAGCTGCATTCTGTCTTCTCAGAGAAGTCCCATCATTTGTGCTATGTAACATTAATGCTCACTGAATTGTAAAGCTCAAGGGAACCCCAGGCACAATTTGGAAGAGACAAACATTTGTTTTTCAGAAACAGATTCATTATCGTTTGAAGCACTGGCTTAATCTAACCCAAGATCTTATGGGAATATCTTTGAAGAGTTCTGTCTCTGCAAATCAATTTAATTTGTAGGAAAAGGAAATACAGTGACCAAAAAGGCTCAGATAAGTATTGCAGAGAGCGCTGATGATATTTTTTTTCAAGGAAACGATGGTATTCTCCCCTTCAGAAAATTGCCAGGAAAAGATACACCCAAAGGAAAGGAAAAATGTGGACTATATTCCACTTCATGGAGTGCTGAAAAAATATGAAAATGGATTGGTTTTGGCCAGAATCTCCCAAAGGGAGCTTTGAACTTTTGTCTTTTCAATAAAACAATCATAAAGTGGCTTAGAGCAGTGCTAATAACAGTAAGATATTTCTCTAGAGATTCTGGCAACAGTAGTGAAGTACAGCCTCAGCTTAGCTCTAATAATTCAAGCATGGCTTTTGATGTATGTGCTTACATCCAGGCCATGCTATGCTTCCATTTGCAGGAACTTTTCAAGGGAATCAGAGGGATGATATTGTCGAGTGAAGAAGCTTTCTCTGCACAAAGTAAACTGCACAGGATTGAATAAACAAAATGCTTGAGTCTGCATCTTTTCTGAATTGTATTTGATACCAGAGGTAAAACAAATCAAGAAAACATATAAAAAGGTTGTACACTGAAAAGCATCACCAGGGCTGAAACTTTCTAGAAATACAAAATAGAGCCAGAGGAACATAAAAGTTGTCTTCAGTCAAAGAGCACAAAAAAAAAAAAAAAAAACACCAGTGTAATCAAGGGTAGATTTATTGCCAAAGATAGCTGTTTCTGTAGTATATACGTTTTTCATTTCATTGTATTTGTTTTAATCACTTTCAGTTTATTAAAAAGAAATTGCAAGGGATTCATGTTTGTTAGCACCTGCCTACACAACACCAATGCTTCAGGAAAGCAACATGGCCATGTAACAATCCAGGATAACAAAGACAAAAAGATCTTACTGGCTGAGTTAATCCATCAGCATATCTGAAATTTTGTATGCTGTTATTGATTTTGATTCATGTTGATATGCTTAGCTGAGAAAGGGATGTACAGAGTATAGAGCTTCAAAACATACAGCCTGAAACTGTGTTTTGTATTGTGCAGGGAGTTCTATTAGACACACAGTGACTGGTTAGCATGCTGCATTGACTGAGGCAGATCCCTGTTAGGCTTTTAGGCTGAAAACGGTTACCAGAGAGCACAGAATAAATTTAGATCCTATGGTTTGATCCTGGGTCTATACTAATCCCCAAAGCTGCTAGCTCCTGTTCTCACACTACAGTAGGCTTGCTCTGAAGACCTTCCATCTCTTGCTAAAACTGCCCCCCTAAAACTGGTCCTTATAACTAAAAAAACCCCAAAACATTCTTTTCCATCTAGTGAAACACATTAGTGTGACAGTTGAACACAACCTTGACTTGATATTATCCCATTTTGAATGTCAATTTAACTGACAAAGCTGTGAGCAGGTCTACAGCTAATTGACTAACTAATTGCTGTCGCTAGGTGGAATAGGCTGGAGGCAAACAATTCACTTACATATATAGGCACAGAAAGACCAAGAAAAAAAAAAGCTGAAACTGCAAGTCAAACAATGATGAGCATTTCTTTGTGAATTGTCTTTGGATGAGGACTTCAAAATATGGGGCATTCCCATAAGTACACTGTTTACTAAACAAAAATAAACAATTCTGGAAGAGGAAAAACACTGAAGACAAACACACTGTGAAAATGGGCTTCGCTAACCTTCTTAATGAAAGCACTGCTTGGAAAAGAGGTTGGAATTTTGGGATTTTCTTAACTAACAATTTCTCTCTCTACGCGATTTTGAAGAGTATCTAAGATCAAACCAAATGCCTCATTTGGTTAAATAGCTAACTTTTAATTAGGAAAAATACAAAAAATATTCAATGAAAGGAACTGATTTTCTCTACAGATCCTGAGGCTGAAGAACTCTTATTCTAAGAGAAAAGGAAAACTAATCAGTTTGAAATAAACTTATAATTTAAACTGTGGACTGCTTGTAGGTCAATTACAGACCTGAGTGCTCACCCTTGTCTAACTTCATACAACAATTAACTTGGTGATTTTTCTTTGCGTTTTTGTTTGTTTTCCCTCTTGAGGAGGTAAATACCTAGTACTCCTGATCCATTCATTAGACATAACAATACACCCTTTAACAAGTCTTCTTTCCTTTTTTACAGCCAAACATTTTGATATCTATCTTCTAGAGCAAAAAAACCCCCACAAAACATTAAGTGAGTATAAATCATTTTCTCAGCCCTCAAAAGGAAAACCAGGCTTACTTAACATGCCCTTGCGAACACAGGTGTACTGTATCCTGCATTATCTTCTAGGCTGCTCTCAACATCCGAAATCTCTTCACCCAAAACTGAACTCTGAAGTCTAGGCTTACAAAGCTTTTTTTCTCTCAGGAAGAATAAATAAATAAGTAAATAAATAGACCACAGTCTCAAAACCAACATATTCCTTACATCAGGTGTTACTGTTTCCTACTTTCGTGCTTCTGTCTAATTGTTTTTGTTTTTTTCTATCATTCTGAACATTCAGCTTTTATTCTTTTAATGTGGAATTAAGGACCAGACAGGAACAAAGCTCAGATATTCTGAAAAATGTGCAAATATGGAACAATTAGGAATTCTTATTCTTCCTAACAGAGAAGACTTGAAAGAGGGATAGAAAATCATACATAAGATCTAGACAAAGCAGTCAATGGACTGCAGAAGTAGCAAGATTGTTCTCAGATGACCACTTATATTTTCCATTCCTTTTAAAAATAAGGATTTCACTGAGTTTTCAGGTATGGTTTTTTGTATGTTTGGTTTGTTGTTTGATTTTAGATAGTACATTTTCTAATTCCTAAGGAATGGCTTTCAGGATCTGCTGCCAAAAAAAGAGGAAAAGGTATTTATGCCAGGAGGAGTCAGATTGCAAGGTAACAAATAGTCAATCAACAGGGGGTGGAGAGTGCCAGCTGGATGTTGCCCTTACTATCTGCTTGGGATTTGTTTCTCCTGGTGTTGCCTCATTTTTTCCTCCTACTGAAAAGTTTTCCTGGTTTGTTGATCTGCTGTAAGTCTTTCCTTAGCTCATAATGGCAAGACTAGAGGAGCTGAAGCGTCCTTAGAGGTAAGTAAATACCTTCTGAGTTTAGTTTAATAGCGGGGGGTGATGGTGGTGATCTCAGAGCCTGAAATCATAAGAGGAGTTATTGGCATAGCCTTGTGTGAATGTGGTTGCAGTATAGGATGCTAATGAACAAGTGTTTAGGAATAAATGTGATCCAGTTAAGGTAGGGCCTGATATGTTTGTAATATCATACCTAAATTTTATTGAATTTTGCATCATGGCAGAAGCCATGGCATCTGATAGCTACCTGAAGTGACACAAATGTCTAAAAAGATGAAATTTGTCTGGAGATCACTGTATATAGAGAGGGAATTTTGGATGAGCCACAGAGAATTTTTTATTGCTATGTGTGGAAATACTAAAATTGTATTAGCTTTCAGATATTCATTCTGTGTGATACTGTGTTGCTAGAAAGAGCTAGCTGATGACAATTCCTTAAGGCATGTGAAATTGTTAAACTCAAGCATCACCTCAATTTATTGTTGTTTTAACATTTATTTTTGTTAGAAGCTGTTGAGCTGATTCTGAAAGTACTATTGTGAGTTTTTGTATTGTGCGTGTAAGACTAGGAAACTCATGAAAGCTTGGAATGCTCAGTTTTGATTGGACAGGAAGCTGACAACCACGTAGTCTTGATATGTATGGCATTTTCTTTAATAAGACAAATGACGATGCAGGGCTTGTGTTATTGTAATTGTTGGTTGCTGCAACTGAGGTTAATGTAATTGCCCCCACGCGATCTTCATAATTCTGGACAGAGAGACTGCTGTGGTACCACAGTTTTCTCCCTAAGTGAAGAATGGAATTTCATCAATTTGTTATTTCTTTATGCTTTACTGAAAGTTTATGTAGACGAACAAAATTGTATATTTTCTCCTGAGGGACTCTTATTCTTCAGGTTTTCTTGACTTTTCACAAGGTTCTTCCCTCCATAGTTTAAATTTATAGATTTAAATGTTCTGCAAAGGACTCTGCATGGTTCTTGATTTATATTGTTTGAATTATTTTAAAGGCAGAATATTAACAAAACATCTTGGGGGTACATTTCTATATTGGATTTCCTGGCCTAGCAGAGAAATTATGGGCAATTCTAAGTAGCTCTTGGTTCCTGTTTATAAAGTATGGTTTCCTACAGCATGAGATCTCTGTACGTTTTTGCTTGCTTTTTCTTTTTCTTATGGTTTTCTTTTTCGGTTGTGATTTTATTGGGTTTTCTTTACTATTTATTTTTGTGATTAGTATAACATTTTTATTATTCAGTTCATTACACAGAACATGAAAGTTTCTCCTTCAGTGATGTAAACTTACAGAAACATCCCTACCAGGAATTTTCTTTCCAAGCTGTAATTAACATCACAGAATCGCAGGGATTGGAAGAGATCTCAAGAAGTTATTGAGTCCAAACTGCTGCTAAAGCAGGTACCCTACTATAGGTCACACAGGTAGTTGTCCAGACAGGTCTTAAGTATCTCCATAGAAGGAGACTTAACAACCCTTCTGGGCAACCTGTTCCAGTGCTCCATCACCCTTAATGTAAAATAATATGGACTTCCTGAATAATTACTCATCTTCCCTGGCATTTTCTGAAGTTATTTAATCTTTTATTTCTTCAAGCAGAAAAAGTTCCATAGTTGGCAGGTATCATTTTTAGCTTCTTTCATAGCGCAGAGATAACATTCTCTTTGGGGCATGGTAATACCACCCTGCTCACTCATTAACATCCCACTTATGTTCTCACATACTCCTTCAAAACTTCATCTGGTTGTTTGTACTGAAGAAAGTCATCCACCAAAAAAGAATTATTTAATACTTATTTCAAATAATTACGTGAAGCTTTTGGTCCATGGCTGTGTTTCACACCACGACCTCAGTTGTTAACACTTTCCCTGATATTAGTGTCCTGAGGCCATAGCAGATTGTTGAGCTGCACCCTATAACTACACACACTGGGTGAGACATCCCTTTTTCTGAAGAACATGTAAATAGGCATTGGGTGGGATTTGTAGGGGTGGATGGAAGTGACACTTGCTTTCTTATGAGCCCCTCAGAGATAACTGAAAGCATTTAATTATGTGATGCAACAGAAGTAACCAGCTTGCAGAACTGTTGTTGCACAATACATGTACTAGACCTAACAAGGGCAGAAAAGTAAGTTTGTGACCTTTTGTCTAACCTTAGCAATAGCACTGAGGAAGCATTTAGGCAGAAGAAATTGCTTTTCCAATGCACTATTTAACGTAACAATGGCAGCCTCTTCACATTAGTCATAGTTTTTTTCTGTTTGAGTGGATGCAGGAATAAGTTATAAATACTAATTTCTAAGAGAGAAATAACCCGAGTGTAATTCTTTGTGCCATTAATGAAGTTGAAAAATATTGTTTCATTGGCTTAGAAACACATGAGAGGTGATCAGTGTGACTCTTCTGGGTCTGTGAAAATAAGTTTTGGCTTCATCTGAATTATAGAATCATTTAAGTTGAAAGGGACCCTGAAAGGCCATTCAGACCAATTCCTGTGCAACAAACAGGGACACCTACAGCTTAACCAGGTTTCTCAGAGTCCCCCCAGACTGACCTTGAATGTCTCTAGGGATGGGGCATCCACCACCTCTAGGCAACCTGTGCCAGTGCCCAACAACTCTGACTGTAAAAGAATTCTTGCTTGTATTCCATCTAAATCTCCCCTCTTTTATAGTTTGAAACCATTTTCCTTGCCCTATCACAACATACACTTCTAAAGAGTCTGTCCTCTTCTTTCTTATAGTCCCCCTGTCGATACTGAGCAACTGGGAGGAAGGGAGAGAGGCTTTTCTTCATTTATTTTGTTGTTTTCTTTAAACAAAGGCTGTAGTGTGTGTGTACACATCACAAGTCTTTTAAAACTACAAAAAGGATGACAGTTGTATGGGAACTGCTGAATCATGGCCTGAACCTCTGATTGATCACCTGAGGTGAGCCATGAGTCAGCCAGAGGAGCACAGGTGAAGGCAATTCACCTGTGCTGCAGGAAGTGGTGGAGCCAGGCTCCAGCCCTCCTAGACCTATTTAAGAGCTGGCTACCAGTGGGGAAGGATCTCATCTGGAGATCCCCTTTTCTGGTGTTTTTTTGTGGGTGAGCCTAGCATACAGGTAAGCCTTCCACTTATTCTCTCTTGTTACCTTAGTCTACTTTGCCTAACTCTCTTGTTCTTTTTTTGTGATTGTAACATCTTAATATCCACTGATTATACATCTGAATATACATTGATTATACAACAGTATAGTCTCCCTTCACTTGGATATGTTATACCCCAGAGCAAAGTAATTGAAGGTTATCTACCTAGAAGAGAATCGTAATGGAACCAGACAACATGATAAACAATTTAGTATTAAAGATGATTACCTGGGGGAAGGTAGCCCTCAGTCTCGTGAAGTCCCAGTGCAAAGAGAAAATGCATCAATAAATCTAAAGCAGCTATTTCAGGCATTGCTCTGGAACATGAAAGAAAAGAGAGTCTATAGACAGGAAAGACTTGACCCTGAATTGCTTTATTGAAAGACTAGCTGTTCATAAATACATGGACACGTGGTCTTAAAGAGAAGGACTTTATATTGCCTGTGTTGAAAGAAAGCCTGGGTGGCAAAGCAGAGGAAAATTCAAAGGAAAAATGTAATTTGGAGAAGACTGGAATTAGTCATAGAAAACCATATGTTGGAAGGGGCCTCTGCAGATCATCGTGGAGATCAGTGTAGCTTCTTTATCCAAAAAAATCTCACTTCAGCATTAGCGTTGATTCATGTAAATGTTCAGTCTGGTATAACTAGATTATCTTACAATTGGCTCCCATTTACTGAACACTGGGGAGGAAAAAAAGAAAAAAATAACAATGGTTGGAAAATACATCTGCATTCACCTTACATTAGTCTAGCTCAATAAACATCATGTGCTTGTTTTTCATGTGGTACTGAATGAAGGTGTCACAAGCAATGTCATTGAGTAATAGAGAACACTGAAACCACATATTATTCATTTCTTCATTCCTAGATTAACGAAGAATCGGTGGAAGGTGAACAAAGGGAGCATAACTTAAAGTAAATATCAAGTAGAGCAGAAAGGCTCAGCTCCTCGGCAGTAATTCAGCAAAGTGACTTAGCAACTGCTAACATGGAACAGGAGGCACAGAACAGCTTTTCAAATCTTTTTTTTTCTTTTTGTGATTAAAGATCAGGAGATTATGGTGTTAGAAAAAGAAAGATTAGAATATCCACAGATTGCTCCTGAAGTGGTTAGTGTGAAGATAAAAGCTATAATAGATTGTATAGCTCAGCTTATAAGAGCTGGAAAAATTTAGTACAAAAACTGGAAGCATTCTGAGGCAGTTAAAATAATGTTATTTCACTGACAGTATGGATGAGCGTTCATTTTGAGGTCTGTGAAGAATGAAGGACAAATAGCATTTTAAAATGTCAGCCTGAAGAAGGCACAATGTTACACTGTCTGGTCCTCATCTTATTTCATTTTTAGAAAGAAAAATTACTCTTTCAAAAAGGCATTTTTTTGCCTTTGATAATGGTGTGTGGGCTGAGGTATTCTCCTTCTTGTTTTCATCATCTTATGTTAAGGGTGATTCTTATCTAAATTATTGGAGCCTGAAAGGGCTCAGTTGCATTTCCTTTTGCAAGTGGCCAGATGCTGCTGTCCAAGGAACGGCACAGCAAAGAACACAGTAGGAACAGCTCCTCTGCTTCTTTAGGACATTTGCTGTGACAAAGTTTCATGCAGTAGGGTTCTACTGAGTATTAGATGATAGAGTATTTAGGTTTCATGCTGGATAAGATAATGGGGAAAATGCTTGACAAGGAAAGGTGACACCACAGTCTGGTGTTAATGGAAAGAATTGCAGGGGTAGCTGTGCAGCTCATGCTGCAGTTCATCACTGATTGTTTATATTTTGTACACACTTGCAGGACACACCAAGAGAAACATGAGGCATCACGAGGGAGTACTGTGTCTATAAACAGCGTCATTGCTGAGATCGAAAGGTTGACTGTGTGTTTGCCTCTGCTCATTCAGGGGTCTGATCCCATTGCAGAAATGCGAAGTACTGGGGCTGGGAGGAAAGTCACAAACTGGTCGTGATGAAGGCATGCAAGGTGTGCCAGAGGAGAAAGAAAGGAGCACTAAGCAAAAGGAAGACAGAGTGACCACAGATGTGGATTCTGCTGATCTCTTTTATGAACGTATTTCTTATGTTTGAGGATTTTTTTCTTAAATATTATTTTCATGAATTACAGCTCGTTTTCATCACATACTGAACAGATGTGTCACTGTCTCTTTTTAGATTTCAAACCATCTGTGATGGTATTGGAATTTTTTTGGACTTTTTTTGTTGTTGTTTTTAATGTTCACCTGCTAGGAGAAAGTGGATTTGCCTCCTTCCTCTTTTAGTTCTTATCCATTTAGTGCTCAAATTTCTTAAATGCAGTCTCAGATAGGAATTTGTCGTGTTCCAGCTCGAAAAATTAAAAACTGAAATTATTCTTAGACTGGAAGGGTCTGTACAAGCCTCTCTGTAGACACTCCTATGTAATGATACGCAGCATGAACAAGATTCAGGTTTACAGAGGTGAATATAAATGTTTAAATTTTACTACTAATAAAAATCAGATATAAGGGTCCACTTGTTTAGCTGAAGTTGTGTGGGTAGTTGACAACAACACTGAAGGAGAAAATTAATGAGCAATAATGTGATTAGATGAGGGAGGTACTAGGGATTTGCTAGTACCTGGCCTGATTACAGATGTTCAATCTGTGGATAAATTTAGTAATGAGTCTTAGAGTGTAGGCTCCAGTGAAAGAATGTCTGTTAATTGGAAAGTTGCTGCTATATGCTGAATAGGAGGGCAACTGGTGAGCCAATTTAGAATTATCCCTAGATGATTTCTACTTAAGGCTTAGTGCCACAACAGAAGGAACATGTGGATGAGAGAGATTGACATTGTAGGTGAGCTGAAAGCTGATTTTTTTCTTTTTTTTTGTCTCAGACATCTTGCAAACGCAGGACTAGTTTTGATTCTGTTTAGGTTTTTACTTCTTGTAAAACATGTTGTATTAAGAAGTGGGGAAAGTACATCTTAGTAGTGGTGTGGTTGAATGCAACGTGGCACAGGTAGAGCTGTGACACTCGATGTCTTCAAATGAGAAATTATGGACAACCTGTGTGTGTCAATTTTCAAACTCAAAGGAAAAAGGCCAGCTTGCTTCATCCCATGCTGTGTGATGCAGCCGTAGTCACCAGGAGCAGTGCTCTGAAAGGGAGTCTCCAAGACTGGGGAAGACAATTTCTCAGCAAAACTAATTCTTTTCAAATATGAGCCTCAGTAAACAGTTTCAAAAGGTCTTTGCATGAAAGCAGAAGTGGACTAATAAAGAGTGTGAAGAGCAAAATAGGTGGAGCAGAAGTTGCCAGAAGGGGCCTGGTTTGTAGCCTGCCCAGCACAACATATGTGCCAAAGGGCTTCCTTTACCTTCATTTACTTGGGGAGTAGACTAACTGTTTTCAGGGACTGGAAGATTTTTATTCTATAGCAATGCTTTTACTTATTTTGTTTGTAAATACAATTCATATATTTCTAAGAATTTTCTAGCCCATTGATGGACCCTTTTGAATAAGGCAGAGGCACTGCTGTGCTGGGCAAATATGGGAAAATGCTTCCCTCTGTTGAGAAGAATCTTGGGAGTGGAAGCCAAATGCTAGACAGTCCTTCTGCCTTCCTTCCACTTGCAAGTTCACAAAGTCAATTTCTGCATATAGCTCACTTATCTGCTCAGACTTCAGTTTCACAAACATGGTTTCTACTGGAGGGGAAAACTCCAGTGTGTAGTTATTCCATTCTTCAAAAAGGTTTTAACTTAAACCTCAAAGCACTCTGAAAATATAGGAAGCTGACAGGCTTTTTTAAAAGGCAATGTGCAACAGGCTTTGCAGATTCTACTAACAGACAGCATTAATGTAATTCTTTTTAATGAGGCACCATCATGATTAAAACACCACCTGGTGAATGAGAGCAATAAAAAATATTCCGTTTTTATCTTCCAACTACTGCGAGTTCATAGCTGGCTAATAACCTTGGGACTTAAAATGCTAATTATAATGTTTGGTGTTGCTAGGGAATGATGCTGCCTGATACACAGTAGGATGCTATGAGCAAAGGATATGCCTGAGGCACGATGGCAACTCATTAAATATTTTTATTATTTTATTGAATAGCATTTGATGGCCCACAAAGTTTGATGCAGTTTTCAGTGTTTGTTAACATTGCTTGTCCTGATTAAACGATTAGTTAAACAGCATTTTACTGTATTATGGATATTTTTAATAACATCAGTTGCTGATGATCGTGTTCTAGCTGATATACATGCAGCAGAATGCAATGAGTTGGGTTCTCCAATACTCTGGCTGTTTGGCACTATATCACTATGTCCCTGAGTGAATCATACCTTGAATCATACCTTCTTGCACCTTTTCCTACAAAGATAATGCTCACCAGCAAATATGTTTTGGCAGAGCATCACAAAGCCCACAAACCAATTCGGGTCTACAGGCTATCACTGCAAGTTACATCAGCAGTCTCAGTCCTTCAGAGTAGTACTGTCTTGGTGCACTGCCATCTCTCCCCTCTGCACTGGCCCAAAGACTTTCTTGCAATGCTGTGGGTTGGTTATGCAACTTGTGATTTGGCCTACTGTTTATCTTTCAGTTGCCAATTTACACTGTTTTAAATGTTTTTGCTGATCTCCTTCAAATTCTGAAAAATTAAATTCCTGTAAGCTTCTTAAAAATCAGTGCCTTGACAGAGTAGAGAGTTGAGACTTATGGTACCAGTGTTAGGAAAAGCAGGCGGAACTCAAATGCTGCTTGTGATTTGTTGGGGCAATTTGTTTGCCTGTCTGTAGCTCGTAATTATCTGTTCCCTGATTAAAATATTAAAGGGATCTAGGAGTTTACCTCAAAGGAAGGGCAAGACTGAGGTTTAAAGCATGAGTACTGTAGGAGAGTCATTACTATTTTTGTTGCATACAGAACACTTTGGATTCAGTTCTTCCACGCTGCCTTGTGAACATACACTGTTATCTCAGAGTTACCTGAAAATGTCCTTTCCAAAGTGGTTATCAATAGAAATTTATTAAAATACATTGTGTCTTGGGTTTTGACGTGAGAAGAAGTCCTAGAAAAACAAACGTGGGGCACAATGAGATTGTAAAGCAGTTAGGCATAATCTGTACAATTGTGTTAGCATTAGTCAGGCTGAAGATCAAAGCCTTACAAGTCTTCCACGAATGGCCCCTAACTTTTATGCCCTTTTGTGCTTTCAAAACAGGTACTGAGGGATTTTTTTGCCCATGTTTTTCAATGAGATAAATCCCCAAGGTCAGTCTCAGGCAAAGCAATCATGATAGCTACTACACTCTAATCCTGTCAAGTGTTGAATGCTTATCGTTTCCTTTGTGAAGTTAAACTGCAAATGTTCAATAACTTATCCAGTAGGGGCTATGGTCTTTCACTGGGGCTAAGAACTAAGTCTAGGGACGTTCGTAGGGCTCATAGCAAAACATCACAGATTTTCAGCAAAACTCCCATTGCAACAGTGAAAAATTTTGAACACAAGAAATCAAGGGAGAATTTTTCATATCATCAGCCTTCTGTGTTTCCTTTTCATATAGCCCTATATAAAATAGATTTTAATTTCCTCTTCATTCTTAATGCTTCATGTCCGTCCCCTCCTTGGTGCTCAGGGATGTTTGTTCTGAAGCTGTGTGTCTGTCCAAAGTGGCTGTGAGTCTCAGGATAATCTTACATTGTCTTAATATTAGGTAATTTTCAAATTCCAATGAAAATATTTCGAAGGTATTATCTCACTAAGTTTTAAGTACTTTTGAAATGGAGAATCACATCTCTTCAACAAAGAAGACAAAAACATATTTACATGAAACACTGCAACATTAAAATTCAATAGATAGGGTAAAACACAGAGGTCAATCAACCAGGAATTATTTCCAAATCATTCTAGCTAGAAGAAGCAGTACAGTCACTTTAATTAATAATCTAATTGTAAGTTCCAGACAGAAAGCACTATTCTATGTTATGTTATTAAATTCTTCAGTTTTCTATTTC
Source organism: Centrocercus urophasianus (assembly GCF_019232065.1). Classification (NCBI taxonomy): domain Eukaryota; kingdom Metazoa; phylum Chordata; class Aves; order Galliformes; family Phasianidae; genus Centrocercus; species Centrocercus urophasianus. The sequence continues at coordinate 80,128,572 of NW_024884142.1, read as the reverse complement.
ATTAAAGTTCCACAAAATAGTGTACAAATCAAGCTTGTTTTCAAGTGTTCATCAACAGACTTCTTCATTTTGAGGTCTAAAGTCTCAACCTACGTTTGTTTGAGAAACGTTAATAAACAGTCCTCTTCACTGAGATGTCTCAATGCCCTCATTGCCTTCTGAGAGGAACAAAGTTCTGTTCATACAATGCTTTTAATGGTCTGTAATGGAAGGTCTGCCTTCTTTCAACTCACAGATGAACGTTTCCATCACAAATGCAGTTATTTGTGTTGGCTCTAATAGAACTATTTGGATAATTTTTCTTTGTGATAGCTTGGACGTGCTGGGGAAACACTAGAGGGAAATTCACATTGCCATCATTTTTCTCTTCTGCTCTTTGAATGCTTCTTTCTATTTCTTCTCTAAGAAGTGGAGTATGGATTTCAACTCGTGTACTAGTCTAGTCTTGTTGAAGTCTGTTTTACTAGAAAACCATGCTCTATTTTTTTCTTTCATATTTTTTTTTCAGTCCTCATTATGCTAAATTAGCCTTCAGATTAGCTTTTGTCTTTCTTTCCTCCTTTCCTCTGTACTGCGTTTTTTATTCTAGCACATGTACTCTACTGATTTAACCCTGTGAAAGATAAATGCACATGTTAAAACACCCTTAAGGTATTTGCACTAGAGCCAGGTACATCTTATTCTGTTTTTTAAAAAATCTGTTAGAGTTCACCTTGGAGAAAGCTAAAACTTGCTCAGTCTTGGGTTAAATTCAATGAAAGCTTCATCTGCATGAGGAAGAGAGGGAGAAAAAAAAAAAAAAAAACCAGTAAGAAATATTGAACGTGGGCTTATTCCATAAATTGGTTATTTTTTGTGTTTTTATGTATGTCGTATAAAGCTTCAGAAAAAGCATTTACTTTTTTCTATTTTCGAGTTAACTTTTGAAGGTTAAATTACCTGAGAGCAGAATATTTTGTTTCAAGATGAATGGACTGTTTTAAGCTCAACTTGAAATAGAAATCAAGGAGGATTTTTCTTACTGAATTAAAATGTCATTATCCTAAGTTTATTTTGAACAGATATTACAATTACAGCTGATAAATTGAGAAGTAGGCCTCTTTTATTTCCCCAATCCTCTTGCGCATGATGTGAAATACATTTCAAACCTTTCATTACTGTATTAAAATGAAACACCTTCATAGTTCACGTCTAACCAAATATTATTAATGAAGGATTAATAGAATAAATCGCATTTGGGTTGAACTCTAGATTAAAAAAACGTAAAAAATAAAAATTGAGCTATTGAAATAAATACCGGAGCTTGGCCTACATTCAACAACAACGAAAGATTATAAGATGACGTCTCATGGCCATTCAGGCTGTGAGATCTGATAGATTCTTCCAGCCCAGAGAACCCAGTTGTTCACCACAAACACAACTATGAAGATGCTTACAATAGTCAGTGCCATCACTGTTTAAAAAAAAAATGCATTTTGTAATGCACAACTGATTTTGTATGAGATAAAGGTGGATTCTGAGTAAATCTAAGGAAGTTAATATACTTTTTCATTTATTCCAGTATGTCCAGTTAGAAATTGCCCTTTTCAGTGGTTGGGGTGTTGATTTTCCCTTTGTTTTCTCAGATGTGATCATAATGTTTGATAGAAGCGTTGTTTGCATATGGTAGACTTACACTCTACCATTTACTGAACACACACCACTTTCCGTTCCACAACACTTCTGCAGACTTGACAATCAGGACTGCATTGTTTCACTATGCAGGTATGATCTTGTAGATCTATGTTGGATACTTCAGATGACAAAAGAACTATTTTTGTATATTTCCTTTATAGTTTGATCTACGCTCTGCATCCTGTTAACTTTTCACTCCCAGAAGAGCATAAAACTGGGCCGTATATATTGTCACTTTTACATTTAGAACTTCCATTGATGTCAGCATGAGCCCTGTCTGGAGCTGCAGACACGTGGCCTATTGCAAACCGCTTCATAAAAAAGTAATTGCTCTCTGCAACTTGATCTTTCTGATCAGGACAGATAAAATCAGAAATAAATATTGAGGGTTGGTGAGTATGGTGGTGCTGTAACCCATAGGTGCTACTTCCCATCATAATCTGTGAAAATGGGCAGGAACTTCTTTTGGTGTTTTGACCATTGTAACAGAAATATAAAGAACATCTTTCTTATGTATGTACCCACTCCGGCTTAGATTTTGCCAGTGGAAGTTAAACTGGGGGAGATTGCTAAGCAACTCTGAACAAACATAATTTTTTTGTAATAAAATAGTGAAAAGTATGGAAATAGAACCAGAAAATGAACTAGCATCTTGTTCTAATTCCTCCCAGAAGAGAGGATCCATCTGATACATGGCAACCTAGCAGGGTTCTTCCAGTTCTGGCCAAACATTTTGTGTTGACAAAGCTGAGTCTAAAAATGACAGCATATGGGATCCTTGCAATTTTTCACAAAACAAAACCATTAGCAGAAAAATGCTTGTTAAAACTTTTCACAGACTTCTATCACTTGTACCTAAGTGCCAACCGTGGTAGCTAGACTTACTGTTAGACCAGCCAGAGTATTTATCCCCTCCTCCTTAGACAAGTCAGGCATGTGAGGTGCTAAAATTTCAGAGAAAAGTGCAGTCTTGCTGTTTAGTTGCATCCATAAAAGAAATTCGTATCATAGAAACAACTGTCCTATTGCCACCCTACCTCCCTCATTCTATGAGTAAGAAAGGTTATACCATCAGCATGTGTTTGCTTGTGGCTTCCTATTCCCAGAAACAGAGACACTGACATACATTCCTGGAAAGGAGGAGCAGCAAGTCAAGGAGAGGGGAAGGCTGTGGTTAAAACTGCTTCTGATAGATTTTCTTCTAATTTTTACATGGATTTGTTTATCCCATAAGATTTAAATACAGAATGTGGGATTTGAGTCTGAAATCCAAGAAATCGTATTACATAGGTTTTCTCACAATCTGTTGGTCAGTGAAAGTAAAAATGTGCTGTGTAGAAATGAGAAATTTCTTTAAGGTTACGTACTGCTCTGAATTATTCAATCACTCTGATATTGTCAAACTTAGAAAATGGTGCGTTAGTAAGATATTCACATTTTGTACTGGAGGGATCAAATATTGATTCTCTGTAGACAGATCTAACAGGCATTATTTACAATTTCTGCACAACTAGGAGTATGTCTACGCAGAAGTCCAGACTTTTGTCTAACAGGCTTGCCATGAAAAACTGTTTTTTAGGGCTTTAGAAAGGCCTCCAGGTGAAATTTTGAGAAACCAGGGAATCTAATTTCAAGCTTGCCAGAAATCACATTTTCATTGTTTTTAAAGAACACTTCTCTTAACAGAGGTTTTAAGATCACTGCACTGGAAACTGTTGGTTTTTCCACATCTTGGTGATCCTGCATAGACTCCAGTCTGCTTTATTGCAAAATAAGGTTTTGCTGTTGTTTCATAAAAGCCTGAAAAGAAGTCTCAATAGGTGAGGTCCCTGGGTTTGCTCAACCCAGAGGAACTGAGGGAAGGCTTCAAAGCAGCTGCAGCTCCTCACAGGGAGTGGAGGGCAGCGCTGAGCTCTGCTCTGTGTGACAGTGACAGGGCCTGAGGGAATGGCATGGAGCTGTGCCAGGAGAGGGGCAGGCTCTACACGAGACGATGGTGGGCACAGCCCAAAGCTGCTGGAGTTCAAGGAGCATCTGGGCAAAATTCTCAGACGTAGGGTTTGACTGTTGAGTAGTGCTGCGTAGAGCCAGCAGTTGGATTCGATGATCCTTGAGGTCTCTTCCAACACAAGGTATTCTATGGTGCTCTTCAGGTCTGAGCTAGCAGCAGACCATAAACACATAGAGTGATTAGAAGCAAGATTGATGTGTATGACTGCATTATGTGAAAGATATTTTAAAAAAAAAGAAGAAAAAAGGAAAAAAAGACTATGATACACATTTGAGACAATGTAACTATAAGAATGTTGCAGGGAAATAAAATATTTCCTGTGCTTCTCTGAGACAGACAGTGAGGTGCCTGGAAGCAGAAAGTCTTTTGCTGCCCCTACATCTGTACAGCAGTGTAACGGCTGCTTCAAAGACTCAACAATATGGGAAGGGATTCACCTGCATAGCTAAAGCAGATGTGAATTGCTGAGTTAACAACATAGGTTGCTCTGAAAGTAACACTTCCTATTTATTTCTGTGGAAATGATATCAGCTACAAAGAGCACAATAACACTATTTGATAGAACGAATTCTCAGCTACAAAACAGTTGTTCAATATTAAAAAAAAAAAAGTTTTGATAGTTACATATATTATGTATTTTATGAGGCCTAAGACAATTCCTCTCCATTTAGTGCAGCTCAAGTAAGCCAAAAGTTTGGACACCTATGCTTTAAAGGAACATCAATTAATGAATTAACATTGAAATAATCAGGCTACTGACGATTTAAAATGTTGAGGCAAAAATCTGTTGAAATGACACGGTCATGCTATAATACTGGGAAGGAATCCTCTCCTTAGCTTACTTTTATTTTTAAAGCTGCTGGAAGACATACTTGCATGCCATCAACATCTTCTCAAGTGCATTTATTCCAGAACACCCACATAAAAAGAAGGGAGAGAGATCTTATTTAAAAAACATTACGAAGATATAACTGTTGAATCCAGGCTGCCAGAGAGATCATTTAAGAAGGAGAAAGATGGTCTCTCAACCATAAGATAATGTCATGGGGATGAATGATTATCATGAGATAATTTTATTCCTGAGTATTGTAAATCTCAGCTGTTTTCCCTTCCAACCCCAGCTCCATGGAATATGAGAGTTTATTACAATTTATTCTCTGCTCTGTATTCAAGCCAAAACATCTGGGTAGAAGCTATCACTTAAAAAATGCAACTTGTTTTCTTGGACCTTGCTGCTGATATGCTGTGTAAATTTTGAGGTACAGCCAAAAAGTACTTTTTTTTTTTTTTTCTTTTTTAAGAAGAGTGCATAGTGAAATTTGTATTACCCAATTCTGATTCTTATTTGTGCCAATGAAGTAGCCTTCTTGACACCAACATTCACTCATCATTTTCCTTACTTGTTTTCCTTATTTAAGTCCTTGTTTGACATCCGGCCAGGGAGAGAGATTATTTAAGTGTGTTCTTGAGGACTCCAGGATAAGAAGATTAGATCCCTCCATCATAAAGAATAATTCAAAGCACTTAAATCCTCTCAATCTTCATAAGGTCTGTGGCATTCAAATATTTTAAAGTAGGTATCCAACAGCTTGTTGTTGTTTTATGTTGTTCTTCTTAGGGAAAAAAAATTGCAACATTAAATCCTTTTTATTATGATCATCTCAAAACTAATTGAGAACTGAGGCAGGATTTTTACTTCTATATTCTAACCCTCTGGCTGCAGCTTCCGAGTTGTTTTCTTCTTCAGAGCATTTTGCTGAGGGAATAGATATACACTTTACTCTTTCTCTCAGGACTGCAACCCCTGCCCAATGGCTGCTGACAGCTGGTAACACTTTGCTCTTTAATCTCCAACTCAAATACGGATGTGAACCTGACAAACTGAAGGAGCGTTCACATCCTGATTCAGCTCTATCATGCTTGTTTTGTGTGTTTTTTTTTCTTTTTTTGAGAATGAACAATTGAATTTTTTTTTTAAAACCTACAGTGCTTATAATAAAATAATGCATTATCTAGTATCTGGTTATCTGCAAAGTTTTATAGTATTTTCTCTTCAGTTTAGCACACATGCTAAATCTGACAGTGAATTGGAAAAAGCTAGACCAAGGAGAATCAGACTATTTTGATATCCATAGCTCCAGCCAAGACTGCTACTGTAATATATAAACCCAATATTCTAGCTGAGTTCCTTTCAAAATAAATGTGAAGCTGAGCAACATATGTCTCTGCTGTTCTTTCCACAAGTACTTGGACAAGTATTGCACTTGATTAATATGCTCTGGGATAACAGTTCAGTTAATTTAACCACATCTACTGCAGCAACAAATGGAAAGCAGAAACTCATCCTCGTGGAAATTTCCCTGTGAAGTTTGTTTGCAAAGTATCCTTTATTGGAAGGATTGTAGGGGAGTGCTTAATATATGGTATGCAGGAAAGACAATGACCTCCATGCTGCTTTATTTATTTAATTACTCTTACAAAATAGAAAAGTTTAGCAGCCTACTTAAGATTCTTAAAGCTATGGAGGCATGTATTACTGAATATAAAATATATTTTCAGTTGAGGCAACGTAGCTGTCAGTTCCTGGAAAACATTATATTATTCTTTGAGTGTTGCTATCCTTACAATTTTCTTATTTAGTAACTTCATCTCTCCATTCTTGAAATACCAGCATTGACTGAATTCTGATCACAATACAAGCAGCTATTTTCTTTCCTGTGAAAGAGTAACAAGGCTTTAGTATAACTTAACTACAAAACAAATCTGTTCTTTAGTAAAAGAGTGATCCAATGGAAGTCTCATGTTCCTTTATCAATTGTTTCGCTTAATTTACATGTTTTTGCTTATTTACACTTTTTCTTCACCTTTCTGAGAGATGAATCCTCACAGAGGCCAATGCTTATCCAGACTCATTGCCTGAGCGATTGGAAGTGAATATTCTGTTTGTAAATTAGAGCAGAATCTATCAAATTAGAGGATACCTTTTACTTACGTAAAACTTGCAATTCAAGGCTATGATATTACAGGGGGAAAAAAGCCCAAAGCTTTATTAGTTTCACCTCCACCCACACAGAAAAGGACATTGATGCTCCTATGTCATAAAACTAGAGAATAGCTTGGATTGGAAGGGACCCTAATTCCAATCCCTTGCTTTTGACATGGCTGCTTCCCCCTCACTCCTCCCCCCAGCAGGGGCTGCCCACAGCCACATCCAACCTGGCCTTGATCCCCTTCAAGGGGATTCACAGCTTCTGTGGACAGCCTGTTCCAGCATCTAACATCAAATCTAACATAAAATCTAACATCAAATCTAAACCTCCCCTCTTCAGTTTTAAATCATTCCTCCTTGTTTTATTGCTACCTGTATGTGTAAAAAGTTGGTCTGCCTCTTGCCTATAAGCTCTTTTTAAGCTCTGGAAGGCTACATTGAGGTCTCCCTGGAGATCTCCCATAGAAGAGGTGTTTCAGCCCTCTGGTCATCTTCATGGACCTCTTCTGGATCTGCTACAACAGCTCTACATCTTTCTTGTGTTAGGGACAGTATTACCTAGATGTACATAAATTTGTGCGTGCACTGGAAAGAATACACAGCTGAGCTATGAAATGCAGTGACCTGTTTCACTAAAACATAATTAAAACAACAAATGAATTCCAAGGTAGGTTTTGAAGAGGGCTAACATCTTTAAAAGATTACAGTAAGGTAGATCAACCAATTTTCTGGTTTGTGATCTACAAGTTAAACCTGAATAACAGTGTATCAGTACTACCAGGTCAGCTGAAATGGTATGAAATGTTCAAGACTTGTCCATTTTATTACTTGTGTATTTATTTTTATTGCATGAGAGCATCTGACAAATGAGTCCAAGAAGTCCAAAAACTGGTACAACTGATGCTAGAGTACTGCTGCATACCATGATGTTCACATTAAATAAATCCAGTTTACACGTTCCAAGGAGATAAGCTGTTTGCCCTACCATCAGAGGAACAAGTATTTAATGATATGCCAACATTTAGCGAAGTCCCACTGCCACTTGCTTATGTAAAATGAGCAGTGTATCTCATAAAAATTAAATGATTTTCTTTTACTCTTTTGGAAACTAGCAGCAAGCTCCCACTAACAAATGTGGAGCCTAGTCCAGAAAGTGGTACTTCTGTCCTATCTCCAACATTATTGAAGCTGAGTGGGGATTAGAAGAAAAAGTTCAGCTTTCTCCAACTTCATACGCTCCTGCGAGACAACAAATACCGAGCCGCAACCGTAAGTTAAGATGATGACTGAAAGTCATTGTTTATATTGATTTCTAGAACACATGAGGCAACCAACGTAAAAACATCTTCCTCCAAGAGATTTGATCTGAAAAGATGAACATTAAATGATCACAGAATTAAGAAGCAGGTAAAGAGAAACACGCAAGAGGTCTTCCCAAGAATTGAGTCCTGTGAGTCATGGTTCATCTACTTTTGGCTTCTTGGTTGTGAGGCCATGTACAGTGCTACTAGACAGTAGATTGTCCCGCCTATTGTGAGAGCCATAGTGGTCCGATAAAGCAGCTTATCCGGAACTCCTCGTTTCAGGTGTACAGGCAGCCCATCTGCTTTCTGTGGGAAGAGTTTAGAAATAAATAGAATAAAATAAACACATATAGAAGACATAATGAACAAGATACCTCAGGTGAACTAAGAGACTTTCATAAGGAAAACCTCCCCTCTGATAGGCTATGTACAGATATACTAAGTGCTTTTCATTTAGCAAGACGAATGCAAAGCAAGTTAATTGTATTAGTTAAAGGCATTAAATGCAGGCAGAAAAAATATATTGTGAAATATTTCTAAAGAGGACCTGGGTGAGAAAAATGACGCTAACAAAAGAATGTGAAAAGTTATGTAGAAAAGGTTATTCACCGAGTCAGACTGATATATTCCAAGTGCAAGTGGCATGAAAGAGAAAAGGGTACATTATAAAATACATTCTTGATGTTTTTATTAAGAACAAGAGAAAAAAGATATTTTATGAGAAGACTCAGTATGCTTAGAAATTAAACAGCTAAAACAAACTGGCTCTTACTGTGCTCTTTTTAACACTGCATAAACAACAGAACCTGTAATATTCAAATTATTACACACAAAACGATTTGCTTTGCTCCTCCTATTCTATTTGCAGTCATATGCTTGGATTCCAGATGTAAAGTGCTTCCACTAGTCAAATAATACAATAAACATTTTTTTGAAGCAAATGAAAAGATAAACTTACTAGACTTTTCACTTTCTGTACTTATGCCCCATACAAGGCTGAGGAAGAAATACAAGTTATGCTATACTTCCTTAACTAGAAAAATGTATGCATTGCAGAATGATGGAAGTGGTCAGCCACGTTAAAATAGAGCAAGATACGGATGACTCTTTCATTTTCTGTAATTTACTCCCAAAGTTGTCATTACCTGAAAAAGTTTCTGTAGGTCTGGCACCTGGTTTTTACCCAAGAAAGAATCAGTTGCTGGTAAATCTGAAGCAAGTTTAGTTGTTGTCCCAAAAACCAGAGGTGGGGATTCAGTGGAAACTATTGGTTTGAGTCCCTGCATAAATAAAGATTAAAATATAAAGGTATATAATACTTGTAAATGTACCAGTTGTCATGCTAGACAGGCACACTGCCAGTCATTACAAGGATACATTATAAAAATATATATTTGGTATTAAGACCCATGGTTTAAACAAAACAAAAAAAAAAGTGAAAACTAACGAAAGACATTCTTAGCTACAACTTTGGACTTAGCAAGGATAATAGAAACTTTTTTTTTTTTTTTTTTTTTTTTTTTTGTAGTGACAAATCTATAGCTATCATAAGCTTTTCTGGGCTGGTACTTGTCCTAAGTCATTCTGTTTTTACACAGAGTACCCAGGTCCTATCAGCAGTAGGTTTGGGAGAGGAAATCCCCAACGCTTGTGTCAGACAGAGCGAGGAGACTTCTAACTCTTCCTCCCAAATATTCCAAGCAGTTGCTATAAAGTTGAGCCTTAAATAATCAGAATGCATAGGTTGGAGGAAGAGAGGAGGCAAGGAAAAAGAAAATAGAAGAAGGGGGGGGAAAAAAAAAAATGTGAGGGAGACGCAGGCTAGGTGTTCAAGGACACAAGAAGCCCTGAATTGGTGGCTGTTTTACACAAATCTAACATCCCCTAATTTGCATACTGCTGCAGCTTTTCATCCCTCACGTATCTCTTATAAGTCAGCACAATTTAATTGCCTTTCAGTTCAGACGGCTGTACTCTGAGATAAAACCTATGTAATCCAGTTCGATGGATTAAATTTTAAGTGTACAGTCACTGTAGTCATGAGGTGGCCTCCTTACCTTTATTGTTATATTTAGCCATTATAGTTCAGCACATGACAGTGATGTTTTACATTATAGCTCCTGAAATAACCGTTTGTTTTTTTCTAACTTGCCATAAAAAAAGACATAACACTATTGTGTTAACCTGCTTGTGTTACATTTCAAATAGGAGTAATTGATCTTCATAGTGATCTATGTTAGTATGCAGCTAAGGCTGCACCTGGAATTCTAGTTTCTGTTCAAAGGACTACATGATACATTTAATGTTTAAGAAACTGAGCAATGTTTTGAGCTGAGAGACCTGGGACTGTTTATCCTGGAGAAGACTGAGAGGGGATCTTATCAATGCTTATAAATATCTAACAGGTAGGTGTCAAGTAGATGGGGCCAGGCTCTTTTCAGTGGTGCCCACCAACATAACAAGAGGCAACAGGCAAAAACTGGAACACGGGAAGTTCCATCTGAATATGAAAAAAAATTTCTTTGAAGGTGACAGAGCATTGAAACAAGCTGCCCAGAGAGGCTGTGGAGTCCCATTCTCTGGAGATATTCAAAACCCACCTGCATGCTTTCCTGTACAACCTACTGTAGAAAACCTATTTTATCAGAGGGTTTGGACTAGATGATCTCCAGTGGTCCCTTCCTACTTCTATGATTCTGTAGTTTGTGAAGTCAGACTTGTATTATTTTATGCCTACATACCTGTAGACCAGGCATGTTATTTTCTGTACAGCTGTTTGCCTTGCTAGCATGAATCCCAAGGCAGATTTACATTTTCCTGACAGCACAAAAGAGTTAAAGATTAGGAGCACAGTTACTAGAAATAGCACCACACTTAAGTTTATAAATTTTAGGGAAATTGGCAAATCTGAATCACAGAATGAGAAAATAGAGAAACAGCAAGTTTCTCAACCAAGTCCAAGCAACTCACCCTAGTTAAAAGATCTGTGGTTAGTGGATTTTTTAATTATTATTATTATTTTTTTTTACTAGGTACAAGCAAAGTAAGGTGTATCAGCTGAAGATAGAGCAGCATGACAAAATTTCTACGCAGGCTATGGCCAGACTTGAAGAACTAGGGAAAAGCTATCAGGTAAGATTAGATGAGCATTTACGAATGGTTCCATTACTACTGTTTTGAATAAGCCCGTTGTCTGAGTGAACAGTTTGTATATGTAATGGTCATCGCAGTCATTAACCTCTTAAATAGAAGCAGCAGTTTTTAGCTTTACTCCTCACCTGCACTGGCTGAAAAAGTTCCCATTCATTCAAACGGGCTGAATTATTCATGCTATGTTACATAATTTAAATAAGTGCAAAATGAAGTCTTTTAAGAATGCTAAGGCTAAGACAGAAAGCACGGTAAAGGTCTCAAGCTAAGGGATTTTTTGTTAGTACCAGCAGTTATGTTACTGTCAGCAAAACGCTTTCTGAAGTAGATGAGTAAGCATCGTGCAAAAGAATGGCTGTTTTTGTTTTTTCAATCTTCCTGTAAGCAAACTGCTAGTCTCTGAAATCTATCGGCCTAGTCTCTGAAACAAGGGTTGCAATGCTTTCAGTAGCTGCAATCTCCACACGCACAGACCAGAGAGGCGGACGAGCGTAGCGCTGCTCAGCTGCCAGCCGCTATCCCGCACTGCCTGCAGGGCTCCGGGCCGCACAACCGCCCCAGGGGCCGAGGGCAGCGAAGGTCACGCCCGCCACGGCGCTTAGGGCGGCGGCGGCGGCTGCGGCAGCGCTGTTACCTGCGGGTTGTAGGCGGCGGAGGCCGCAGCCCCGACGAGGCGCTGCGTGAAGCCGTTGAACTTGTAGTACATGGTGGGCACGCGAGCTCTCACGACCCACCGGCGGCGACGCGCGGCGCGGAAGGACCCCGCCGCCTCCTGGCCGCCGCCCGGACAAGCGAGGACCCGCGGGTGTCCTTGGCGAGCGCCTGCGTGCAGCGCCCGGAGGAGAAGCCGAAGGAGCGAGGACAGAGCGATGCCCGCGTGATGCCCGCGCGCGCGGCAACACAAGGCTCGGTGCGCTGCCGTGCCACGCAGGAGCCGGGCAGGCAGCGGCCGTCAGGCACGGGGAAGGCGCCCTGAGGGAGGGCGGGCAGTTTGCGCATGCGCGGCGGCTGCCGTCGGGAGTCTGTCGGTCGGTCAGTGGTGCCAAGGTGGTAGAGGTCGATGGAGGGGAGTTCCGCGCCACGAACCGTGCCCTGTGTCTGCTTCGTGGGTGTGGGGCAGTTTGCTCTGAGCTTCTTGGTGGTGAAAGCTTGCTGCGGTTACATGCGTCTCACAGCGCAAATGCTTATGCCCTGCGAATTGTCTGCCCTAGGCTGACTCTGGGATCTCAACTCCGCATAATAAAAGATGTTCCAGTGGTAGTGCTTCATGGTTATTGGGCCGTGTGGGGCCACAGGTGCCCCGTGGGTGCAATGAGCACAGAGTGCAGCCCTAGCTGTGCCTCTGAGGAGATGTCATCACCGGGAAGGGTGCTGTTCCACTAGGTCCATCTTTGCTGTCCTCTGGAGAGGCAGGGTGGTGCTGCACGTGTGACACAAAACATCTACTCATGGTATTAGGGGCATTAACCAGCAGTGCTGCATTATTTGCTCAGTAAGTAGGAGATTTATGAAAGCGTTTTGTAAATGTTACAAAGGAAGAATTCTGAAATCCCTGTAGCTTTAAAGACTGGGAAGTATAAATGAATTGGAATGAGGGCTGGATTTATTTTATTTTATTATTTGTTTGTTTGTTTATTGTGGAAAGGATTTTGTAGCTCAGAATTCTGCTTATTTCTGGTAAAACTAAACTGGAAGATGAGCTTGACTGCAAATCTGCCTGTAAGAAAACAGAGATGCTGAAGATAGGATATGTGTGTTCTTTTAGAATGGAATCGTGGCTATGTTCCTTAGCAAACTGTTTCAGTCTGTTGATGTCCGTTAGAGCTGGTTTGCACCATGACTGCTGCGGACCCTTTCCTGAGGCTTGATTTTCTGCATGTGCACCTTAGTTCCCCCTGCCCTGCTCTTTCAGTATTTGTGAAGACAAATAGGTTTGCTTAGCAAGCTCTTTTACTAAAGTTGTGTCACATTTCATTCCTCTGCATTTTGTTCCAATGTGAACGCATCCAGAATCTTGGAGAAGAATTTTGTGGCAGCTCGCATATGGAGATGATGCCACTTTCCTTGCTTTGTTGAGTCCAGTTCTTAAAATGTTCAGTATTGACTGAAAGCTACAGAAAGGAGCTCTGAGGAGGAAAGGAAAAATGTGCAAATGCACCACTTTTTTTTCAGTTAACTAATTTGAGTTATAATTCTTACAAGTGAGCTGTTGAAACATAAACCTAGGGGCTGTCTCTTGTTTTAGCTAAGAAAACTGAAGGTTGGGAATTCTTTGCCTTGCAAAAGAGATACATGGGAGGACAATTAAAATTAATTACAATTGGAGCTTCCATTGTTCTCATAACACAAAAGCACAGAGATATTCCCTGAAAATGAAAATAAAATAAAGGATAATATGAAGCCTTTCCTGTTAAAGGAAGAAAATTGTTTGTGCTTTAGGCTCTTGGTCCAATTTTCTTTTAGTCTGTAGATGTTTGGTTATCAGCCTTGCTGACAGGATGTGGAATTAGATTGTAAAACTGCTGCCATAGGAAGTAACTGGGGGCAAAAAAAGGCCACTCTCCCTAGCAGGGTTAGAGGAGGATGGGCCATTTCTGTGAACCATGGAAGTATGCACTGCTAATGTAAACAAAGTGTCCCAGCAGGAGGAGAGTTCCTGCATCAGACTTTAAGCTGAATTCTAACTTCTAAGCAGTGAGATGAGCAATTTGTGGAGACTGATAACTGCAGCCAGTCTGTTAGGGTTGTTTTACCTTCATCTGTGGAGTGATACTGACAGAAGCTGAAGAAAACAGTGGTCTACAAGCTATGCTGTAGTCTAATCTTTTCCATTTATTTTTCCAGGATTTTTTAAAGTAGCTGATTTCATACATGCAAATTTAAGGTTATGCTTTTAGGGGAATAGATTTTGGGGAGTAAATGGAGGAAGCAGAGTACCTTGAGTACTAGGTTTTTTGTTGATGAAATTGTTGTGATTTTATTTTCAATTTGAGGATAAAATAAATAAAAAAACAAGACCTTGTTCAGTTGCTTAATGAACGACACCCTCGTATGCTGATCAATATTTCAGCACAGATGTCTGCAACTCAAATTCTGTGAATCTGCCCATGCAGATCTGTCCTTGAATTCCTGAGAACAACTGTGTGGGTGGATTTAGAACATAAAATTGCTGTGTGCACTTATGTTTTGTTTATGCAGTACTCATTTTTTAAAAGTACTAGATTGGATTTGTTTAATATTTGCCTTGTGTATCTGTGTGTGTATATGTATAATATATACAAACCTCCTAACTACATGATGATCGCCAAGCATAAGCTCTATTAATGTAAGAGACTGTGACATTGTAAACATGTTGTCTGAATCATTTTATCAACTGTAAGAAACAAATCCTATGCACAGAATGGTAATTTCATGATTGTTTATAAAAGCTACCTGAATTTATTGGTGCTTTATTGCTCAATTTACTGGATACATCACAGATGATTCTCAGAAATACTGTTGTTAGCTGAAAGAGTTCTCTTCAACAGACTTAATGTTGAAAATTGGTTAAGATAGCTTTTAATTGTAAAGCTATTCATGTAGTTACGAGTATAAATTTAACCACAGTTTTTGTGCCTTTCTCGTAGAAAAATCCTTCTGATTTTTTTTTTTATTTCATTTATTTTATTTTTTTCTCATGAGGTATATAGGGTTAAAGAGAGCTATTTATCTTCTATGTGAGTTTAAAAACAATTTATTTCACTTTTGCTTCATGGACACTTTCATCTTCATGGGGGGCTTCTGCTTGAGAAACACTTAGTAGCAATAGCAATTTTGGCAAAAAATGACATTGTGTTGGCTATAGTGTATGAGTGAGGAATCATCTTAAAGGTGTTGAATTTGATTTAGGGGAATCTATCTCTTGTCATGTAAGATTCTTTTCAGGTTTGGGGACAGAACTTAACTCAAAAAGACAAGTAAGGAATTGAAAACTTGGTGATCTAATTCTTCTAAACCCCAGTGCTTGAATAAAGCTTCTGGGGCAATAAGTTATGCTTTTAGTAGTCTGTTCCTTTGCAATTGTGTTGCGTGTTTAATAGCACATTGGAAATTGTGGAAGCAGTTGTTTGTTCAAGGTTAGTGACAAAATATTGTTTAACTCTCCCATTTTCAGATGTGAAAAGCATTGTAGGGACCTCCAGTAAATATTTCTTTCTCTTTTTCCCAGTTTCGTTGTCTCTGCTTTTTATTTTTCCCTGTATTATCTGAATTGCAGAACTGAGGGTAAGCTTTTCAACTGATTGAAACATCCATGTTCTCTGTCATTAAAATCATAATTACCTAAGCACCATATATACTTTTTAAAGAAAGTAATCTTGAAATTTGTGTACCTTCTCTTTATGGCTTACAATGCTTATCGCTTTTGAAACACCGTACTGAGAGACAGGATCCTTTGCACTTTGCTTTTGACTGATGAAGACAACAGCACTGAAAAAGCACATCTGTGTTTTTCTACTCTGATATATTTTTTTCCTCTATGACCAGAAGAGAAGTCTTAAACTATTTGGTCTTTTCTTTTAAATATTATATGTGTAGTGAAATAGGCACCCAAGTGAAGTGAGCTGTATCATTGAACATCTAGTGGTAAAATTTATCTTCAAGGTATATTATTTTTATTCAGTTGCCAAGATCTTCCTTCATCTCTCTTCTCCTTCTCCCTAGGCTGTGAGTGATTATCTCCAAGCAGTCAATAGTCCCCAGCAAATGCTTAATTTTTCAGCTTTGTTGTAGATACTGGGAGGATGATGCATTGTAGTCATATTTCATTTCTTCTTGTCAGCCTTTCCATGTGCAAATGCATGAAGACTGGAGTCCAGAGATGACTGCATATTTAAGCAATATTGCAGCCAATTCTCTAAATGAAGCAAGATGATTTATAAACAAACAAAAAACAAAAAAAAAACCACAAAAACACTGCACACAAAATACTCTGTGCAATTTGTGTAATATGTGACAGATAGACAATAGTATAGAGTCAAGCTGAGGAAAGATTCTCTGCTGTTTCTCAATATTAACAGCTAAATACAATTGTTTTGGAAATGCATAGGGCAATTTATAGCAGGTGGCTTGATTTGAGTGCTTAAGTCTTTCAATTTCTTGCCTCTCATAAGTCACTTATGACTTTATCAGTTGCCTATCTTATACAGTGTTCTGAAATACTTGGACTTAATTTATCCTTTCCTAGCAGTGAACAGACTAAAAGTAATCTGAAATTATCCTACCTGGAATGTACATGGTGTGGATGTCCAATCCTCAGCATCCACTGTTCTGCACTTCACTCCATCGCTTGTCTACACTACTTCCCACAGGGGGCATAGCCTGGTAAGTTGTGGAAAATGGGATGTGAAGACGGATTTTCTGGATCCTGATGCCTGCCTAGAATCACTGCTGCTACCTCTAGGGCACAATTCCAGGTACTGCCATGAGATAAAGTAATTGAGAGCTGACTGAACTCTTGCTATACCCACTCAGAACGCCCAGCTTTGCTCAGATTATTTTTCAACAAGCTGTACTCTAATGGGTTTTTGTTTGGCTGATTTGCAGAAGGGAAAATATAAAAAGACACGCTTAAATTTAGTAATACTAATGTCAATTGTGTGGTTACTAGAGAAAGCTCTCTCACAGAAAATGTTCTTGTTTTATGAATCATTTAGTACATCAGAGGTAACACAATAAAAATAGATTGCTGCCATGTGATCAGTGTCTCCAGCTTTGAAAATTGAATAGGTTTAAAAATGTTATTTTTTGAAGATTGCATTCTGCCAGCAGCAGGATCTCTTATGCTGTGATACATCTGTAACTCCCCTTGTTAATTTCCCTGCAGAATCCTGTAGCCTCGCTGACATCTGTAAGCAGGTATCAAGTGTGCCAGTGCAGTCTCTTCACATGGTAGCGTAACTCAGATATACTGAGTTTTTGCAAGTTTTTAGATGCTTTCACTCTTTGTCTTCCCATGGTAAAGTGATATTTTTTACTTTTTAAAATATTTTCATTGTCAGCTCTTGTATACCTGTCTGTGCTTTCTTACTGTTGTCAGAAAAGGAACGTGTAAAACTCGGTGTCCCAGCAAATGAAAAAACCCTAACAGCATTTCCCTGCATAGGAGAAAGAAATTGGGAAGATTTGCTAAAAGTGCGGGAGAACACTGAGAAAATCTGAAGTTGAGGGAAAGAAGGAAATGCAGTAGCAGCTCTGCAAAAATGGACTGAAGAGTGCTAGAGTGCTCCAGCTTGTCTGCGAAAGGTTTTTCGCAGTAAACTTTGATGAACCAACTCTGCCTGACTTGTCTTGATTTGATTCTGTTATGAAAATTGTTTGTGAAGATTTTCATGTGGCTCAATGTATAGGAGTCTAGGCTCTTGTAGTGGAAAAATCTGAGTTCCCTTTTGCTGGGGAGTATTAGAGCTTGCATTCATAGTGCAGGCATGTTCTAGTAAGTGCACTGTCCCGCTCTGTAGCTTCAGAGAGCTGAAAAGATGAGGAAGTATGGGAACTGAGTTTTGGCAGCATGGTTTTACTTGCATTTTAATTCATGTTTTCTTGATTGTTTCACATCCCTGATTTAGTTCTCCTTTTAGATTTTTGCAATGGGATTATGGTTTCTGGATGGATTCCCTGTGTCCTTTTGACAAGAGCTCCTGTTGCTTGCTTTTCAAAGAAAGAATAGAAACTCGCTTCTATGTGTTCTCAGAATTGCTGGAGGTGGTACTACTTTGACCCCAATTAAATTGCTCATCCCAAATCAATTTGCCACCACACAGACAATATTAGA
Organism: Centrocercus urophasianus; assembly: GCF_019232065.1. Lineage (NCBI taxonomy): Eukaryota > Metazoa > Chordata > Aves > Galliformes > Phasianidae > Centrocercus > Centrocercus urophasianus. The sequence goes on along the minus strand of NW_024884142.1, from coordinate 80,110,633 downwards.
TTACTAGAATCTGAACCTACAGACTCAAGCCTCTCAGCATTGGCTAAACAGTTGCCTTATAATGTAGAGATTACGCTAAAACAAAAGGAACCATATTACTGTAATTTCTTTCCATCTTTCTTTTTTGCTTTCACTAGGTTATTACATTTATAACATCATGTTTGCACTGCTGCAGTAAGAAGTGAATTGAGAGTGAGATCTACTTTCTATCCTTACAGAAAAATGTTATGGGTATAGACAAGGGAACTGTTCTCCAAACACCGTTAAAAAGTTTTTACTTAAGGTCTATATATACTCAGGGTAATTTAAGAGCTGGCTTTGCTTCGCACATAAACTGGTTTGGACTTTGGAACAATACCTGTCTTTTTGTTTTCACTTTTTTCCTTTTTGAGCCATTTTATCCCTAAAGCTTAAAAATTTCCTGAAGCTGGTTACAAAAAATCTGAAATAATGAAATATGATTTACATATTTGGTGGGTGAAGAGGAAATAGGAGACATCATAGAGATCTTATGGTTTATTTATGACTACAGGTAAATAACTGCATGTTTCTATAATGGTTTTACTCTGTTTTTACTCTGAAATGTGCCATCCATGCACATTAAATGCCTTTTGTTTCAGATCCGTGTGTCGTCTTTGAGCAGTGAAAATGCTTAATGCAGTACTGTAGTTGTCATCTCCCTGCTGTGGTCTCCAAGACAATTCAGCTGAGCTTTTGTTTCATTCTCTTTTCAAAAGCAAATTAGTAAGGATTGTTTGTAGTATATTGTGCTTTAGAATATCAGGAGAAAATTGCTAAGGATGTTGCTTGGGAACCCAGATTCTGGAACGGACCACAGCAGAATTTGCTGCATATGTTAGTATTAGCCTGGAGTGCAAGAAACTGGCTGACATGGTGCTGACTACAACTTCAGCTTGTATAAGCAGCAACAGGTTGTGTTTAGTCTATCAACTGTCATGATTAAAAGCTAGGATAGGGACTTTCCATGCTGAGATGACACATGTCCATGGAGATTTCCAGCACTCTTCTCAAAGGAGATGTAACTTTTCTGAGCCTTTAAGTCAAAGCCCTTTGTTTGCTTTTATGTGTGTTTTGCGTTACAGCCTGCACAGACCAGTCCTTGGATCTCCTTACTGTAGATGCCGTATGTTTTTTGGGTAGACATTATCAGTCAATGGAAAGAGAGAAAGCTGCTGAATGGGCTGGGTTGGTGATAGATTTTCTTCTCTGTGATATGAAAAATCGCTTCTGTAGGCATACACTTCCACAAGATGTTTAGAGATAAATAGTAAATCACAAATTTGGGAATACAAATTGTCACAGCGTGTAACCTGAAGAAAGGGTTTAAAGTGTTTCTTATCAAAGGAGGCAGATTTCCACTGGATTATGCTTACAAGAGATGAGTGGACTGCAGAAATGCTTTTTAATACAGTTCCTTGAAGGAAGTGATTTATGGATGTACCTGCAGAGATGACAGTAAAACAGAAAGAAATAGACAGGATGAGAAAGCAGACCATTTCAGAAGTGTTTGGTACTCATACAGAGGCCAGTACAGCCGGTAACAAAAAGAAAATGGGGCAGCTATGAAAAGGGTAGGAAACAAAGAGGAAGGGAGTTGGATTAAAAAAGTCTAGCAAAGGAAAGCAGAGATGTGTTCTCAGGAGGGGCATGGCAGGACATTAACAGTGATGGGGTGGAGGGCTGGAAAACACAGTGCAGCCCTATTGTGTTTGGTGTCTGGGAATCATCTGTATTGTCTGTTCTTAATTTTTGGTGAGTTGCTTTTAGAAAGGACTTCATAATTGTCTCAGAGCATTTTGCACAGCTAGAGTATTTTCAACCTCTGCCTATCCCTCTAGTCCCATCTCTTTTTTTTTTTTTTTCCCCATGAATCAGCCTTCTGTGATGATCTTTGAGTTTGCACGACAGTCCTAGCCTCTAAGTAGTGATAAATGCCCCCAGGCCATGGAATATAAAGTAATGAGTCCTCACCTGGGTCTTAAACTGAATTCTTAAACACCAAGTGAAAGTAAAGCATCCCAAGTTCTGAACTGCCAATTGCTGCTAGCACTGCTTCTACATACTGCTGGAAAGGATCTAGCCAGTGGACATGCCTTGTTTCAAGCTTGTCTGATTTGCTTTACAGATGCTTGGAAGAAATAATGACTTAGAATAATAAACCAAAAAATAAAGTGGTAAATACTGAATGTGTGTCAGCAGTGTTCACTGACAACCAAAAAGACCAACCATACCTGGTGTGCCCCAGGCCTAGCACTGCCAGCCAGGAGTGGGAAGGAATTGTCTGACACCGGTCTGCACTGTGCAGTCTCACCTCAAGCAGTGGGTGCAGTTTGGGTGCCACAATCTAAGAGGAACATAAAACATGAGTATCCAAAGGAGATCTACCAGGATGTTAAAGGGTTAGGAGGACAAGGTGCATGAGGAGCAGCTAAAGTCTCTTAGTTGTTTGGCCCAGAGCAGAGGAGCTAGTGGAGGCTCATGGAATCTGCAGCTCCTCATGGGAGTGGAGGGCAGCGCTGAGCTCTGCTCTCTGTGACAGCAACAGGACCCTTGGGCAAGGCATGGAGATGTGTCAGGGGAGGGGCAGCTGGAGGTTACAGAAAGGTTCTGCATCAGAGGGTGGTGGGCATGGAACAGGCTTCCTAGAGCAGTGGTCATGGCCTCGAGCTGCCAGAGTTCAATAAGTCTTTTAACAGCACTATTAGACATAGGTTTTGAATCTTGAGTGGTCTTATGAGGAGCCAGGAGTTGGAATTGACGATTCTTGTGGGTCCCTTCCAACTCAGGATATTCTATTCTTTTGATACTTACAGATCAGCAACATGGACATTCTATTGGCAATACCTATTCAGCTGCCAGGTTATCTAGTGTTGGTGAGCTTTACTGCAGATGTTTGAGTAGATTTGAGCGGGCTGCAGGATGTGAGGGGCCAGGCTGAAGCTGTAGGCAAAGGGTAGGATGATTTAGGCTATTCTGTATTGCATTGTAAAAGCTTCGCATGACTTACTGCTTTGCTTTGAATGACTGTTTCTTTCCCATTATATGTGACACTTACTGCGGAGGAGGAGAGAGTTTTTTAGCCTACGCTGACACAGAGAAATGAAATGGATATTTGCTCTCAGCTATCTAATCTGAATAGCATTTCAAATGCGACTGGGACAATTTAAGTGAAAAGAAAGCAAAGGTAAGAGGTGCCTCAGTTGTGGGATGTTAATGTTTAACCTTAAGGCTCCTTGAGTGAGGATCAGGCAAAAAGAGAAAGTGTAAGGAAACAAGTAGGATAGAGATGCTGAAGATGGTATCTGCTATTCAGAGGGAAGCCAGTGGGCTTCATAGTCCCTGGTCTTGCTGAGAATAATCTGGCAGGTACATGCAAGCCTTTGTCCTCCAAAATTCAGATGTCAAGCAGATTTTTCTAGAAGCAAAGCAAAATTTATCTTAGCTAACTTTAATTCTGTACTCATTGTCCATCCCTATTTTTTTTTATTTCTTTTCAGATATACCTGATTCTTAAGTCTCTTGAGGCAACATAGTTTAAACATCTGTTGTGACCTACACGCTCAGTTTGTACCCAGCAGGTACAGCCTGAAGTCACTGCATGCAGAGGCAGGGATACACAAGGAAACTTCGTAAATTTGAAGGCTATAAGCCAGACTTTGTAGCAGGAATCCACACTTTTAGATTTGAGTTCATTTTTTACTGAAATATTTTTTGTTACTGAAGATTTTCTTTTCATGGCCTCTGCTTGACTGTGCTTAGAAATTAACCTGTTGGGATTGTTTCTCTTCTATAACATTTATATAGTTTCTATACAATAGCATCCTTATATCGTGTCAAGGATTCAGGATTCATATAAACTGCCTTGGTTTTACTTGTTCATAGCTTTCCATCAAGTGATTCCACTGACATCCAGTTAAACACTAGCAACAAAATCATGGTGAGAAGCTGTGCTATCTTTGCGCAGCTGGTACTGATGACAAAGGTTTTTTGGCAACATAGGAATAATCAACTTCTAAATGCTGCATCCTGTTTTAGCAACTGTAAAATGGAGGGGGAGGAGAGGAATTGTATTTGAGTACTTAAAAGTATACCAGACTCAACAAAGTAGTGATGTTCGTGCTGCATAGAAAAACAGTGTTGCTTGCTTGCACTTTCATCTTGTTTCCTGTTTGGTGTTGTGATTTGGTCTTGGATTATGGATTTTTTTGTTGTATTTTTTTGTTTTGTTTTGTTTGTTTTTCTCTTTGTTTTTTGCAGCAACGTTATAATTTTGGCCCATGGCTATATATTACTTAGGAAAACAGAAGCCTGGTTCCTAGTTGCTACTTCAATATTGATGAAGCATGAATGGAAAAAAATAGAAAAACAAAAATTGAAGTCTGAAGGAGTTTCTGGAATACAATGTCTGGAAATAATGTCATTTTTGACGTTTTTGATTTTCTAGATTTTATTGAATCTCTTCACTGTCTTTTAGAAATTCTTATGACAAAAAAAAATGTGTTAAATGTTCTCTGGGATAGCAAGAATCCTATTTTACTTTTTGGTATTCAGTATATTTGTGGTTACATCTTGGATTGATAGGAGATGCAAGTGCTTGAAGGTGTCTGTAAAATAATGTGTTAAAGCATTAAAAACAGAGAACTTTTGCTTCCAAAATATTTCAGAAGTTCTTTTAACAAAATGTTTGCAGAGCATGCTCATATCATTTATTTCATGTAAACACTTAGAAAACTGATAAATAAGTGAGATGTAGAAATGCTCATGAGTTCTAAACGAAAGTCTGTTCGTTTTCATAATAATGCAGTGAGCTGATGCCAGAGTAGCTGATAATTCAGAGATCTCTTAAAATATTCAAACTTTTTTCTGAAGAACATTAGTTGTGTTCATTTTTTGGAAGTACACTTGAAATGGCTGCACTTAATGAATCACCAAAGTGCATCTCTACTCTTAGTTCATCGCTTTAGCTCCTATCATGAGCCACAGCAATGCAAGCATTGCACTTTCTTGGGGGACTTTCTTGTTACTTTGTAGTTCCAGAAGTATGAATATATTTCAGTGAACTTGAAGCCAAATTTGATCAATTTTTCTAGATTGTTCTTCTGGAATAATAAATGTACTACATGGTTGCTTTTTCTTTTCTGTTGTGGTTTTGGTGTTTTTTTGTTTGTTTTGTTTGTTTGTTGGTTGGTTGGTTTTGTTTTGTTTTGTTTTCCCAATAGTTCTGTTGCCTGTAATTATCATCAACATGGAGCTGTTTGAGTTGGAAGGGACCTTTAAAGATCATCTAGTCCAACTTGCCTGCAATGAACAAGAAGACCTACAGCTCAATGAGGCTGCCCTGTCCAGCTTAACCTTGAAAGACTCCAAGAACAGGACATCCACCACCTTCCTAGGCAACCTGTTCCAGCACTTCACTACCCTTTATCATAAAATGCATTTTTCTTATATCCAATCTATATCTCCTCTCTTTTTGTTTGAAACTATTTTCTTTGTCCTGTCATAGCAGTCCCTGCTAGAGTCTAGCCCCTTCTTTCTTATAGCCCCCCTTTAGATTCTGAAAGGTCACTCTCAGATTGAACAGCCCCAGCTCGCTCAGCCTGTTTCATAGGAGAGGTGTTCCATCCCTTGGATCATTTCTGTGGCCCTCCTCTGGACACACTCCAACAGGTCCATGTCCCTCCTGTACTGAGGACTCCACATCTGGACGCAGTACTGCAGGTGAGGTCTCACCGTCACAGACTTATGGGCAGGATCACCTCCCTTGCCCTGCTGACTTCTTTTGATGCAGCCCAGGATACAGTTGGCATTCTGGGCTATGAGGGCACATTGCTGGCTCATGTCCAGCTTGCTATCCACCAGTATCCCCAAATTCTTTTTGGCAGGGCTATGCTCAACCCTTTCATCTGCCTGCTTGTACTGATCGTGGGGGTTCTCTCAACCCAGATGCAAGACCTTGTGCTTGGATATATTGTACTTCATGAGGTTCTCCTGGGCCCACTGCTTAAGCCTATCTAGGTTCCTGGATGGTGTCCTGTCCCTGGGTGCACTGACTACATCACACAGGTTGATGTTATCCACAAACTTGCTGAGGGTGAACTCAGTTCCACATTAATGAAGAAGTAAAGAACATCGGTTTCAGTACTGAGCCCTGCAGTGTACCATTTGTCAGTGATCTCTGTCCAGAGATTGTTTTAATGCCATACAGTTACTGTTGTTGAAAAGAATAATCCTTTCTATTGTTTGTTTATTGTCTCACAGTAGCTTGTAGATTAAATATACAGATTTTCTGTTAAGTAAGGCTTCAAGGTTCTAAATGACAAGCTTCTCAAAAGCCAAAATTTGTCAAAGGAAAGTTTTTGCCATGGTACTAATATGAATAGCCACAGAATTTGTTAAAAGTAAAACATTTTATACAGTTAAACATGTTTGTCTTGACCTATTACCCACAAAAGATTTCACAAAATCAGTAAATTTTATTTTATGAATTTAGGCATCTAATTCTGTATTCACATCAAGAAAACATATCCATTACATTTCCAAATGATAGCATACATTTTTCTTGACAGAGAAGCAAAGAATATATAAATGTTCTATAAAATTATAAACATTTGAGTTTGTAAAGAATAAAGGAGTTTGGCACCTAGTTGCAAACATTCATATTTTATTAATTTGAGTAAGGATTTATTTTATTCATCTTCTGTGGCTCTTAAAGTTTCTTGTCAACCATACTATCAGTTGTGCTTGCTCCCAATGCAGCCTTCTTGATGCTTATCCTATTACATCATTTGTAAAAGATACTCCCTACCTTACGTTGCACTTCAGAGGTTACAGGTCATATTAGTTTTCCACTATAAAAGTGGTATTTTGTTGTTTCTTCCACATGTGTTGGGACACGTTTTCAGCTGATGTAAACTGCTGTAGCTCTATCGAGGCCAAAAGACCTTTCTTGCTTAAGGAAGTCTCCTTACTGTAAACAGAAATTTGTTTTATATAGCAAGAACTGGTGTCCTATATGCTATTGTGTATGTTTTCTTTCACAAACAAATAACAGAAAATGTTTTCTGAAGAATTTTGTTGTCTAAAACAAGTCATTATTTCTATTTTATTTTATTTTATTTTATTTATTTTATTTTTCTTTGCAAAGCTAAGGTTCTTTTCTGGCAAACATCTTGTGAGCACACTGGAAAGGATAATATTAAAAACATGAAGGTACCTCCAGAGATCAAAATTCTAATTGGTTGTTTTATCCTGAATCTCTTATGAGGAAGAATGTTCAGAGCAGCACAGATCTTGTTCATCTTGCTAGCTTATGGGAGATTCATTGCTTTGAATATGGAATTCAGTGTCTGATGTGTGTGCATTGCTACTGCTGGCAGGCTCTTGAGGCTTGTAAGGTTTTCTTATCATTATTGAAAGGGGAAGAGACAAGTGGTTTGAACACATAAGGACATGAGTTTCTTTCTGAAACAGCAAAGTTGAACACTAAAGAAGTTGGAGACTGATTCCTTCACAGGGACAAAATGTCATAGACAATAGGAAAACCAAGTACCTTTTGCTTTAAATACATAGGTATCAAGAAAGGCATATGGGATTTTTTATCTTCAAACTTGCTGCTGTGTACACCAGCACTGTGCACACCTACACTGTGCAGTAAGAGTGAATTCCATGTGTTTAAATGGCTATGATAATAAAACTGTAAAATCACCAGTTGACTAAATTAATTGGGGTTTTTCGTTTGTTTTTTGCAGGAGTCCATAAAAGAAATATTATTTCACAGACTTACATCAAAGAAAACTGTCTCTCATTCTTTGCAATTTTTGAGGATGATGCTCCATGAGGAATTCTAGAAGGAAGATAGATGTAGTGTGGGCACCTTTCAATAACAGTGATTTCAGTAATTCTCAAATGTTTAAGCAGCACTGAGTACCCGAAGGTCTGATGACCCAGTAGGTCAGTCTTAAGGATCAAATCTGAAGTTTGATCCTGCTCTAAGGTATGATTAACTTTTGCTGTCTTTGAGATGGATAATGGTACTTCAGAATCCATTGGCATTGGTTTAACTTCAGGTGAACAGAAAGGCTGAGTCACAATTGTAAGTTGTCTTCATTTATCTTCACTTTTATTGTTTGTGTTTTATCTAATCTGTTTCAATTGCAAATGTTTCTCATGATCAAAGAGGTACCAACCATTAAATATTCTTATTGTACTGGATTAAAACTGGCAAATACTAGAAATGGGCCAGTTTGTCCTCATTTGGCTTTGACATGCTATATTTTAAAAGAAAGCACTGTACCCAATGGCTGCATAAAAAACACACAATCTCAAGTACACTTTCAGTAAAAATTTCACCTGTTCAAATATGTTCTTATTTTGGACCACGAATATAATTCATTTTCTTTACGGTTTCACTAAACAAAAAAAAAAGAAAAACACTTGTTCATAGAGAATGGTATAACATATACTGCTAAAAATCAAGAACCCTAATTGCTTAGTATAAGATTCTCTTTTAAGGTTACTGTTGAGGTCGTGTTATTTCAACTTGGTTTCTAGAGAAACCAGTCTACATGCTGATAATCAAAACAACATCCAAAAAAAAAAAAAAAAGCCCACAAAAGTTACAACAGAAGAACCAACCCAACAGTATCTCTTCTTAGTTGTCTTATCAAGAGAGCAGTTTCAAAATAATATTTTATTATAGCTGAATTAAAAATACATAAGGTCATTTTGTCCACGTTTTGCCATACAAAAATTGAACATAAACTTTAAAAAAAGTATATATTTCCATATATTTCCACAGTCTTATTCCTTTACACAATTATTTTCTGTAGCTAATCTTTTTATACTGGGGAACGAATTCATTAGCTGGAAAACAATTCATAAAGGATCAAACATTTTGTTTGTGTACCAGATATAACCTGGATCTGTTCATCTATGAAATTTTCCTGTACTTAATTGCTTATATAAAATGATTCAAGAAGCAAATTGATATTCACAAGTTAATATGTGCATTAATTTTTTTCCTTTGTACAGGCATCTAAAAATTAGATTTATGGTAGTATTGAGTAATACTGAAATGTGTTTTATTTTGTCTTGGAATCAAGATTGCAACATACTTTAAAGTGCATTTCCATTGTATACTCATTTCAAACAATTGTCATCCTGATGATGAGTTGTTTTGTGGGAGGAGGGTTCTACCTCAGATATTGATTTGGTCAATGAACAAAAGACAAAGTCATTTTTAAGGGCGTTCATTGGTATTTTTCCCAAGGTTAATGCTTGAGAAATAACATGAACATCTGTAGGTAGGAGATCTTAACTGGGCATTGGTTTTGGTTTGTTTTTGTTTTTCCATTTTTAAAAGAAAAAATTTGGAGAGAAGTTTAAAAAAAATAGAAGTTTTCTCCTTAAAATTTGGATTATTTTTATACTGTCAAAATAAACTTCTCATTAGAAGATGAAAATATCATTTTCTTCAAACAGCTGTGTTTGGATTTAAGGTTGAAATTTCAGTTCTATCAAGGAGGAGTTTTTTTGTGAGGAGAAAATATTGCAACTGACTATAATATATAATATATGCAGGATATATAGGTACACATGCAGGAATACAGAGCCAGCATCTCCACCGGAGTAAGACATATGAGTGTCTCTGAAGTCACTGCTTGCCTAACTAACATCAGATGTGAATCTCACCTAAGAATTTTTTGTTCAACTGATATTCACCACTTTGTGGTTGCAAGAGCACATTCCTGAACTACACAATTCTGATACAAAAGGCATAAGTATAGCAGAATAGGGAAGTTTACAGCTGACCACCTGCGCACCAGAATGTGTCAGTGACAAGAAATGGAGGTATGTTTGCAATGTTACTCAATAACGCGTCCTTTAAAAACTGCTGAAGGAAAAGTCAAGCTTGTCTTTGAGAAAGCTGCTAAAATTATTTTCAGGTCTTCAGAAACATTTTATTTTTCGGTGTATTTCTCAAGACTACTTAAGACTAAGACCACATAAAATGCTAATAAATTGTTCAAGTCTCAAGTGTTCTTTCAGAGTAGAGCCTTCAACATACCAGTCACTGGACAATGTGATGCTTTTCTCTGAGAGAGCAGTTCCAAATCTGTGTTTTCTAGGTGGTACTCATTTTATTTCTAAAGCTGTTAACAAATACATATACAAAAGATGCTTCTACAGCGCAGTAATATTAAATGCATTATTTTAAGGCAAGCACACCAAATTCAACTATGCTGACAACTCTGAACTTTGAGGTTAGTAATGAGGTTCCTCACTGATGTTTATTGGTACCCGAATTTGTAAAGCTGTACCTAAACGTGTTTTAATATGTAACTGCACAGTTCTACATAGCAGCTTTTCAGAATTATACAGTACAAGGCTATTTAGCAGTACTACACAAGAAATGTAGTGAACAGCATTTCAGAACCTAACTTGATTCACTTTAATTTGTAGTTACACTGGAGAATATACCCTTTTGCCAAGTGCAACTTGCACTTCTATTTTTCACTTTCTTTGACATCTTTTGGGCAGTTGCTTTTAATACTTCCATGAAGTGTATCCTTGGTTAGGGACTGTGTAATTTAAAGATGATGGAGAGTCTTATTTGACAGGGAGCAGCTACTTTTGTTTTCCATGCTTTCTCCAGACTGTTTCAAGTGATGGTATTTTATAATTTGTCTTAAGAGCTTTCACTGTGATATATATAAATGTTTAATTAAGTGGAAAAAAAAACAATGCTAATGAATATGTAATTTCAGGTGGATGGAGTTGAACTGAGTGTATATAAAATTTGGATAGCTCTCTCACTAAACTACCTCAAAATACATTTATCAATGCCAGTACTTTTGTGTTGATCTTCAAAAAGCACAACGCTTCTATTAAAGGTTTGATTCCAGAGAAGAAAGTAACTGTGGTTAGGGAGATCTTTGCTACAACGTTCAGAGCTGCATGTACTTCTGCTAAACATTGCTCTGAATGATATAAGATGTAATTATGGGAATGATGGACCTCAGTGTTAAGCCCATTAATTTGTTCTGCTTTTGTGCTGAGAGGCAAACTCAAGATCAAGCTGGAGTCTGGTTGAGGACTTCTGAATCCTTTTTTGTCATTTTGTTCTCTCAAATTTGACAACATCACTCTCTCTCCTTGCAAGGTGCCCAAGGTAGGTAGCCATCTTTCCTGTCTGAATGGTGATGGGCTTTCTCCGGGCAGGCGAGAATGTTGTTCCATAGGACCGTCCAGTCAAGGAGGAAACATGAAGGGACTTCCCACCATTCTCTGCTAAGACAAAGCTTAGCAAGTAACTACAACAGAATTCAAGTTGGATCAATTTAAGAATTCAGCAGAGAGGCTTCTACCATACCTAGCAGATCGGAACTTGAGCTCATGGTAACACTGCACAAAGCTATGATAAATGAAAGTGATTGGCAAGGCTAGTAAAACGATGCCACTAACCACGCAGATTCCTCCAAGAATCCTTCCTGGTACTGTGATGGGACACATGTCACCGTAACCAACTGTGGTCATAGAGATGATCACCCACCAACAAGCAGCAGGGATGCTGGCATAATCCTTATTCTTAGTTCCCAAGTCCAGCCCATTTTCAAGCAGCTGGGAAAGTGCACTGAAAATTGCCATAGCAACACAGATAAAGACAAGGAGCATCACCATCTCTCTGTAACAACGCTTCAGAGTCAGACCAAGTGTTTGAAGGCCAATGAAATGACGAGCCAGTTTAATCACCCAAAAAATCCTCATCATTCTTAAGACCCTCAAGGTGACTCCAGCCCTCTGGAGCTGAGAATTTTCCCCTGTAAAAACTGTCATTAGAACAGAGATGTAGTAAGGAGTAATTGCCAGTAAATCAATAATGTTGAGAGGTCTTCTGACAAACTCACACTTGTTCTTTGAAACGATGAACCTCACAATGCACTCTGCAGTGAACCAGCCTATGCAGATAGCTTCAATTATCCTGTCAAAAAAAAGAAAGCACAGCATTTATGTTCTGTGAAAGGGCTTTGGTGGAGGTTTGATGTTTTTTTTTCACAGACATTACCAAATTGACATTCAGACCTTCACAAATGACAAACAGAAAGCCACACTGTTTTTATTCTGAGCATGAAGCACTGGATTTCAGCAAATAACCTTAGGATCTAATGAGGAGTTTAAACTGATCTGTGCTAAGACCTCATTGACTGATCATTTTCTGTGGATTATATATGCCTATCCTAATACTGGAGAAATATGCCTACAAAATCTGGGACCCTAGACAAAATGGTGTGCCACCAATGCCAGTGTGTAACATAATCTAAAATACTTCGTGGTTTTGTTTTAAAGCTGCGAGGCTTGATCCATTTAGGAATGCCAAGGACTGTGGATCAGTGAACTGGTGATGTGTTCATCCAGATTGCTAAACTAGAATGAAAATGAAGATGGAGTAGGTGGAAATCAGCTATTGCATCAGATAATTCATGCAAATTGGCTCTTTAAGAACCAGCTGAAACCAGTCTTATTTGCATCCCAAACAGGGGCTTACCTAGAACTATATTCAAGATTTCATAGTATTGCCACTGAATACAGATAGTATTTTATTCTTCGCCATAGGATAAACACAGTACCAAAGTAATAATCTAGTATGCCTTTATGCTGAACATCACTGAATTTTATATTTTCTTTTAAATGTAACTCCCTCTAAACTGTGCCATAACAAAATGTCAGGGAGCAAAATGATAGGCAGGATTGTCTTCTCAAATACAAACAGCTGCCTTGATAAAAGAAAGCACTGCTCTTCTGGACGGTGATTTCAGCACTCTCTTGAGTGTTTTAAAGTCCTGCATGAGCATGTGAGACTTGAGAGCATTTTCAAATTGAAACTTCTACGTAAGGTAGAAACAGAAAATAAATTTTCTCTGCAATTATTTGATAACGGTAGTGCACATTCTGTTGAATATCACATCTCAAAATAACCCTTTTCTTTAGGAAAAACTGTTCAAACTGTTGTCACTTGCTTAATATTGGATGGAATGGCAATTAGTATTTCCCTCTTTCCTTTGTTTGCTTTCACTAACTTTTTGTGTAAGGAAAAAGCCACTCACCAGTACCATCTCTACCAACAGGTCTGACACCTAAGTGACCTTAGAGTGGAGACCTGAAAATACTAGATGCAACTTTTTTCTACTGCAGGTTTTCTAATAAGGTACTGTCTATAGGAAGAATAATGATTTGTAAGTAATAATTTAGCTGTCACTTAAAGTTCTGTTTCCTTAACACATTAATATATACATACATATTTACTGTTTCTGAAATCTGTTGACATTGTTGTTAAGACAGTGGGCTGCTAGAGAGACAGATTCTTCTATAACTGCTGTAATTATGTTAAAAGACTATAAAACAACTTTCACAAAAGCTTCATACACTAAAGTTTTGTTTTAACTTTGTTTTATTCCTTTATTCGCTTCAGTTATATACTAAAAAGTAGAGGCAATAGTAATAGTCAGTTGATGTATATTCATAATGTATGCTATGATTTCAGCCGCAGACCTTATAATGATCTTATTTGTGTTTCACAAATACCAGTGAAAGCCCTGTAAGCAAGGAGCCATTCTTAATAAAGGGCTTATAAATTGCTTGTTCATGTTAGCAACCTCTGATGTAAGGACCCACGAATTTCAAAAATAGCTTTCCCTTAAGAATTATGTGTTCTCTTAAACACTGAGCCTTTGAAGACACTAGTGTTCTTGTGAATAATAATAGTGAATGGCAACTAGGTCAGATCCCAATTTGGTTTTAAAAAGAAAGTTCGGATCATAACTGGCCTTCTGAACAAGTCTTGTACAGAATATGTGAAAGTTATTGTATGAATGTGAATTATCGTCACATTGAAAAATCGAGAGAAAAATGTAATTGGGTAAATTCACTTCACTCATTTTTTACATACATGGCTAGAAAATACATAAAACCTTCTTCAGTAAAAGGAGCCAAACAGAAAAGTTATGCTAATGAATAAACTGATGAAGGCTGGAAGTGCTTCTAAGTTGGCTGAATCTTCCTGTAATTATTACAAGAAATGTGGCTGGAAATAAATTTGCAGCTAAGAATTCAATAATGTCAACCAACTTTGTTCCATTCCTTGTGAGATTTCTCTGATAATTAATTAATTAATTAATACCTGTGACCTATGACACTGAGCATTTAAATGAAAAAGCTGTTCTTAATTTTACCACTAAAAATTGCTATATTTGGTATTTCCTCCTGATGCCCCTAAAACAATGGTGGTGTAATTCCTCAATTGTATCCCAAATTGGCAGGTTATCTGTGAGTCAAATCTTGAAGAAGCTAAGTCCTAATCACTGTGATTCAGTAGAAGTTATCTTTATGAATCACAATTGATTGAGTGCTCTGGTATAACTTTGGGAAACAGTTGTGCAAGTAAAAATCCATGTTAGATGAAATGTGATGAATCCATTCTTTTACTCCAATGGTCCTGAGCATGAGAGATACTGTAAGTCAGTTATACTGCTTTAGGAAGGACTGAAGAACCTTTTATTGTGGACTACAAGAGAGCTAAGGAACATCAATGATGTAAAATGAAAAGCAAGATCAAAATAGTGGAGATGTATTACATCTACGTGACAATATATTGCACTTCCATTTCTCCATATATATATATATATATATATATACACATTTTATTAATCAATCCTTTTTCTCATCAATTTCAATACATACTGGCTTGGGAGCTGACAAATAAGGGTATTTTCTTACTACTTAGACATAAGTGAAATGTGTTGTTCCTCCTCTCACTTTTTTCTTCCTCATTTGTAGATGGATTTCAATCCTAATGAATCACCTAAGTGAGTAAGTGATTTGGTGAGCACAACTAGAAACCTCTGACCTGTTGTGAGACCTAGAGTGCTACATACAATGTTTCCACTCTCAGATCATCTCCCTCTTCCTGACAGTGACTTATCTTTATAACTAAGCTATCCTTGTTAATGGAGAAGTAATACCTAGTAAGAAAATTAAAATCCTTAAAAGAATTTATATCAAGCTAAGGCCAACTGAAATTCACTAAGAAGACTAATGTTACCAAACTGTAATCATTTCTTAAAATATTGCTGCATGTTCACATGACAGACTGCCTGTTCCTGAAATAATAAGCTGCTTCAGCATCTGTATCTAACTAAGTGTATAATTAAATCATGAGCTTTATTTGGTAAAATGTAATACCTGTTCTTGTTTAGTGTATATTTGTTTTATCCATTCAGTTTTAAAATAGCTGAGATCCAAAAAGGAGACAGGAAATGAAAAACAAGCTCATGAAGTATTTATTTGATAACACCCCACAAAATCTGAATAACCAAAGAGAATATGAAGTTCTAATTTTTAATTATAGGTTATTTCTGCACAAATTTACTGTTCATTGGCCCAGACCTAAGTCACATAAAAGAGAATGAGATTTTGTTGTTGTTGTTGTTTTTCAAGAAATTGCCTCTTGGTACTTAATGAGTCTTTTGGCCATAAACTGGCAGTGAAGCTTTTCTGAGCCTCACTTCCTCTGTAATCCAGTCTGTGTTTAATTTTCTGTTCCGTCTGATAATTTCCTTTTGGAATAGGCAGTTTTATGTACACTAAATAAAAGTGCTTGCAAAATATTTTTCAATCACTAACAAGATTCGTTTTGTTATATGATTTAATTTTTTTTTACTATAATAACATCATAAAGTGTTTAAGCTTGCTGTTATGCCTTGGCCCAATGTGCCAGTTTGTATACTTTTAATATCCCCTTGTGATTCAGTTGAAATCTCCCCAAAATATTAATTTGTGGCACTGTTACTGATTGAGCTTGTAAGTAGAACATAAACATCAACAAGACACGAGGAAAACGTGAAACAGTTAAAGACAGTCTATGGCAGGATTCAAGGCTGTCAGCACTGATGTGTTAAATTGTTGCTAAATCCTATTTCCGTGTCTCCTGAAGAACGTCCAAGAAGTAGCCAGAAAGATCAAACTCCTGCTCAGGAAGACTTATCATCATTTCAGCAAAAAGCCTTTTTTAATCCTTTTGAAATCAACAGGATTTCTGCCTGCCTACAAAGTGCAGAGCAAGGACCATAGAACAGCCAGTTTTGCAGGCATTTTCCCCTTCTGTCCCTGCTCTGGTAGCAGTAACTCTTAATGCATTAAATGTTGGTTAGTGCCTGCCTCTTGGGGAGGTGCAATGACCAGCAGTGCCTGGAGAAGAGGAAAATGCACTTCCCAGCTTCCAAGCAACATCTGGATAGGAGCATTCCAGCCCTGAGATTCCTCAGCATTTTTGTCACATTCTTGGAACATGGGATTAGCACCCAGCCTTGGTGAGATTGTTCAGGTTCCACTGTGGCCAGGGAGTGATGCATGTCCATTCATTGTATTATCTCAACTTTTCAAAAATCTCTTACAAGAAGAATCCACATCTGGGTTTTTAAACTAAATCTGGAGTTCTGTTTATTACCTTCAGCCTGCTTTTAGAATTTAGGGAAAAAAGGTGTTTAGATTTTCTCCAAGAAAGAATTTATTATTTTTATGAACAGTTGTTGAGCAGGAACATTTGGGTGTTCTGAAATAATAATGATTTTTGTGCCTCTAAAATTCAAATGTAACTTTTTAAGCTGATGTTTTGCAGACAGAAAAAAAAGCTGACTGGCATCTGTTGAGAAATGTTGTTTAAATTCTTTTGCCTAACAACACAGCAATCATATACGAGTGACAACTGAGAGATTATTTCAATGTCAATTTAATCATAAGTGGAAAAGAGGCAACAGTCTCTTTTTATGCTACCTAGCTACTCATATTAGTCTTAGAAAAATAGTAGGTAGAACTGCACTGGCTCTGAGTCAAGCAGCTTCAAATTACATCCTGTCACAGGTTTAAACTCTCTTCAGAAGATGATGCTTCTGGTCAGTTTATGGATGGATCTGTGATCAGAGACTCTCAGAATGCAACTGTTGGCATAGTTCAGAAGAGAGCAAAGATGACTTGAAATTGCCAGAAGCAACAGAAGGGAGACATGTGTCCCTCCTGTCTGCTCCTAAACTGTGCAGATCTGATGCAAATCTTTAGTTCTGGTAAGTGAAACTTGCCAAGTTAGGCAAGAGAGAGAAATCATAGAATGTGAGAAAATTTTAATAGCTCATCCCTCATCCTAAATGTAGACCTGAGGAAGGCAATCCCTCTTCAAATGAGGGAATTACGTTGTCTCTGAGATCTGTGAAATTCAGAGATAAGATTCTTCATCCCCTCTCTTTTAAAAGCCTTGGAGTTCCCTGTTGCTGCCCTTTAAAGGGTGTTATTGTGAGGACCAAAAACGGATGTATGTTGTTCACCTTTTGACAGTCCTATCGTAGTGAAAAGTCATAACAACATGAGGGTCTCCAAGAAGGATATGGGAAAAATTTGGTGGACTCAATTCCTCTTCTGGTGAAGAGGTGTTTGTATAATAGGGAGAAAAAAAAAAAAAAAAAAAGATAAAAACACAGCTGGTATTAATTGGCAGCAGTAGTAACCCTTACTGCAAACATCATTAAAGAGGCTAATTTTGTACATTATGGAATTAGTCACTACCTTGCCCTTAGAAACAACGTCCAGGTATGGGGGAGACACCCTGGCTGAGCTGTTTCCACTACAGCTGCCCTAAGCAGTTCTGTGGGTGGTTACCTCACTTTAGCCACAGAAATGACTTGTGTGGCACCTTTCCAACCATAAGTAACATAACACTGAGAAAAGGACAGTTGTTTGTTTTTATTGGTAAACCTATGAAAGACTGAAAGTGTCAGCAAGATTTTAGGGTCACTGAATTTCCTGAGGTAATGCTCATCTGCTCTAAGTACTGATGGATACTGATTTGACTATCTATCCAAAATCTCCCTTCTGTTGAATTCTAGATAAGCTCATTCAATTTTTATTTCTAAAAGTTTTTGAAATGTGTTTTAAGGATGTCAAGTCTTTGTACTGGTAACTACAGTGCTATATGTCAAAACCCATCTCCATATTGCAATGATGTCACAATTTCTCTTGGCAATAAACATTTTTGCATATTATATGTTACATAGAATTTCTTCGTTTCAGTAAGATACCTCACTTAATAAACAAAAGACAGAATTTCACTTCAAACTTTTGGATAGCTAGGAAACCAGTGGCAAGTTTCTACAAGCATTCTCACTGACAGGTGGTACTGCCAGAGTACAGCACTCTATGCACTGCTGTGCAATTTCTAAGGTCAGACTTTCAGGTAAGCTGCTCAGGTTTTGGAAACCTAAGGAAATGTAAATGACATGAAGTCAGATGACAACCAGATACATTAAGTCAAATCCTCTGGCAAGTGTCAATAGATGCAACTTAACTGGGTTGCTCAAAAGCAACGGTAGCTCACTCCTTTTCTCCAGACATCGCAGGCATTTTAGTCGTTATGCAGCAGGCAGAACAAGGAAAGGAGTGGCTCTGGGACAAGGTCACCTCAGGAGCAAGCTCTGAACAGGCAGGAATTCATTCGTGCCTGTTGTCAGTGTGTTCACATTAAATTGCTATTGGTTGACATACAGAGATAGTACATGGGCAAAGACACACATGAAATGAACCAGCCTGTGTGTTTGTGTGCAATGGACTTTTTCAAGAAGGTTAGAAATTGTTCACAGTAATTTTTACAGTTGTTATTGCCAATCCATAGACTACTACATCTGCTTCTAAGGAAACTTACCCTATCGTTGGCAGTGCTCCTTTCCATTTTAAAAGCAGCCTTCCCTACCCTGGCAGGTGCTTGGCTATACAGAAAATCTCATGAGTACTTAGGATCCCAACATTTGTTACACAACATACAATCAATCAGAGGAAAAAAACTACGTGCTTCTATACATGTTCTTGAAGACGAAGGTACTATGAAATAAAAATTTGGTCATCTGCCTTGTCCATCTGCACATTAAACTCTAAGTGGAAAATCGTTAATGTCCACATCATAAAGATGTGATCAAAGATATGGCCGAAGTGCCGTCTCTTTGATCGCATTGGTTCTATGTTGCTGTTGCACGTATTTTCCCGTATCTAGTGGGGAAATCTACATGTCCTGCCTTACACAGAGGTCATGCAGAGCATCCCCCATTTGAAGTAAGTCCGCAGAGGTTATGTAAGGCTTCCTAACTGGAAGAACGTGTAAAAGCAGCTTCTGACATAGCTGCATCTGGGCAGGAACCAAGAGCTTCTCACTCTGTAGCTGCTTTCTTGTTGTTCATACAATTAATGCTTTGGCTCGGCTACAAACAGAAATACAGGTGCACTTTCCATTAAGTTAATGGAAACTAGGAAAATACTTTCCAAGGAATTAATTTAGCTGAATGTGATATATCACATTCCAATTAACTCTATGGTAAAAGATGGTAATTTCATAATGACGGGGCTGCAGTTTCACTGTGGGGCCCCTTGAGCAGAGTAGAAGCTGAACACTTCTTGTTGAATATTCTATTGGTTTTAAACGAAGAGATGTGGGAAATACAAGAAGCGTTTACTTTAAATGGTGTTGTCTGAGGCTTATTTATGAGAGAACTCTTAGTGGAGCAGCGCTCATTCTGTTCCCTAGGAGAGCAGAAGATGGAGAGTGGTGATACCGAAGTCAGCAGTTACATGGCTGTAACCCCGAGCCGAGGTCACAAAGAGGAAAAACAAAGGGGTTGTTCTAGCTTGGAAGACTCGGAGCTGAGCCTAAAACGCGGGCTCTTGTTTCTGCAACTGTTTCACAACGTGTAGCGTGTTTACACGTGTTGTGTCTATAAGAAATGTAAACATATGCTACGCTCGCCCAGCGGGGTACGGGATGAAGCATTTCAGGAGCTCCGCGCTCAGCCCGATGGTCTGCTTAGAGATGCTGAGTGGCAAAAGTGGACGGGGTGAGGCTGCTCCCACGTGCCAGATTTTACCAGGTCAGATCCGTCACGCTGGGTCTGCTCCAGCAGAAGGACCTGTGTGAATACCCGAAGTGTTTTCCCCAAAGGAAAGGAGAAGGGACCTGCGTTTTTTCAAGCTTCGATTCCCTAAATAGACAGTACGGTCTAACGCGATTTCCCGAGCGTGCGAACCTCGCTCTGTGGGTAAGGAGCCCCGCGGCTTCTACGAGGGAGGGCGCGGCAGCTCCGAGACCCTGCGCGGAGAGCGGAGCGGCGCTGTACCCGTACCGGCGGATCCCCCGGCAGCGGAACGCGGAGCCACCCAGGCCGTCGGGGCAGCGCCCTCTCCCCAGCCCCCGGCTCCCGTTCCGGCACTGGGGCTTTCCCCGCCGCGGCTGCAGCTACAGAGAACGAGGACGAGCGGCAGGACAGACGGGACGGGACACACGGGACAGCGGGAAAATAAAGGATCCTCCTACCCTGAGGGCTCCCTGACTGACTCTGCTGTGTACCTGCTCTGCTCCTCCACGCTGCGGTTCTCCGGCGCCCGCCACTCGGGTAGGGTGCTGGCGCACAGCACCACCATGGACACGATGACGAAGAGGATGGAGACGGCGGCCAGCACCTGGGCTGCCAGCGAAGACGTGGGCTCCTCGAAAGTCCGCCGCATCCTCTCCAGCCACTTCCCTCCCTCGGCCGCCGCCGCCCGCCGGGCTTTGCCCCTCGGACCGGCGCTGTGCTCTCCCGGCGGCTCCTCGGCCGAGTAATAGGTGCGCGTCTCGGACATGCGGTCGTCGAGGCGGCGCTGACAGCAGTAGTCGAGGTGGGAGCCCTCCAGCCCCCAGTAGATAAGCTCGTTGTAGAAGGAGAGCTCGCACATGTGCGGCACAAAGCGGAGGTGCCCGTGCCGGACGTAGAGCATGATGAAGCCGAAGGCCTCCGAGTGACGGTCGAAGAAGTACTCGTTCCGCTCCCGGTCGTAGTCGTCGCACACCTCCAGCACGTCCTGCTCCGACAGGCAGCCGTGCAGGCGGCTCACCCGCCGCAGCGGGAAATCCTTCAGCACCTCCCGGGAGAACGAGTACCGGGTGCCCCCGACGTTCAATACCACGGCGGGGCCGCGGCCAAAGTTCATGGCTTGGGCGGGACGGAGGAGGGGGGCGGGCAGGGCAGGGCGGCGAGCAGCGGCGGGGGACAGCGGCTGCCCCGGCTCCGCTCGCAGCGCTCGGCGACGGGCCGGGGGGAGGAGGAGAAGGAGGAGAAGGAAAAGGAAGGAAGGCAGAGGGCTCGGGCTCCGCTCGCGGGTGCGGCCGCGGGGCCGGGAGCTCCGCTCCGCACCGCTCCGGTGGCGGTGCCGGGCGGGCGGGAGGCGGGGTGGGAAGGGAGGGGACGCGCCTCCCCCGCGCCGCTCGGATCCCCAGCCCTCGCCTCGGCCCCGCGAGCGCCCGCCCAAGCGCGGGAGAAGTTTAGGGTGTTTTACCCCGAAAAAGCTCAGAGTTGGGATTCGAGCGCTGCTCGCACACCGTGGACGGCGGCTGCCCGGCTCCGTCGCTGGGCTTCTTCAGCCCTCCTCTCCTGCACAGCTGGAGAAGGCGGCTGCGGCGCTCCTCTTTCTTCTCTCTCCTTTGCTGGGTGGACGCCGCGAGTAGTTTGAAGTCAATCAGCGCCTTCAGCCCTCGTGCCTGCGTTCCTATTCCAGCACGGCAACATCACCCCGCCAGCAGCTGGCAGCTCCCCAGCGCTCCGAGCTCACGGCTTCGCATCACGCGCGGGGAGTCCCTTCCCACCACCCTTCTCTCTGTCCGTTCGTTTCCTCGTCGTCCTACCGCAACTCTCCCGGCCGCGCCTCTCCCAGCCCGGCGCAACCCGTGGTGAGGCTGTGGGAGCACCCCCGAGTCCGAACGGCGTTCACCGTCCCCGTTCTGTGTCGCTCGGTACATGTGTTTGTCTTTACAACGTGGCGGTTGTTGTTGCCGCCGCCACGTTACTTTCGCAGCCGAGGTTTGCACACGTGTGAGGAGAAATGGACGGCCGAGCCGTTCTGTAGCGGCGGCTGTGATTGAAAGGAGAAGGCGATGAAGTCGGCTGTGTCCCACCGCCCCGCCTGACCCCGCTTGGCCGCTAGAGGTCCCCGCGCGTCACTGTTCTGCCCTAGAGCGCCGGGAGGAGCGGGGAACCACCCCACGCCGGCTGGGAAGGTGGGAAGGTGAGCCCTTCAGCTCCTCATCAACGTCGTTCTGCTTTCTTTTGAGCATTCTTTTGGGCTTTTGTTTTTCATACGGCTGGAAAAGTGTTTGCTTCCAACAACTGCCGCTGATTCGTGTGCTTTTTCTGCTCTTTAATTTTATAAGCAGCAAAAGCTCTTCTAAATCTCTGCACTTATTTATTTATTTATTTGCTTAGACGTGTATGCTTCTGCCCTTCATTCTT
Source organism: Centrocercus urophasianus (assembly GCF_019232065.1). Lineage (NCBI taxonomy): Eukaryota > Metazoa > Chordata > Aves > Galliformes > Phasianidae > Centrocercus > Centrocercus urophasianus. The sequence continues at coordinate 80,088,263 of NW_024884142.1, read as the reverse complement.
TCTGAAACAATTATTAGAATATTTGGTTAAAGAAAAGAAAAGAGAGAAAATAGCAGGATTTGTCTGGAGCTGTGTCAGCAATAAGAGATTATCCGAGTGCCTCCAGTGTCACGCTGTGCTGTGCCTCCTGCTCTGTACACCTCACCACCCGCTACTTTGCTGTGAGTTTGCAGAGGAGGAGAGCAGAGCAGGCAGGGCCCTGTGCGACAGCGCAGCAGTGTGCCTTCGGGAGAGGCAGTGTGCCTTCAATCTGAGGCAGAGGAGCTCCGTGCACTGTGAAGCCCCGTGGCAGAGCAGGTAACATGCTGAGGGTGCTGCAGTCACGTTGTAGCTTGAAAGTGACCCAGCGGGTGAAGCATTACAGGTTCCTATGTGAGTTTTTCGATTTTTCTGAATACGGTGATTTTCTCCTTTAGATCAACGCTGGTAACCAAAACTAACTTGATGACAGCAATGTTGGTTGCCTTTTTCTTCCCTCTCTGTGGTCAGGCATGTTGCACTTCAGTTACTTTAGTTACAGTATTACCACATTTCAATAGTGATTTGCTGTATCTAGCTGGTGTCAGTAGCTGTAAACCATGCACTCCTTCACCAGGAACAGCAATTTGCTGGGAACAAACACTCAGATTTCAGTCAGGAGTTGAGATTTCCCAGAAAGTGTTCTGATCTGTGGCCCTTTGCGGCTGGTCGCGCTGCTGTAGAAATGGAATCGCAGCTTTATTGGTCAACTCATGGAAGTTTGGATGTTTTCATGGGAATTACTTGGGCATTACAAGTGTCAGATCAGCGTGTGTCTTATTTCCCAGGAAGTTTCACTGAGCAGAAAAAACTTTTGTTGTTGCATTTTGTGAGTGAAGAAATTTGAAGAGCAGGATGGAGATCCTTTAGGTTCATAAGGAAGAATTATTTCTCTCAGAGAGTGGTCAGGCATTGGAATGACCTGCCCAGGGAGGTGGTGGAGTCGCCGTCCCTGGCAGTGTTCAAGACGCGTCTGGATGACGTGCTATGTGATATGGTTTAGTGCTTGTGGTGGCAATGGTGATGAGGAGACGGTTGGACTAGATGATCTTATAGGTAATTTCCAACCTTGTGATTCTATGATCCTGAAAGACACTTAAAGAGACTGAGTGTGACCATAAACAGAAAATATAAGCATAAAGTGTAAGTGCAAATATAAGCAGAAGAAGACACTTCTAAAGGTTGTGGTCGCAGAGATTAAAGTGGATCTCCAGTGGAACTGAGCTGGCTAAAGACCTGAAGTGCAGTGAAGCCCTCTCCCGGGGAGTGATTGAGTTCAGCTCTCCAGGTGGTTGGGGGCTCTTTTCTCTTCATCGCCCTTGTTTTAAAATGCTTTGGAAATACACACTGGCTGTTGTATCAAAGCAACTGCACTTCTCCTGATGTTACAGTTTGCTGCCCAGGAGGAACTTCACAATTAATAGTCATTATGTAAAAATAGCTATTTGTGTATCAACATTTATTTTCCTGGCTTGCTCTGTGCTATTGCCTCCTAAGGGTATTTAATGAACTTGAAATGTTTTTTGCCATTTCCAAATCTTTCTGGCCTCATGCTGAGCCCATTGCTCTGTATTTCGAGTGCAGCACTGTGTTTGCTCTTAAAAACAGAAGTTCTTCAGTCTTTTATTGTGAGTGAGTCGGCGTATTTTGCTGTCAGGCTTCTCTTGTAACTCCAGGTCAGACTGTGCTCCAGTCGAGGGAGCTACTGAGTGCTGTTAGTGCAGGCAGCATTGGCTACTGGTGTCTTCCCTCAGGATCCTTGGATGCTTTATGACTGCTGCACAGGAGATCCAGCTGTGCAGCAGGATCCTCTAATGATGGATTTGTACATACAGAACTAAAGATTTTCCTGCTTAAGTAGCATGCAGCTTGTATATGTAAAATTAGAAGAGGAAAACTGTTTTTCAGTATTAAAGGGGCTGTTTTGACAAAATTTATCTTAATTACTCAAAGAGGCAATAAAGAAAGAATAGAACAAATGTTTCAGAAGGTTCGGTGTGCACAGATGGGCTGTGGTTTGCAGTTATCTTTAGTTTAGATCTTGGGGGAAAAACAATTTCTGCTAGAACCATTTCTTAAATCTGGCTTTTCTGCACCAGAGTCCCACTGCTTCAGTATGGTTTGTGGGCTACCTGGAAAACCTATGAGAAGAGAGGCTATTGCCATGTAGAACTGCAAACCAAAGTCCAATGACAGATGCAGCTGGGATTGTCAGTGGCACCTGACATAAGAGCACCAGTTCCCTTGTCACTGAGGCACTTATAAAAATCTGAATAATTTTGAATATGAATGTTTCTAAAAGCGGCTGAATGACATTTAGGAGAGAGCTGGGTACTCACATATATATACATGTGCACAGAATACAATCTGTGGTTGATATTTAGAATTAGACTAACTTATTGCATGAAACATGCTAACAGTTTGGGAAATTTGGCCATGAATAAATGGATTTTATATCGGGAGCTCAGTGTGGGTCATACTGAGCTTTTGTAGCATGACGTACAACTGCATTCCCTGTTTTTTACCTCCATGTTGAGATAAAGTCTGGCAAAGATTCTTGAACATGATACTGGGCTAAGTATTGAAGTTCATTACATTTCAATGATCAGTGGGTCCTATGAAGCTCTCTTGATTGGAGATGGGCTCAGCCAACTTGTTACAGAGAACCATAGGCAGGAAGACACCAAGCACAGACAGGAGGACATTGCCTGCCTGAGGAAGGTGATTAGAAGGAGACTTGCTAATGGGGAATTCAAAGGCATGAGCTTATTTTCATAGGAGAGAAGAACACAGGAATACATTTTCACACTACTGAGATCCATTGCAAATTCTTACCAAGAGGAAGGGAAACTCTGCAGAGATGGAGAGAAATGCTGGGACATAGGGAAGTTGTGTTCAAGGAGAATCTATAGTTCGCTCTGAGAAGAGGGAGAAAACTGGTCCCGATGAATGTATCTAAGTTTTATTTTGTTGGTATCTTACATTTTTTGAAATAGCTAACATAAAAGGTTACTGGGACTCTGAATTCCAGGGCTGGAGAGAGTGCAGAGAGCTCCTGCAGGGCCGGCAGAGGCAGCACAGGACTGAGCCTGCCTGCTCATTCATTGGCAGGTGATGAGCACTGCCATCACTCAACCACAGTGAGTTACTGCCCAGTAAGTACAGTTCTACCAGATACGTGAAAAAAATATTCCAAAGAGAAAACACTGGGTAACATGTTTTGTTCCTTGGTGAGAAACAGTATATTTTTCCATTGCAGGTATTAAAGCTTGTAGGGGAAGGAGATGCGACTTAGAAACCCTGTTACTGTTACACTTGAGGATACATAATGTAATCACTTCAACAAATTGTGTGCAGATTTTTATTTGGAAAAAGAACAGTTCATCTTTTTGTCTAATCCTACGTGTTCTTCCAGAAATTCCAGGAAGTCTTGTTGACTACAGTTTATAAAAAATTGTCGTGTTTGCATACATTGAAGAATGTTTGTGTAACTATTTTAAACCTAAAGAAGCTGCTCACGTTCCTAACATACTAAAACTGAAGTAAAGTACTTAGGCAGTTAAAGTTAATAAAACAGCAGCGTCTTTTGTTCTGTTCATAAAGAGATCCCTTTGCTTCTCAGTGAGGAGACCTGACCTCATAAAAATCCTCCTTTCCTGAGGCTGTGGCAGTGCTGGAGGATTCAGTGAGTTCATATCCCTCCTCAGGACATTGGCAGACCCAATTCTGCAGTGCAATGAGGTATTAAAACCTTTGTGTTGTAAGAGCTTCAGGAACAACTGGAGCATAGCTCCATTGCAGCTACAGGGAAGCCAATAAAGCTTCTCCTGAGTTTACCCATAGGATGTTGAATGGAAGTTTGTCTCTCATTGCTGTACAGATAGAACCTAAAGATCCCTCAGTATTTTCTGCAACTCATCTGGCTTACCTTTAATGTGTTGGACAGTACTCTGCTTCTGGCAAAGAGGCTGTGTTATCCCCAGATGCTTGTAAGAAGTTGTTTACAGTCCTACCCAAGTGCCGACGTTATCTTTCTCAACATCCAAGTAAATTACATGGATGTTCCCTGTGTTCACTGCTGCACTCCAGGCATGAGTTAGCATCTGGTTCTAGAAGTACTAACTTCTCACCCCATATATCAAATGATTCCTTCCTCAGTCATGCCTTGGAAGTGATCATCCCATTGTCTCCATTGTACAGCTAGAAATGTCCCTTGTAGCCAGAAAGTATCTCAATTTTCCTCTCTGTTCATGGAATCATTAAGGTTTAAAAGAACCTTTAAGATCATCTAGTCCAGCTATCAACCTATCACCTCACCACAGGTGCTACATCTATCCTTTTGTGGTAGTAGGCTATTCTTCATGACTTCTGTCAAGAGTGACTTCAGGATATAGCAACAGATGTTCTGGGCCGGGTATGAATACTTGCAGCAAAACCCATCAGGACTATACAGTAGATTGTTAACTCTCTATGTCTAAAAAGTGATCAGAACAGCTGAAACACTTTTGAGATTAAACCAACTACATGAGAAAATATGTTTGTTTTTTTTTCTTTTTGCTCTGCAGAAATATTCGTTTGTGTACAATTTTTGTGCAGTGTTCTCCTCTAGATTAAGTTACCGTAGCTTCATTCTGTGCAATTACTGATTTCATGAATGATTTTTTTTTAAGCACATTTTTACCTCTTTCAAACAGACACTTCTGTTTCTCTAATGGCAGCTGCCAACCCCTCCTACATGCGGGCAGGCCTGTCCTTATGCTTTAGACTCATTGAGGTCACTTCTTGGGAAGTCGTAACAAGTTCGTTAATTTTTCTTTTCCCACTAATGATGGAAAAGGAAGGTGGACACCCTGCTCTCCCCTTGGGGAGGAAGGAATGGGATTAAGAGAAGAAGGTAGACTGTGATATTCCTCTACAATGCACGCCAAGTCCATAATGAAACTGCAGCTGGAGGACACATGTTGCTTCACCACAGTGGGGTGTGTGCTCTCAGAAGTGGTTGTGTCATGCAAACCCCAAGTGTGCCACTCATACTGCTGCAGTGGCCAGTGCCACTCCGACTCTTCTGCCAACATGACTGCAGCACGGAGAACTGCGGCATTTGTAGTTTGAATAGCCTCTAATTTTTCAGATCCCTTCTGGAACAAACTCTAACAGTTGAGGCTGGGGGGACTTGGGCCTCAACTTCGCCATCACCTTAGGGCTGACCCCAGCCTGGACATGGCACCAGAACAAAATTTCATAGTCTCAATAACAAAAAAAAATCTTGCCTGGCTTAGAAATAAGGCCAAGAAGCAGATTGTTACTCCAGCCTGCAGAGCTATGCAAATTTACTCTGATAAAGATCTTTGGTAAACATTCAGTACAATTTGGTTTTTGTGTGTTAGGTGCCAGGCATGTTTAGGTGCCTTTCAATGGCAAGAGCTGGAATGAAACAAAGCACTTGCTTCAGATTCTAAATGAGATCTTCCTTTGGTAGCCAGGAGTTTTTTGGAGGGATGGGGGGAAGTAGGGCAGAGGGAGGGAGGGTCTATTGCACAAACATTCTCAAAAATGTAATAGAAAGAAATCTGTACATTTCCTTTTGAAAAGCTTAACACCATGTAATGAGACATTCTGCACAGTGTTGCAGGTGTTGCACTTGAGTGAATGCAATATTGCTCCGGTTCTGAAAGGTGGGAAATTGCAGGAACAAGTTAATGTGGCAGATCTCTCTGCCCAGGAACTGCAGTATTCTATTCCTACGGTGTGTTTCAGAAGCTAGAGGAGCTTCCTTTGTGGGTATTTGGGCTCCTTTTAATTAATATTATTTTTTGTTGTGGCCTCATGCTTGAGGCTGCAACACATGACCTTATGATCATTTTTCTTCCTTAATTTTCTGAAGAATATTGCGATCGGATCACCAGTATGTTTTATTTTCTCCATCAGGTTTAAATGCAACTCTTATTTCTTCTCTCTTTTTTAGAAATTTCATCTGTTTAAACATTTGTGCTGCCAAACAGACTTTGCACTGAGAACATACATCTCACGATTGCAGTGCCTTGTTTGTTTGACTTCTTTCCTCCTGCAGTTATACCTTTATTTCTGAGATCCGTCTAAGTCAGTAATTCAAATTGCTGGGGTTTTTTGTTTGTTTTGTTTTGTTTTGTTTTTTGTCTAACAAAAATTATTCCTTCTCCCAGAAAGAAAAAGAATGGGGAAGGAGAATGTTTTATTGTTTTGTTTTTTTTGTTTTAAAGAATGAAATACAAAAGCAGGGAGCCCTTTTGTGACTGTCCTACTCAAGAAGTGATGAGTTCTTCCTCTTCCTCTTTTGTGCCTCTGTGTAACCGGAGGAGTCCCCTGCTCAGCTTGCAGAAAACCGAGGGGCTGCAATTGCCCATTCAGAGATGCGGTGCCTTCGGGGCTGTGCCTGGGGAGAGCTCCCTCCATCCAAAGATGCATACAGTTGCCATGGCTGGGTCCCAGCAGGACCAAGCGATGTGCCGCAGCCCGGTGCTCTGTCTCATTATTTCCACAGATTAATTGTTAAATATTCCTTACAGTCTCCTCATCTCTTGAATTCAATATTTCAGTGACTTAACAGAATGTGAAAAAAATACTCGGCACTGCCAAAGATATAATCAGATTGTCTGCTTGTGCTGTTGATTTTTATTCTTCATTTTTTTAACCATTTCTTAGGCTGAATTTATAGTGGTATGACTGAGAGTTAGTTATGACCGGGTATTTCTAAGACTCTGTAGGCAAATAATATAATACATTTTCATCACTAGCAATGATAGTCTGTCTAGTACTCCAATATTCAATGTATTAAAGTAATTTTTTTAGCTTACAGTAACAAATTCCATGGAAAAGAGTCTGCACTGTAAAAAGACATGACCATTTAGGTCAACTAACACAAGAGACAGCTATTTTGAGTAACAAAACAGTTATTTCTCATAGACAAATTCCTTGGTGCAGTTGTTTGCAGGCATTAGACTCTTTGTGTATTTTGTTGACAGAAAAGCAATCTTCTCTGTTTCCTACAACCAAAGAAATAATTCTGCAGTTAAAAAATAAGTGAATAAATAAAAAATAGTTCCTGGGTTCCTTAAACTTCACAGGACAAATTTCAGCCTAGCACAAATTATTGCTGCCAAGTTATAAACCTTGGAATAGAGGCTGGTAATGGAAGCAGCAATGGAGAAAATTTTGAAGTTATGAACGGTGACATGATGGGTTCTCTGGGCCCAGAAATTTTGCGCTCAGAGAGGATTGCAAGACTGATGTGTCTGAAATGGCAACGCTACCCTTTGGTGTTCAGAACACCAGACAGAAGGTGAATTTCAATTTAATACTCAATTCCAGAAAGATCGTGAAAAAGTTGAGTTAATTCTGTCCTCTGTGGTGGGGGAAATAGTTCTGGAAGTGTGATGAGGTTTTCCAAGGGCTTTTAGGAAACAGCTCACTGCTGAACAACAAAGTGCTTGAACTGTGTGCTGCCTTCAGAAATAGACTTGAATTTGTTAAGAACTGATAAAGCAGCAAATGCTGCTTTCAGTCCTCAACAGATAGAAATCTTTCACTCTCTTCTTTTTACATTTGGGTGTACGAGGAAAACTGAACACATAACAGCCCTTTAAAAAATGGCTGGTCACCTTTAAATAACAATTTCCTCTTCAAGTTTTAAGAAAAGAACCAACATAAACCTAACACGTTCTATGCTCTATGGATTTTATTAAGCTTGTTGAAGTCATGGTAAAACTTCAGATTTAGTAGTGTGAACTCCTTGACATTTGCACGCCATCCTATAGGAGGCAACACTACACCCCTGCACAAACACCTTCTCCTGGTTCTCCTGTCACAACAGATCACAAGGCTATATTCAGTTATTTGTTATTTTATTTTCTAAACAGAAAAGGTTGATAGCTGAACACATGACTTGTGTTCTGAGTAAAATATTCATTGAACAATCATAAATAACCTTCCTCATCACAAAATGTAGGGAAACTGACAGAAAAGAACCCCATCAGGACATATAATCTTCTTAAAATATTCATTAAAGATGTAATATTCTGGAAGACTTGACACTCCTATGACTAGGAAATTAATATTGCAGTTGTCCCCTCCCTTTCATGCTCCAGTATTTCGAACTCTTTTCATGGAGAAGGTTGTAAGGAGCTGGTGTTATGAATAGTTATTACCAGAACCTCTCCAGTAATGCAGAGTTTAAGGCCTATACTTTATATTCTGCATCTCCAGTTGACATTAATGAAAGCAGTTGTCATTCAACAGCTGTTTAAAACTGAGACCTACAGGGATGGGTTTGGGTGTTGACTGCAGCTTGGCTACAGACCCAGTCGGTCCTCAAAGGCTTTGTCTTCTGGTGGGAGTATGACCAGAACTTCAGGAAGCAGACCTGGGCATGTGAGTTGGCCTCTTCTCTCACAGGATATTGTGCTTCAGCACCATAAACTGTAATAATCTTCTCTCTGATATCATTGGCCATTTTGCATACATAGATATTCGTACTTTGACGTCACAGCTGGTCATTACTCAAGTGAAATTCAGGAACTGGTTTCAGTGAAAATAGTCCCAAACACTTATTGCCTAGTTTTTTTTATTTGGTTTTATTTGTGCCATGTGTGTTTTGTGTTTTGTCTTATTTTTTATCATTGCTGTTGATATGCATTAGTTTGAAAACTTTTACAGACTCCTCAATGGAACACAGCTGTGTCAGTACAAAAGGTAGTTATTCCAGTACAACTTATTCTTGTATTTGCAAGAATAAGAAACCAAACACACTGTAATGCATGTGAGCTCAAGGCTCCTTTCTTCAATCTTTATTGTTTGCTTGGAACTTCTGAGTCCTTTCCCAAAGCAGCACTTACAGGACAGACTGTGAAATGTTTTCTATTGCAGAGCCATTGAATCAGGGAATCTAGGTTATTTCAAAGAGCATTTTGCAAAAGGCACTTTTTTGGCCATATTCTTCTTGAAAACAAGAATTTGAGATTTCCCTCTAAGCAGTTCTCCTCATCGTGAATTTCCTTTTTCAGAGTAGTCGGTTGATGAGCTTTGAGGAAGGCAGAGGAGTAGAAGCATTCAGTTTGGGCTCAGTTATCTCAGCTATATGCTGTACTTTTCCATCCCACTGGAGCTGGTGTACCTTGCTTGTTGTTTTTGTTTATATTGAAATATAAATGATAGGAGTTATTTTTTTGTAAGCACAGAAAATATTGCTTGGTATGCTAGGCCATACTGTAGAATATTAAAACTCAGGTATTCACAGACTGTTAATCTAACTTATCTAGATTTTATGGATTTCCATTCCTAGCAGTAACCAAGACTCAAGATGCAAGAGGTTCTAGTTGTGGATGTTAACATGTATTGGTAGACTCATCTGCTAAATGGTGCTGAAGATTGCAGAGCTAAACATCTTCACTCTGCCAGGGAGAAGAATAAAACTTGATGGATTGAGCATGGGCATGGGGTATCAGATAGTACAATTGTTATCTGTCTTCCATACAAAGAAAAGAGACTCAACTGCAATAATCAGGACATTTTCAATGGATGTGGATGCTTTAGAGAGTGGTTACTTGTTCAGTTACTCAGTTTGTGCCTATTTGAAACAAACCTGGCTATTCTTGTGCCTGCTCAGCACGACCAGATAATTTTAATTACAGAACTTGCAGGACATATGAGTTGGTGTAACATCCAAAGTTACACTCCTGGCCATATTCCTGTTTATGAAATATGTAAGATCTCCTGCTCCCTGGCAAGCAATAAAGAAATTGCAGGCCCATTCTCGGTGCAACCATTTCCTCGTTCTGTCATTTTGTGCTATGGAGCACAGTGTTTTCAAACTGTTTACTTATTCTTGCCAGGCATAACACAGAACTGATTTAAGGCAAATAAACAAAACAGCACGCCAGCTTTGCACCTCGGGAGCCTCTTGTAGCCTCTCTTCCTGCAATATTTCTCATGTCATCACCCCATGCTTGGTGTGTTGACCTGGGCTGTCTCCAGCTCTCTTGCTGCCCACCTGTATGTTTTGTGTTCTCCTGAGAAAACGCTGCGTGCACTTTGCTGTCTTCAGCCAGGTATATGATTATTGCCAGCTTAAAAGCAGCCACTGATTCTTTCAGAAATAACAGTGCTGCCACAGTCCTGGGGAGTGCTGCTGCTCCTCTGTGCACACTGAGTGGGGATGCAAGTCATCAAGTCAGCAGCCTGTGAACCAGGCGGGCAACTGAACTCCTCTGTGGCACTACTTATTTTTAGAAATAAATATCACTTGATAACGAAGGTAAATTCACTGTGTATGAGCAGGCGCAGTTCCAGTGACCAAAGAGGAAGGTGTATGTGTATTGCACCAGAGATAAAATGTCCCTGAAATTCAACCAGTCATTTCAGAACTGATGTTTCTTATACCAACAGAGCAGCAAGCAATTGTTGGGTCATAAAGCAATTATTCTGATTTTCAAGCTGAAATAAGAACAGTACTGAGAATTTTAGGTCAAGCCCTTCCGTAATGGAAACACATAACAGTGGTTGGAGGCATGGTGAGACACAGAGAGACTAACTGTACGTTTGATCAATTAGTTGTACTTGGGTGCTACTTGCCTGTAATCAGTCAATCCCCAGAAAAACTGAGCTGAACAGACGCTGAGTCCTTGACTTAAATTAATTCTGCTCAAATGAATGTACCATACTCTACTTAAACCTGTGTCATTAAGCACCTCTGACAGCATTTTAGCAGGTGTTTAGCATGAAAAATAGATCGATTGAGGGAAGGGGAGAAGCAAAGAGTAAAACCAGTGCAGTGTTTTTAATCTCTATCTGGTATAATTATATTTAAGACTAAAAAGGCTTCATTTAGGACTGTGTGTGAAAGCAACACAGCAGTGTGCTTCCAACTACTCTGATTCTCAGCTTCACTTACGTCGAAACGAATGCAGGTGTACAACAGCTCTCATCTTAGTCCTAATATAGTCAGCCACAAAACTCACAGACTCTAAGAGAAGCCAGATGTGCACTCGAGTCTTCTGTAAAGCTAGCAAACAAAATAGGTTACCAGTCTGAATCCTAGATCTATACGCTTTTTTTCTGTTAGGTTGTGAGCTGCAAAATACAGTGGCAGCTACCAGCTAAATCTCCAGGTGGGTCAATTTCCCTTTTTTTCTCTTTTCCTTCTTCTTTTATCTTATTATTAAACAAGGTCTTTACTTTATTTCTGAGTTTACTAGCCAAACCTGTGAGAGTTATGCCCGTGGAATGAAATAAATGCATTTCTTGAACATATAGTCTTTAGTAGTACATGGTCATTAATAGTAGTTTCTTAGAGATTCATGACAAACCACACTTTAATATCCCTCCCTCAAACCAACAGTTGTATTTTCATTTGTGATAGAATGGCTTTCATTATAGCAAATGCAGTCAGAACATGAAGACTGATACAAGGTCTGACTTTTTTTTTTTTTTTTTTTTTTTTTTTTACCCAAAATCTCCTTAATTTAATTGTGTGATTTATGGGAAATAAGATTATGCATTGCTTCAAAGCAGTGCCATATGGCAGCCTATATCATCTATCGACGTAACTCTATGATGCTTAGTGGAAAACCATTACCAATATCTCTTTTCAATACCCACTCAAATAATATCTTGTTGCCAGCATAAGCACCACTTTCCTCTACACACTGATTTAGTGGCATTCTTAGGGCTTTAAGATTTGGATTGAGCTTCTAAATCTGCAGTGTACTGATAATTCAGCAATTAACTTTATGCTATAGTTTAAATCATATTTAATGAAAATAGTGACATTATATTTAGCTATCTGTCTCTAGAGAGATCTGATTCATAGAGCTGATAAAAAAACAAAAAACAAACAAAAAAAACCCTACGTTATTTCTGATGTCAAGAGGAGATTTGATTTTGTGAGAGGATTTGGGGTGGATTTTTTTTATTATTATTCACTGATTTATAAAGAAGCTGAGATGGAAGCATCTGGAACAGATTGCATCTAGTTTATGCTTCAGTAAAGGCAGCCACAATTTTTGATTTTGATAATAAACAGTGAATTCTATGTTCTTGTAAGTTTAAAAATCTTCCCCAAACCTTCTGTACAATGGAAGTTATCTCAAGATTTTATGAACGCATTCATGAATATTGATATGGAAAAATGTATTTCTTCAGCGACTAAATAAGTGATAGCAATAGAAATTATTCTTCTGCTAGAAAATAATTTATCAGATTTTGCAGGCATGTACATAACCCAGTCTGCCAGACCTGGAACTGTACTAACTGGCACGTTCTTCCATGCTAGATGAAAGTGGCTTTGCATATGCTACATATAATGTTTGATTCATGGACAAGTCAGTGAACTACCCGGGTCCTCTGTGGCAATGAATTACTCCCGGTGTGAGCAGGAGCTTAGGCTGATAAGGAATGATCATAATGTAAAGTTCTTTAACTTTTTGTATGGGAACACACATACAGCCTGCTTACCCATTGCAGCAAAGACATACTAACAAGGCAGCCACATTCCCTTGGCACAAATGAATAAAACTTTTGCTTAATGTTTCTTCTGTTGCCAAAACTCAGTGTACAAGGGACCTTGAGTTAGGACTGTAAATATGGCTCAAGGATTAGTAACCCTGAAGGCCTTTTCCCCTCTGTTGTATCCACATGAGGATGTGTCTCCATTAAAGCTCTACAAGGAGATAATCACCTTTCATTAAGGTAAAAGCAGCTGTTTACTGTTTTGTTTATTTCAGTATGATGTTCATGATGTTCCTACAGGTAAGGTCAAAAAATACTTCAGTCTTATGAACACTTCAGTCAATGTATTTTAACTCTGAAGTGTCAGTTTAATTTAGTAGGAAGATTTGCCTTCATCATTGGCGTATTCTGCAAGTTTCATATGAGTTGGTTTTGTTTTGTTTGTTTTCTTGCTTTTTTTCTTGTTGTTTTAGCTTGTTTGTTTTAGATTTATGGAGAAGATTCTGGATTGGAACTTTGAAAATGAAGTTATCTGGACCCAAAATAGGATGTAAGTTGTTCAAAACCTGCATAGTTTGTAGCTAAGTGAAGTTCATTTACCAGGTTGAGATGAAAATCTTGTGTGTTTTATTTTTTCCTCAGCAATGTTGTGCTTGGAACAAGATGGCATTCAAGTTTTCCATTATATTTAATTTAGAAAAGTGAAGATGCTTAAACAACTTTATTTTTTCCTATTCTGAGATAGTACAGAAAATAAACTGTGCCTAAGCTTTCGTGTTTGTTTCAACAAAATAAGATATACTGACAGTGCTGCAGCTCAGCACCCAAGCACAGCAAGGAGCGCCTTTGCTTTCCCCAGCTTGAAGCAGCAACTCTGAGCCATGCAAAATCAGGACACTGCACAACATCGGGTCATGCAGCCTGTGACTGTAAGAGTTGTTTTAGTGTGAACAATCAGGCCCAGGGATTCTGTGCTGAGGTATATAAGTGGCGTTCTTTATTTATTTGGGCTGTTACGCATGCCTTAGTCAGGCAACTGTAAATAAGGTTTTATCTTGCTGCTTTCAGGCCGTTTATTGTCCTGGAGGAGAAGCTCAGGACTGTGGGAATTCCTGGGCTGTTTGTTCACTCCTGATTTTGGAATGGCAAATTCAGGAGTTGTCTTCCTCATGCCTTCAGATGTCTATGCCTTCAGATCACGGGAGGGAGAGTCTACTCCACTGAAATCCACTCCTTGCTGGATGAGGACATGGTGAGCTTCAGAGTGTGGGAAATTCCTCTCATGTTGCAGTGCAGGCTTCAACTAAGGGAAGGAGCTCGAAGGCGTTTTGTTTAATTGATAACTACTACAACAAGCCAACTGTTTGCTTTTACTATTCTCCTGCCTTCAACGTTTAACCTCTGTTTCACTAACCAGGCAGTAAACCACGAGAGTGAAAATAACCCCCCACCTAACTTCTAGCCACTTCTATTTGGATCTGTGGCACAGTAGGGCTGATGTGTCTTGGGGGAACCAGCTAGGTAGAGCTGCAGCCTCCCAAGGGTTTTCTGTCAGCTCTCACAGTTGTTCCTGTCAGGAGACAAAATAGAGGATGATACCAGATCTTTCATTTCAATGCCTGAGTTTGTTGATGTTTATTAAAGAGGACCACCTGACTGTGTGTTTTGTATGCCAGGTGCACATCATTCAGCAATTCTGTAATCTGTTTCACTCAAAGCAGTATTTCAGAATTTCACTTGAAACACTGGGGAAGCTCATTTTTCTTCCAGGATAAACTAAAAATCTTGCTTCGTACTGCTCAAGATGCATGCAGAAAAATCTGGGGTGTGAAACATGTGATAAATCACCACCATCCCTGCAAGAGCAATGATAAAAAGCCCTTCTCCTAGAAGGGAGCATTGTAAAATTGGCCATAAAGTAAGTAGATGGTTTGCGGTGGTGCAGACTGTGTACAAACACAGGGAGGTGCCTTCCTGCAACATCAATACCGATGTTTTTCAGGCACCCCCCCCCCCCTTTCTCCCACCCTCAACAGATTATTTGCAAGCAGCTGTTCAGCTCTTCCTTACGCTGCGGTGCTGTGGGATCTATCTTTGTCCTGTGGAGGATGCTTTCTGCTGCCCCTCACCGAGCACAGCAGACAGTTTATGAAGCCACAAAGCACGCTCTTGGGTCGCATCCCGCTCTTTGTAGGGAAACAAACCCTCTCCCAATCGACCATCAACAGGTGCTGCGCGCACACGTGTGCCAAACTTTCCCCCAGCTGCCGCAAGTAGCTGCCCACGGGAAGAACGAAGCCGTTTGGCTGCGGGGAACAAAGGCCCAAGAGGGGCACAAACAGTCACAACGCGGCAAGGGGACTCGGCAGCGGTTCGCCGACTCCTCGGGGGTGCGGCCGCAGGTGGGGCTTCCTCCTGAAGTGTCGGCAGGCTGCGGCCGAGCCCCGCGCCCGACCCGGGGTCGGTGCGCGCGCTGAGGGGGGAGGCGGCAGGGGCGGTTTTTAACCCCTTCCCCGCCGGGCGGCTCCGGAAGCGGCGGCCCCTCGAGGCGCGGCGCTGTGTCCTGTGCCCGGGCGGGGAGGGCCGGCGCAGGGTGGGGGCGAGAGCGGGGCGGGGGGGCCGCGGGAGCCGCTCCCTCCTCGCCCAGCCCGGCCCGGCAGCGGGAGGAGGGCGCAGAGCGCAGACATGGCGGCCAACATGTACCGAGTGGGAGGTAGGTGGCGGCGGGGCAGCACCCGCACGGCGACCGCGGCTCCGCGTCCCGCGGCGCTCCCGACCCGCCGGGCTGAGAAGGGGCTCGCCGCTCCCCATCGCTTTCCTTCCGCAGCGCCGCGGCCTCGAGCGGCGCACCCGAGCCCGACCCGGGGGGAAGCGCAGGACGCGGGTTCTTCCCCGCAGCCCCGCGCGCAGGGTGGGAGGCCGCCCCGCGCCGAGCGGCGCAAGGGCAAAGCTGCCCGCCGCAGGGAAGGAAGGAAAGGGGAGCGGCGCCGCCGGCTTCTTCCCGGGCCGGGCCGGGCATGGCATGGCCGCCCTTCGCGCCTCTCGCGGCGGCCGTGTGAGCCCGGGCGGCCTGGCGGGCGCTGCGCCCCCCGGCCCTCTGGCACGGCGGGGCCCGGCCCTGCTGCGGCCTGGCGGGCCCGGACGGCGTGGTGCGGGCGGGCAGCACGGGGCCGTCCGTGGGCGCTGCGCTGGGGGCCGCGCCTCGGAGCTCTCCGAGTTCCTGCGCGCCTCCCCGCATCTCCTGGAGATGAATTGCGCATCGGTACGGGTAGATGGAGTGATCTGCCGGCTCGCTGATAGATGGCCGCTTGGTATACGGCGGGAGCGAGGAGTCTCTTGGGAGCGAAAGAAACATTGGATTTTCCATCCCCGGCCTGTCGAAATTGACTCCGATAACTTTCCATCCCCTCCTCCCCCGCCGTGGAACGAACGTGGCTGTGTTCCGGTTCTGCCGCTCAGGTGCATTGCAGAAGTTTACTTTTCATTCCTGGCTCCTGCTCCTTGCCAAGCGCGATGCTAGCAGGGAGCCGTGTCCTCTCTTCCATCTCTTCAGTCTCTTTCTGTGTCGGATTCAAGGTGTGCTGACATACCCACAGTTCGCCCTTCTGCACACTCCTTCATTGGGGCGTTGAGGCTGTAATCCCATCAGCCTTTACTCATTGCAGTAATCCGTACCCAAGCAGTGCTGTTGATGTCTTGGTTGGGTTCGTTTCTTAGATCATTGAGTTTATTTGTCGTAACTTTAAGGGTGGGTGATAACCAGAGGGAGATCTTCCTTCAGTGCTATTTGAAGTACCTGAGGCTCTACCTGGCTTTAACCTCACATCAAAGCATCGCAAAAGGTTTTTTTATGTCCTTGTTCCTCTCACTCCCTTTTCTTTTTAAGTAAAACTTGTGAGACACATTGTGCAGAAGTCAGATACGGAGTGCAGAGTGTGATCATCGTTTGATGGCTACTTTTTCATTTGATACAAGTTTTGAGAAACCTATAGGAGATGTTTTGTGTGTCAGTTTTTTTGTTGTTGTTGTTGTTTGCGTGTTCCTTGGGAGTAGCTTTTAGGATGTGAGCAAATTTCCATATACTCTGTGAGAATACTTTTACTATAGTGACCCTAGAAGAGATTTTGGCACAGGATAACCTCACAACTTGAGGCTCTGTTATGGTTGAATGTAGTTTACGTGTTACTGAGGAGAGATAACAACGAAGCCAAGTGTCACAATATGTGCATTACTCATCTGGACAACTGTGTTACTGAAGCAATGGGATAATGAATGTGAGGTAGCATATGTTACACAGGTATTATTTCTGTAATCTAGAAACTCATTAAGACCTCTCTTCTTAAATCTCCCTTAATGACAGAATGGTTGAGGTTGGGAAGGACCTCTGCAGGTCACCTGGAGGTCACTCTAGCTTCAGAAAAACTTTTGCACAAAAAATATATTTTTAGCTGTGTTATTTTTTTAATTAATACAATGTCTTTCTTTCTTTCTTTCTTTCTTTTTCATTGCAGATTATGTTTATTTTGAAAATTCCTCCAGCAATCCGTATCTCATTAGGCGAATTGAAGAGCTTAACAAGGTACACAAACATCCAAGGCTCCTGCTTAGTTTTCAGCAACTGTCAGTGCACTTTTCCAAAACCAGGGGTGACTTCAACATCCCAAAAGATTTCTGTTGGTAGAATTTTCTGAATCCTTTTTTACTTCCTTGAGATTTGTTCTGCGTTTGTTTGTATTTCAGTTATTAAAATACTGCCATGTGATAAGCTGGAATTCTACCCTGTTATCTAAGGAAACGCCCAGTTTATCATTCTCAGTGAACAGGAGTTCCCTGCTGTTTAAAAAAAAAAAAAAAAAAAAAAATCCAAACCAATCATGTGGATGATTGAGGAAGTTACTAAATTTAATTCTTTTCATGATGATGACACTGACTCCATCTGGAGTGATGGCAATGATGTAATGTATCTGCTTCTGGATACCTATGTAAAGAGCTTGTAGGTGTCAGTGAGACTTTTCAGCGATACAGTAACAATATGTAGCTCCCGTGCATGTTTCTTAGGTTGCTTTTTGTAGCTTCAAATGGGAGATTGTGAATTGAAATTGATACTGTATTCTCTCTCTTTGCCCCCAGTGTATTTTTATATGGGGGATGGAGATTTTTCAGTGTGTGGGAAAAGCATGAACATTTCTTAGTTCTTATACTACTGTGACTTTTAGAAATAATAAAGCAGTGTGGTTGTTTTTTTTTGTTTTTTACTATTCCATCAAGCAATATTATTAATTACTAATAAACTGTGA
>NW_024884142.1:80069801-80070429 GCF_019232065.1 Centrocercus urophasianus | reverse complement strand
TTTGCAAGGTTCTACTGCTTCTTAGATATTCTTATGTTAGCATGATATTGGTGTTACATCCCTTAGTTGCTGAGTAATGCGTGTTACCATATGAGTAAATATTTATAATCACTGTACTGTAATTTGATATGAAATTGATTAGCCCATGTCAGGAAGCAGTTTCTGCAATTCTATTTCAGTCTGGCTATTCATGTAAGAACTGCTTAATACAAGGGAAAAATGCAAGTGGGGGACGTGCAGTCTGTGTTACTCAGCTGAGCAAAGACACGCTCTGATTTAATTTATCTTTTGTAGACTGCTAATGGAAATGTGGAAGCAAAAGTGGTGTGCTTCTACAGGAGAAGAGATATTTCCAACAGCCTCATAATGCTTGCAGATAAGCATGCTAGTAAGTAGACTGCATGAGCATTTTCTCTTTCTATCACAGCCTGCTCGCTTTTTGCACTTCAAATTTCTTTGGCATGAGTAACATACATTTATATTAAGCGTTAATTAATACCCTGTTAGATTCTTATTGTTATCTGATATTGGCCCCGTTTCTGGTGCTTTAAACTGTACTTAAAGTGAGGGGAACTCTCCATTTCAATGCTTTTTTTTTTTTTTTTTTTTTTTTTTTTTTTTTTTTTTT
>NW_024884142.1:80018893-80069701 GCF_019232065.1 Centrocercus urophasianus | reverse complement strand
ATTTTTTTTTTTTTTTTTTTTTTTTTTTTTTTTTTTTTTTAATATATGGAATAGTAACCATATTTCTTCTTTTTATGTCAAAAGTGCATATTGGGTATAAGTCATTTTAAGCTTTAGAGCATTGATGGCAATTTGATTTGACTTGGGTCAGGCATAAATACGTCTAGAAGGTCTATTGTTAAGATGAAAGTGTATTCCAATGGAGTGAAAATCACTGCACATTGTGAAATAGCTATGATGTGAACTTGTTGGAACCAGCTATTAATAAAATACCACCTCGCTGGTTTTTTTTTGTTTGTTTGTTTGTTTTTTGTTTTTTTTTTTTTTCAGAGAAGCAGTGAAGTGATGGTAACAGGGAGAAACTGTTGTATATACTTAGCTGTTTGTGGGAGCTGCCTTTTGGTCAACAGCTGAACCACTAGACTTCTCTGCAACATTGTAGCTAATGGTGTGATACACTGTTAAATAACAGCTCAGTTATGAATGAGGTTTCGGAATTATTGTACGTGTCGTAAGTCTCCATTCAGAAATTCATCTGAGTGCCTCTCTTTAAAAAAGTGATCTAATGCCATGTCTTGTGGGCAGGTAAATGATGGATGATGGGACTGTTAAGAAAATACCTTACAACTGACTTCAGGTCAAGTTCTGATAAATGTTACTCATGTGTTCCCACAGTGAAGAGAAACAGATAGGTTTTGGCTTTTAATTTGCTCTTTCACTGATTTTATCTAAATCGCTTCCAATTCACCATGTAGCACAAAGTCCTAGCTTGGTTTAAAGCAAGGAGAAATCACATACAGAAAAAGGTAATTTCTATTTCTTTTCAGAATGACATTTTCTAAATGTAGTACGGTGTTTCAATGGAAGAGTTCTTTTGATAATGATCTAGAAGAGTGATGCAAGTGCTGTTGCACACACTTGAGAATTATTGTTGACCTATTTATGATAGTCCACCTCCAGTGTCATCAGTCTTTTCAGTTCTTCTGTGTGAAATGTATGGAAACGTAGAACTTAAAGTGAGTCTCACTGAACTTTCCCACGCTTCTTTCTCTTTTCTGTGCCAGGGAAGGGAAGGATGAGAAAGAAGGTTATTTTACTGAAAATATAAGTTTTGAATTTGATTTTTGAAACAAGAATCTTCAACTCCTACTTCAAAGCATTACAAGAAACAAATAAAAGAAATGGTAGTTCTCTTGTCATCATTCAATCTGAAAAAGTGAAAAAAGATTTTGTAACTCCTCACTGAGGTGTAGATTTCCATTTTGTCAGCACTTCAGCACAAAGAACTTGCTGATGGTCCTCTTTCTCTCTGGTAGCAGCTAGCACTGCTGTGGAGTCAGTAGAAGCACCAGGGGAGTGTTCTGCTGTGCTTTCCATATTGAGAATCCCTTGCTGTTTTCAAGTGAGAAAATAAAGATTCGATTTCTATCTGATCCAAAAAGCCTCTTTAGAATGCCTTTACGTTTTACAGGTAGTAATTCTTATAACCATCGTTCTTAGCATTTAATTTTCTCCGTAGATGCTTTCTCAGTACACGATGCTTTCCTTCTGACCAATCTGCACAGCTAAACTGTCTTATGACCTGTTTATTTCGTTACAGAGGATGGCACATAGTGTAAAATTGCTGGACTGCATCTTTGTGCAGCTCACACAGCAGATGTATTTAAATGTCAAATCAATTTAAATGTTTTGTTTCTGAAATATCAGTGTTCTGTTTAAAAAATATGATGTACATAAACAAAATATTTGGATATTTGTGGACAGAATGTTTATACAACTGAACATGCTGGTGCTTCAACATTTCTACCTGGCTTTGTTTAAAGATGAAGGCTGAAAGACAAGGATTTCTGATGAAATGGAAGTTCCTGTCTAGTCACAGGTTACTCCAATGTTTATATCCAGAGAAGTCTCAGCTATATATCTGCTTGAACTTTTCTAATGACATTTTCTCTAACAATTGATTGTTACTTTTCCTTTCTGAATGTTGAAAACTATCGTGACTGACATATATTTTGAGATTTTTAGTTGAGTAAAAGGCTGGCTTTTTTTGGGCAACATCACTGTTTACAAAGGTGGCATTTTGTGATGTAGATACAGGTTCTGTCTAATAAGCTAAAATGCCTTCATAAGAAAATATTTAGGAACTTTAGTCTTTTTTTTTTTTCCAGTAACTTGAAAAATCTTCAAATGTATTTTAAGCAAATTGAGTGATTTAGATCTGTGAAATGGTCCTGGTAGGGAATTCAGCATACGTAAAGTCTTTTTAAAAATTTAGTGTGTATATATATATGTATGTATATAGAAAAGATGAAGGGGAGAGTAGGTGTCCAGATACTCAGATATAGGAGAGTTCCCTTAATTTCAAATAACCTGCCTCTAACATGTAAGAAAGTTGCTTTTCTTTTTTTCTTCTTCTTTTTTTTTCTTTTTTTTTTTTTTTTTTTTTTTTTCTTTTTTTTTTTTTTTTTTTTTTTTCTTTTTTTTTTTCTCTTTTTTTTTCTCTTTTTCTTTTTTTCAAATCTGGTGTTTCTGATGGAACTTAAGATAGCATTTTTATTTCTCTACCAGCATTGTGTGTGCTGTTCTTGATCTGTAAGTAATTTCATTAGCAAACTGCAGGAACTTGAATCTAGGGGATGGTGTTCAATGTTTTATGAGCCCTTGAAGATAGTACGTTTTCCCCTTTGACTTCTGCTGACACACTGGTAAAACAGGGTCTGATAAGGCCAGTTTGAAAGCCTACACAAAATGTTGACAAGATGTACTTCTTGATCCTCAACAGCCTTCTAAGGAGAGAAGCTGAGTTCTGTCAAGGTGCAGTGCCCAGCAGCTCTCAGCTGGTAACTGCTGCCATGGGGTCATAGGGAAGGGAGTCTTTCCTTCCTCATGCAACAGAGTAAGGGTGGCTTTGTAGGGAGAAGAGGGCAGGCAAGAGCTATTGCAACAGATGACCAAAGCGTGTAAGAAATTAACTTGGAGAGATTGAACAAAAACACAGCTCATTAAAATGGGAGAAGCAAACATAAATGAGTGGCATAGCAATGTTTTCTTACCGGTGTGGGAAGTTGTTAAAAATTGCCAAATGTAGTTTGATCTGTGAGATTTAGTTGATCCTTTAGATAAAGTGGGATTGTTATAAACATTGTAGGGAAAGGCTTTAATAGCTGGGCTATGCTGAGCATGAATTTTGTGTTACAGTGAAGGGCTTAACTTCTGTATTTCCTTCTTTTGTATTTCCCTATTTTTTTTTTTTTTAAATTGTTATCTTTTTTTTCCATTCTTTAAGTCCATATGCCCTTTGTTGAGATCACTTACTGTCTGTGCATCTTATCACTGCACTTTTTAAAGGACTTTTTTATTGCATTCTCTCCTAAACAGTCAGGTTTCTTGTTCCATTGCTATACAACGTAATATTTCTCCTTCAGGATTTTGTTTGTCATAGTGATTTCTAGGAACAAAGAACCACTGAGGCTAGTGATCAGGTGGGTTCTGTGAAACGTTTGAAGTCTCTGCTCAGTTCTTGATCTGACACTGTCATCTCATGATGATAAATCACTTATCCTCTCTGTGCTTTTCTTTATCTGTAAAATAGCACACATGATAGCATTTCTTACATGGTTTAAACTGATAGAAGTAAATTAAATATAGCTACATTTGTACTTTTTTTTTGTCATCAGGTTTCTGAATACATGGTTGCTGTTGCATAGTGGTAGTCTTAAGCACTCAGTTTTAGGTGGAACACATGAGAATTCTTTAATCCTCTTCAGGAAACGCGGCTTAAAAATTTGCTTTTCAGTATTTTTATCAGGAGTAAGTGGAACTAAAATGGGAATAAGGCAATTCATATATTCAGTTCATAAAAGAAAAATTGTACGTCTGTAGAAACCCTGGAGTTTCAGTAAAGGACTCCTAAGTAAAGTGCCTAAAACAATTTGTGGTGGTCTTCTTTTTCTGAGACATGTAGAGTGTAGTTCAAAACTTCAATAATCCAGTATTTCAATAATCCAGTATTTCTGGATTATTTTTGTCCAATAGGATGCCAACAGCCAGAAAGCTGTATGATTTTTTTTATTTTTTTGTGATTGTTGTTATTGTTGTGCTGGTTTGTTTCCTGTATTGTATTATTTGTACATAAAACTAAAGTGCTGATGATGAGAAGGATAAAATGTTTCTTTAATCAAAATGCCCACTGAAAAATAATTTTACAATGTGAGACTTTTCTTGTTACTTAGTTTAAATCATTTAATGTATTAGAATATAAAAGATCTTTTGAAGTTTTATATGAAGACATAAAATTGGCTGATCCTCCGAGTTTGCTTGCACAGCTATTTTTTTTTTCCCAGTGTAAGTTTAGTCAGAAGGATGTTTTGTCAAATGAATGCCAGAGATGAACGTTTAATTCTTGCATTGCATATGATCCATTTTATCCACCTTTGTGGATGCACACAAATCCATTTGGATCTTACTTATGGTTGTGATGTGAGGGGAGAAAGGGTATTTGGAACTCAGGAGTTCTGTTGGTTTGTTACTTTTGCAGTAATGTGTAACTGTTCTTTTTCCATGAGATTTAGTAATCTACATTACGTTTTCTGTTAGGGTGCAGCTTTTATTTTTAATTACACTAGGTGAGAAGGCCTATCTCTCACTGTTAAGAAAACAAATCTGTTGGTGTTACCTTATGATGAAGTATACATTTTTTTTCTGAGTGTTAGGAGGAAAATGAGTTGAAGACTGGGAGGGCAAAGTTGGGAATCAAGGATAAGAGAATCTCAGAACATTTCTTGAGGAGGAGGGTTGGCTGCTAGATATGCCTGAGGAGTGGGTGTGCAGACTTGTGTAACTGGTACAGTGAGATGCTGCCTTTATAGTTTCAAGGCTTCTGTAAGTATAACTACTGTTTGTATGCAGATTAGATGCTTTCGCCTTCTCTAGTAGCAAAGAAGTAAGAAAATGATTTTTTTTTTTTTTTGACCTAGCATTTCTGTCCTCTTTTCTTTGAGGAGAAGTTTTTGATAGTGTGTCTGAGCAAGCCATCAGGAGACTCAGGCCTTTGCTTGGAAGACAAAATGGCAAGCAGATACAAAACAAATGTGGTAGGCTAGGAAGGCCTGGGAGAATGAGCTCCGGCGGATCACTTGCTTGAAAGTGGAATTTTATATTTTGTGCTTGGTTTACATGTCTCCCTCAGTTGACTGTAAATAAGCTCTAGCAAAGTTAAGTATGTAATGTTGCTTCTGGGTATCCTCAAGTCTGTGATGTGGTAAGACACACCTTAGGAGGACCACTTGAGAATGATACCAATAACAAATTCTTAAATCGGTGGTAGCATAGCTTTTATGCTAAGGTATTTTTGTATAACTATCACTTTCACTAAAAATTAGTTTGAGGGAATGTTATTGTAGAGGAAGACATGACCTTTTTGATCTGTAGAGACAAGAGAATGTGAAGTTTTCCTTTGTTTACTGGAGAGAATTACTTCAGGTTTAATTTACTGGGGAGGAAGTACAGAAATAGAGCAAGCCTTGTCCAAAATCACATCCTTGTCACCAAGGAGAAACTTGTCCCAAGGCTCCCAATTATCTTTTTCAAGGGTGCTTTGGATTGTCTCATACTGTGTTGTTTTTTTTTTCCCTTCCATTTTTTGTGCAGGAACTGTGTACTTTTTTTTTTTTTTTTTTCCCCTCAGTGATAAAAACAATAAAGAAACAGTAATGAGGAGCTCTTTGCTTCTGACAGGTCTTCTTTTTGTGAATGACATTTTGGAATTAGCAGTTAACTGTACTGAATATTGTCTCATTAGCCAGCTTACTGTCAGCTCTAAGAACAGTGTGGAATTATTAATTTCTGTGGCTGTTCAGCCAGTTGCTTTGGTGCAGAATGTTTTGTTAGATTGTGAATGTTCATGCTCTCTTAATGGAGTGAATGGGTTACCAACCAAGTCTGTAGTTGCAGGAGATCATAACTCTGATGGTAGACTTGCAAGCATGTATGTATACTTTTTCACTTGAGTATGTAGGATCTGCAGTTGAGTATGTAGGACATTGTGTGTTAAAATTATTGCATGTCCACTGTGTGTTCTTTGTGTGGTTGAACTAGCAAACTAGCTGCTAGCTTTGAATGTTAATCTCTTAAGAATAGATTTATAATTTCAGACAGCCATACCTAGAAGTTCTTTTTTTTTTTTTCCCTTTTAACTTTAAATTTCAAACTCTCATTTTCAGTATACGTAATTTAAAAGGCTTAAAGACGTTGCTACTGATCTCTGTGAATGTAAAAACAAACTAAAACCAAAATCTGGATTAACTCTGTGAATCTTTTTGGGCCCCTCACTACAAAAAAGACATTGAAGCCCTGGAATGTGTCCAGAGAAGGGCAACGAAACTGGTGAGGGGTCTGGAGCACAAGTCTTATGAGAAGTGGCTGAGAGAGCTGGGATTGTTCAGTCTGGAGAAGAGGAGGCTCATGGGAGACCTCATTGCACTCTACACTTCCTGAAGAGAGGCTGTGACGAGGAGGGGTTTGGCCTCTTAGCCCAGGCAACAAACAGGACACAAGGAAGTGGCCAAAAGCTGTACCAGAGGAGGTTTAGGTTAGACATAAGGAAGAACTTTTTCTCTCAGAGAGTGGTCAGGCACTGGAATGGCTGCCCAGGGAGGTGGTGGGGTCGCTGTCCCTGGCAGTGTTCAAGAGGCGTCTGGATGAGGAGCTGTGAGATATGGCTTAGTGCTTGTGGTAGCGGTGGTAATGGGAGGACAGTTGGACTAAATGATCTTGCAGGTCATTTCCAACCTTGTGATTCTATGATTCTGTGGTTGGCTGTGGAGAGTAGAAAGCTGCAAATTACCAACTTCCACATATTTGTATTAAAAGCTGTTTAATTTCAGAAGTTTAACAAATCTGTGAAATTCGGCTTGTGTTTTCAGTCCTTGTTTACTGAAGACATTTATTCTGTTGGGAGTGGCTCACTTGGTCACAAAAGAAGGAGGCACTTCTATAGCTCTACCCACAAAATAAATTCTTCATGTTTGAGTTGTTGGAATAGAGGCAGCATTCACAGAGAACGTTGTGTCTAAGCATTGTGCATTCTCTACTTCCCAGTGTTTTTTGGGATTTGTTCCCATTTGGTCAAGCTTAAATATATGCATCAGTATTGCCATACGTACTGTTTTTGCTTCTTCTTTGATTTGCGAACTGTCATCTCTCAGATGTTAACTTCTTTTTACCACCTTAATGTTTGTCAATGTTGCAGGCCAGGGTGTGATCCTACACTGTTTTCTTGATGACCTACAAAATATAGTTAGTTTAAATTGTTATTATTGATCATAATTGTTTGTCTCCCAAAGGTAATGAGTCTTTCACATCTCCTAGAAACATTCAAGATTGTGGAAATCTACACTGTTCCCATCTTTTCCCCAGTGAGAAAAAGCACTCAAGGCATAAATTTTAGTCTAAAAAATCCCACGTTGCTAGGTTATCTGTATCTTTAAAGCTCCAATTAGGGATGCATTTTACATCTTCAAAGAGTTCTCTGATCATCTATTTGAATCAGTAGTGTATTACTTACAAATCCAAGTGATGTAAACTCACTAGTAATATAGAATGACTTTTTTCCCATCTGACAGTGGCAATTAGGTGTATGAATCATGGGTGAGGTCTGACGGTTTAAAGGCTTCCCAGCAGTAATTCTTGCATATGCCTACATTGTGCAGTGAAATGAAGTCTGTGATAGCTGTCCTCAGTAATACTTATGCATGACTTTAAATTCACACGGGATGATAGAGACAGGGCTTATTAGCTTGGGCAGAGCACTGTGTGAGAAAGGACATGGTGCTTCCTACCTAAGCTGACAGATGAATTTGTTTGGTGTGAGGTATTACAGAAAAGGTAGAGGCAGCAGATGAGATTCGTATGTAGAGTGATTATGTATTGTGATTATATGTAGAGGTTTGCCTTTTTTTTTTTTTAATTTATTTTTCAGTTTTTTGGTTAAATGTAGCCTCCATGAATAACAGGATATGGGCTCATATCCTCAACCTTGTATGCTGAGTTTGATGTGCCCTGGACCGCATGGAGTAGCAGAGTGGGTGTCTGGAATAGCTGTGCTGTTTAGAGACGTGATTTGCCTGTCTGATCGATACTCTGTTTTCCCCCTCACTGTTTGTAGCTCTGTCTTTGCAGGAGAAGCTTTGTTGTGTGAACCTGCTTATATGTGCTACACAAGTGCTTCTGTGAGGATCCTGGCAGATAGATGTTTTATTCTAACGTGGAATGTATCACACCCATGAGCAAAACAAGTTTGACTGGTGAAAAGTGCAGTTTTACCAATAAAAGCCTGTTTTACGTTATGAAATTCTTAAAAGACTTCAGAGAGCTGAGTAGTTCATTTCGGCTGTCGCAGGCTGTCTGAATCCAAAACTTGTTTGCAGATTTATCGTCTTGGTACAGATTGCATAGTTGATGGGCTATGATACATAAAGTGCTATGTATGCATACATCCGGAGGTTATGTAAATACATGTGTTTTTCTACTCGTACAGCAGGTTAAGCATCTATCAAAAACTAAGTCAGCTGTCTTCCCATTTTGGTGTGCCAAGTGATGGACTTAAATTTTCATTTCAGTTCTTGTTTCCATTATGGATTGTGAAGAATGTCCAATGCTGAAGATGGTGACTTTTTGCAGCTTCCTGTATTAAAAGTGCACCCTTGTTGTGGCTTAAATCAGTGCAGAAATGCAGTGTTGGCAGGGTTGGTGTTCTGTGGTCTGGTCCTACAGGTCACTGTGGCTCTGTGCTGTGTGACAGTTCCTTTGGGCTAGGTCCTTTGTTGCTGCCTTCAAGATTAAAATACTGATGCTATTGTTCTTTGTAAGGCTTCAAGGGGCCAAATATCATAAAGAAAAAGGGCTATGACAAATGGACAGCTTCTGCATTTTTGCCTTCAAGGGGTGACTAACTTCATATACTTCTGCAGCACTTTTCCCTCTTCTTCTGTTTTCAGGCTTCTTTTTCTTTTTAAATAAGAAACTAAGTCAAGGATCAAAATACTGAATATTCAACATGTATGAAGAGTAGAAATGATTATTTTTGATATTTTTACTTGGTGCTATAGCAAACATGGTATTTGAGTGTGTTGTGTACAAAACAAAATGCTATGAGCAGTAGAAAGACTTCATATTTTTTGACCTTTTATTTCAGTTTATAAAAAAAAAAAAAAAAACCAACATGCCATGTATATAGAAGATTTGACTGGCTAATACAATAGATGTTTATTTCTGCACTGATTTCCTCACACAACTGGCATCACAACTAAAAGTTTTATTGGTTTTTTTAGTCATATATTTTCTTATTTCTTTATACATTTCCCAGTTCATATATATAGTTCTCAGTAATTAGAATCTTAAAATCTCCATACATTCATCAAGGGAAGAACAAACCCAAGAAGATAAAGCTCTAACATGGCTGAAGATGGAAAAAAATTAATTTTCAAGACTAAGGCTATCGAGGTGAATGAACTTCTCTTCCTGCTCATCTCATCAAATCTATAAACAGAAGTTTTCTTACAGTGTTGGCATAGAGTGGACGTTACCTTGGGTAATATTATTTTAGTTTTAAATTCCTCAACACAAAACTTTAATATGTCTTAATTAACTTTGCTCGGGAACTGGATATACGAATCCTTTTCTTTCCTTTATTTTATATTTACTTTTTGCTATTCTTTCTTTCCTCCCTGAAAAGTCGAACAAAAATTCAGCCCTTCTGGAAGGAGGCAGTGTAGAAGATAAATAATTTGTGTTTTATAAGCAGAATCATATGCCATCCTGAGTAGGGGGAGGAAAGTGCTTCTACAATCTGTGCCTTTCCTTTGCCAACAAATTTTGAAAAGCTGTTTATACCTGCTACTGCGGATATAAATCAGCTGTTAGAAAAACAGTTTAAATCTCTGAAACTCTGTGCTTATTATCCTAACATGATAAAAGAAAACACTTGTGTAGATCTTAAATGCAGACTCTGGGTTGGTTCTTAAGGAAGACTTAAAGGTTTTTGGTGCTACTAGTACTCTATGTGATATGTGTTTTTTAAATATTTACTCTGCATTTTATTAAGGAGAAGCAATTATACCACTTGGTAACTGGTTCAGTCAGACATACTTTAGCTGTTTCTAAAGGAAAGGCCATCTGAAATGGTCTTGTGAGCAGGTGGTTTGTGTAGAAAAGTTAAGATCTAACTGGTGGGAAAAATTGCTAATAGGATCAGTCTCATGGAAATGGAAGATACAGATTTTTCCCACTCAATATCTAATAATTAGTCATAAAGGTGAAGATTTTTTACGTGTCCCATGACTACTTTGGTACCAAAAGATTTGTATGTTTGTGCTGCTCTGAAGAAATGATTGGGTTGAAAAGATGATCTGGTTGAGCCAGATGCTAGATTCATATTTTTGTTTTTCTTGAACAGTCTCAAATTGCCTGCATGCAGTTCTGCTCTGTGGGTAGTTTGCCAGCCTGGATGTGAAGGTAGAACAAAAACTTTTCACTTGCCTTTCTGCCTAGGCCTAGGTGTATTTACACTTCAGAATATTTACTAATTGGCCTCTGATTCAGCCGATGAGCCTGATGACATTGGAAATATTAACCATAACACTCGTAGCTTTGTCCATGGCACAATTTTGAGTATGCTGTTTTCTAAGGAACTGCTAAAGGGAACGCGCTGTGCAGGACTGTTGCCTGCACATGCTGCAACATGTTGCTGCAGTTTATAAAGGTGTACTCGTGACAAAACACTTTTTGATTTCTGTAACAGCATATTTTCTTCTCTTGAAGTAGTTACTATTTGAATAAATAAAACAGAAACCAGGTCTAGGGGAAGGAATTAAAAAGTCTACCTTTAGGTTTTTGATACAGTATTGCCAGCTCTATTTCATCACTGCCTGTATATTACTGTTTTCATGCTTCTTTGAAACCCTTCTTTTTTGAGGTGTTGTCATAAACTATTTTGCATCACCGAATAGTGCTGTTAAACCATAGCATGCTTACTCCTACGTTTATTCATGTAGCATTTAACTTATCATTATATATTTCTTCATGTATCACTTCTGATTCATGCTACTTGTAAAGGTAATCCTTCTCTGTGTTTCACCGACAAGGTCGCTGCTCTCAAAAATCTCCATCAAGTTTTGGAATGGGGAGTTTTCTACTAATGAGAATTGCCATGGTTTTCATTATGCTACAGGCTTAAGATAAGCATGAAATAGTTACAAGTTGTGTGACTGTAATCCTGGGAATTGCTACTGTAGTTACTGTATAGCATACCACTTAGAAATATTGAAACAACCTTGTCCTTGGTTTTAGAAATATTTTTTCTGTTGGGCAGTAGGTGTGGCATCCTGGCATCCTAGTTCTTAATGGTTGTGGAATGCAATTATTTCTGACCTCCTTTAGAAAAGTGATGATATCGTTGTGTGGGAGGATCACTTGGTTCATTGTGTAAGAAAAATGAAAAACCCCGTACAGGCAGTGAGTTTATGTATCTGTGCTATCCAGCAGGAATAAAAAGTACACCTGCTTCTTGTAAGCACAACCAACCAGTTTTTTTTTTTTTACTTTTTTTTCCTACCTGCTAAATTGCTAGGATGCTCACACGAGGTAGTAGTATACTATCAAAATGACTCACAGTCCATACAAGTTGTGTTTCAGACTTCTAATCCTATCTGACAGTAGCAGCAAATACCAAGTACATGTCACATACAGTCTGAGGACTGTACTAACAGGCATGGTGTAAGCAGAGCTGATTTAATTCAGCTTTGGTAAACACTTTTTCAGTTGAACTGACTGTATAACCATGCATCTTCTAGCTCCCAAAGTTGATTAAGCTGCTTCACTGCAGCACTAGGGGACTAAATATCACAACCAAGTTAGTACAGCACAGCATGCAGCAAGAAACCTCATGCAGACTGAGTGAATTGGCCAACTGCTCATTTAAGAGAGCACTTCATTCACGGTAGGAATAGTCTTGTTCATAAAGGTAGTCTTAATGTTTGCCTTTTGTATTTATGTTGACAGCAAACAGATCTACTCTCTATTCTCTCAAATCTGTATTTATAATTCCTTTCTATTGCAATGTCCAAATGCCAAACGCATGCTTGATGCTTTTGCTGCAACCGGCTAAGCTTGACTCACACTGCCATCTGATATACGCAGTAAACTTGCTGCTGCTCAGCATTCTTAGCCTTTTATCTATAGGTTTTAAAATATGGTGGTGATACCTCGCATGTATATAGATTTCGCTCTACTTACACCTTGCATATAGTACAGTCTATGCTCAGAGAAAAAGATGTACAGGAAATCACAGAAGTTTAGAAGCTGTCAAGCAGAATGGCACTCTTAACTGAATTTTACACTGATCTAATACAATTTTAAAAGTGTGTTAAACTTGGTGAAGCTGTTATAATGCTATTAAATTGCTTAAACTGATTGTTAATGCCAAGTCTGGCTCATGGGAAGGAAGAGCCTCTGATTGCAATACAGGATGGAGGTGGAAGGGCTGGAGGTAGCAGCTCTGAAGGAGAGGCCCTGGGAGTGATGGCAGAAACTAGGCACTTGCAGTACAGGAGGCATACCAGTTCTCTAGTCTGTATTGCCAGGCACACAGCAGGAGTTGCAGGGAATTGGCTAGAAATGGCTATCCCCTGTGATAACTCGGCACTCCAGTGCACCCAATTTTAGGTTGCTGGCACAGGGAAGTTAATGATCTATTGGAGGAATTTCAGCAGAGGCTGCCACAATGATGGAGAGGAGACTGGAACGCTTTCCGTGGCAGGAGAGACTAAGGAAATTGAGCTTCTTCCACCTGGAGAAGATGTGCCTTGCTAGTATGTGTAAGGAGGTTATAGGGAAGATGAAGTTGGGCTCTTTGCAGTAACTAAATTGAAAAAGGAGTGGTTCAGATTCAATACAAGGAAAAGCTTTTATACCATGAGCAGGTTGCCAAAGAGGCTTTGTGGTCTCTGCTGAGTATCCTGGCTGACCTCACAGTCTGTGCCTACTTTGTGGAGAAGTTTGCACTGGAAATGTCCTGAAGCCCTGCCAGCCTGAATTATTTGTGTTCCCATGGTTCTGTGGTCCAGTTAATCTCTAGCTGAAACGAACAGCAGTTTGCTGGCAAAAGAACAACTTCTTCCTCTTAGAACTAAAGACTTGCTCCTGATGATAACCTCCAGTGTTCAATCTCACGTCTTATTTTCTGTTGCAGTAGACAAGTGGAATGTATGGTGGACATGTTTTATCTTAGGTTAGAAGGAGTAATAGGTTAGGTGAAAGTAACATTTTCAAGTAGATTTTTAACCATGGAACATTTTGACTTGCATTTAAACCTTCTTAGGTATGTTTCAGAATTTTAGGTCATTATTTTTAAGCCATTTTATATTAAATGTTTGTTGTGTTTCTAGAAGCTTGCCCTCAATTTGGGTTGATTTTGTTGTAAAACCAAGCGGTTCTTCTTCGTGTCAAGCTCGAGTCAGCACATTAATTATAAACAAAGACACCTACAGAGATTAGGTGGCATGGAAAAGTGTCTTCTGAAGTTTACCAAGAACACTGTTTTCTAATGGTGTATCGCATAACTTAAATAGAAGAAGAAAAAAAACTGTTCACATTTTATTTTATTTAAGTAGAGCAGTGGAAAAGCAAATGTATTTAAGTTGAGCAAACGAAAAATGTATGAGGATCCCGAGCTTTGGACTAGATGATCTTCAAAGGTCCTTTCCAACCCCTATGATTCTGTGATTAGAGATTCTTCAGAGTTTACACACTGACTACAGAGGATACATTGATGATTTGAGTCACTTCAGTCTTAGTTAATGTCAGATAGGAAGAGGGGAGGGCATGTCTGTACCACTGTCAGGGAGAGTGTCACCAGATGACTCTAGGGTACAGGATCAAAGTAAATATTTACAGTTGACTATTAGGAAGCCCATGTATAATAAATAGTCCTAGAACCTTAAAAGTTCACTAGATATCTCTACTCTTGCTCTTAAAGATTTTTCTTTTAAGTGATTGTTTCTTGTAGACCAGATAAAGAACTGTAAAACAGTACTTCAGCTTTGCCCAAGAACTGAAGGGGGTTATGTCGTTTTCAAGATCTGACTGTATTGGTCTTTGTAGTCATACCTAAGACTATGTATGTATACATATATATAATTTTTTTCAGCTGAACAGCTTCAGAGAGAAAACAATTCATTTTTCTCTTGGAATGATGAGGCCTGTGTATGTCATTGTCATCATTTTCCATTAAAATGTTTGTTCACTTTGAGCCTTCTTCAGCTCTCTTCCTTAGCACTGAAGGTATGCTCAACTTTAGTGCCACTTCATGATTTTCTGTAGGTACCTTCCATTTTACTCTTCTCGACGAGAATAACTCCTCCTTGGATGGTAAATAAAGTTTCAGATGCACTGCAAACACAAGACAGAAAGATGAAGAAAGCTTTAAAAGTTCTGAAATGTCTTTACCAACTTTCTTCTAATAGACATTAGGAGCTGATCTGTGCGAGAACAAACAAATTAAAAAAAAACCCTGCTTTGAAGGCAACTATCTAAAGGTTCAGTTGCAGAATACTTTGTGTTGCTATCAAGTGTATTGTTTAAGTTTTCTCACTCTGCTGTTCAGTGTTCACTTTTTTTATTACTATTACAAGAGATTTGTAAAATTATCATGGTGATAAATTACGCTGTAGTAAGAGGTGGAACTATGCAGTGTCTAGAGTGTCTGGCTGCTATTTGTCCTGCTTTTGGAGCGTCTCAGATTTTCACGAGTAAGATAAAAAATGAAACTCTGCATAACTTATTTTTTTACATGTTTGGGCTCGGAATATTTTAAAAGCTGCATCTAAGATCTTATTTCAGCTGCAGGCTCTTGGATCAACACAGTCTAGCCTTATGTAGCATGAGTACAATAAACACAATTTTATTTCTTAAAGTTTCTCTTTAAGGGAGCTATTATGTTACTTCAGCATAGGTATCTAAAAAGCAATTTTAAACTCTCTTTGATATCATTGCTGTCTTTGTGCTGCCACTTCAAATTGGCATTCGTTGTCCTGTGTTTTGTACCATGCATGTTGTGAGATGTTTTGGATATGTCAGTCTAAAACAGCCCTGGATGCCTGTATTTAAAAGTCTGAATTGCTTTCTGATGGACTGTTAATTGTCATTAGTTTTCAGATAGCTATAATACTGGATTACTTTGTGCTTTTTGATATCTTTTAAGAAGGAGAGGAAGTAAATAGTCAAATGAGAACTTTGGACCTCTAAAATATTACAAGCAGTGCATGTACTGACATAAACAAATGAAGAATCAACAATGGAGGAAAAAAAAAAACAACACCCATAATCCCCCCCCAAAAAACATTGGCACACCTGGATATTTTAAGGAATATTAGTGCTTGAATTTTGAGATACAAATATAGCCAACAATAGTCATTTATTGTAGAAAGCAATTATAGATATTTTTTTGCTTGAAACATAAACCTTTTCACATGATTACCTATATTTTTCTTTATTTACTTGCTTTATTTAATAATGCTTTACATTTACACAGGATTTTTAAGCTTTATTTATAGTCAGTGTGGCAGATATTATAAAAACTCTGAACTGAGTTTAGAGAACTGGTATGAGTTGCACTTGTAGATCTGTTAGGTGAGACTGTCAGGCTTTGTTTTTGCTGAAACTGTTCCTACAGTGCATGCCAAAACAGGGATGGTGAATGGGACCCTACAAGCCAAATGGATTTATGGTGGACGGAACTCAATTTGAAGAATTGGTTATGAGATCATGCTATTTTATCACTGTTGTGGGAAGAAGAGAAATGAGCTACAGGAAGTCACAATTTAAACAAACAAACAAAAAAATTCTATAGTAGTGTTGCATTTGGATAGAACCAGGTTGCCATGAGGATACAGGCAGGCTTTGTTTTGAGGTAGGTTGTTCGAGAAGGGGTTTCTTCTGAAGAGCAGGTGAGGTGATTTGTTCTTAGGTAGCTTTATGAAATACTAGCTAAGTCTGAGGTTTCATTAATTTCCCTACACATACTATCTTAATACATTTGGTTTTGCAGCTGATGGATAATACTGCAAGTAGAAAAATGCTGAATCTTTTGAGAAGTTATTAAAATGTCTGTGTTTTTTGCATGCTGCATTTCTAAGACTATGTCCTTTCTGGGAAGTTAGAGTAGGAGTTCTGCATGTCCTTCTCAGAAGGCATATTTCAGCCTTGGAGCTCCCAAGATAGCATTTTGGAGGGTGTGTTCGTCCATATAGTATATTAGCAACCGCTGTGAACATTGCTTTTTTACTCTATGTGGGTCACTTCCTAGTGTCTGCTTTTAATTCTTCCTCTGTGTTAGCATATTACAGATTGTTTAAAACTTTCAAAGGAGGTTTTTTTTCCCCTTTGGTTTTATCATGTTTAATGTAATATTGGACAATTTCAGATTAGAACAACTATAAAAGACAGATTTCAACTGCAAAAATCCCTCAAAAATATATCGTAAGACTTTCTTGTTTTTAGATACTGCCTTCCTCTAGACAAAATAGTGCTGTATTGCTTGAAAGAGGAATATTTTCAAATCTTGTGTAAATCTTGTGTAAATATGCAAATAAATTATATTTGCTGTTAGTCTCCATTAAGGTTAACATAATGGAAGGCAGTTTTCCCAGACTGTGATTTGCCAATCTGTTGCATTTAGTAAATTTCTGTTTCATAAAATGCTTTTCCCCAGGACCCTTGTAAAAGCTGTAGTAATATGGGTATCAGTAGCAGAATGTACTGGTAAGCAAGGAAGAAGCATACCTAGAGGAAAAAAAGGTGAAAGAAGGTGAACAAAGAATGAGTAATTTTGTTAGGATTGTTCTTACGGCTGTATGAAAGACATCAGTGCATAGTACAGTAGGAGAGGAATTTGTGAAGGGTATAAGTAGAAGGTATGGAATTAAAAATACTTAATATTCTGTCAACTTACGTAAACTAGTCTTGTTGAACTAATCTTTTCTTTTAAATACTAAGGGAAGTTGCTAAGGGGTGGGGGAAATGTCAAGTGAAATGGCTGTAACTGTATTATGTAACAGAGTTAATTTCGACCTACGCTCTGCTTCTCTGCAGAAGAAGTTGAAGAAGAGTCTGAAACTACAATTGAGGTTGACTTGACTGATAAACAGAAACATCAGCTGAAACACAGAGAGCTCTTCCTTTCTCGCCAGTATGAATCTCTTCCGGCAACTCACATCAGGTAAGAATTAAATATTGCTTATCTGTATTCTGTTGAGCTGGTTTGCCTGCCAGTAGCCCAGCCATTTGAACACTTCAGCCTTTATCTTACAAAAGGGAGTGATTGTGTACAGCTGAGTTGTGCCAGGTAGAGCCATGAATTGATTTGGTACCACCCTCACTATTGCCTTTTGTCTCTTCGCATTTGAGCCTTGAAAGGGACAGAGTCATAGATAGAGCTCCAGCTTACAAATTGAAACATCAGGTGATCATGTTGTATGAAGTCAGACTATTCCTACCTTGGAGGTGTATTCTTGATTCTTCTGCTGTCCAAAGGAAACATGGCCATTTTGTTTGCCCAGGGAAACCACAGATGGGTTTAGAAAGGAACTGTCTGACTCAGTGGTCAGATCTGCACACACTTAAAAATAAAATTACCTCAGCTTACTTTAGTAAATGGGAAGAAGTAATGATTGAGTTTGGCTAAATGTTGCAGAAGCACTTCAAGTATTTTTTAGATTACCGCGGTGCTATTGTAAGAAGCTTAAAAAAAAAAAAAAAAGTTTTGAATGTCTTTCTGTAAATATTATAAGTGCTAAAGTTACTTTTTATTTCGGAGTCGAACAGTTTTTTGGGGGGAGAGGGCGGAGTGGAAGAGGGGAATGTATCTGGAAATAGAAGAGAGTAATCGGGAGCATAATGGAAGAGGAGTGTGGTAAGTGTAAAACAGGAATTCATACAAGTTTGCATTCTGAAGGAATTTTTAGTTTCTCAGTACATCCACCTCCCCTCAGCCATTTCAAACCGTTTTCTTCAGCTAGAAGAAAAAAAAAAAAAAAAAAGTAGTTATGCTTCAGTAAGAGAGAATATTTGTATGTCCGTATGTACTTTCTCAAATGAGGCTCCTTATCTTTCTTGCTGCCAAAATAAAAACTGGAAGTTGGGTGTGTTTTATTAATTTCCTGTGCTTGATTCATTCACTTGTTCTCTGACTTGGAGAAAGTCACTTAGATGTCAAATCTCTGCTTTCCTGAATACAGCATAGAGATAGTAGTCCTGCACAGTTTCTTTCGCTTACTTTGACATTTAAATATTGAAATAAGGTATTCTCTATCCAGAGAGAAGATTATAGAGAAGCAGTATTGTAAATGTCTTCTTACCTCACAACTCAGGGAGGAAGAAGAGATTCTTCAGTACACACTTCACAATGAGTCCATAAAAGCACATGAATTCATGGTGCATGCAGCATTGCACAGTAGGCAAATACAGTGGCATGACTTGAATAACTTTTCAGAACATTTAAATGCTGTAGTGCTATACTGTCATTTGCTAATAAGACCTTTACCAGATGCATTCTGGAACAAGTTGTATGTTGTTTAATGAATTTTTAACAAATACCTCTCCTACAAAATAGTTCTTATAGAGCATGTTAACTTCTGAACATTCACAAACTCAACTCTTCTTGATTGTTTATGTAAATTTTATTTGTGATCTTTTCCTATAGAGTGAGGATTGAAATACTGTGAAGGCAGTGCTCTTTCTCTTGCACCTTTTTCCCAATAGTATTTCAGAAAAAGGTTTTAGAGCCGTGGAATAATATGCTTTTGAAGAGACATCTCTAAGGTCATCTAGTCTGGACTCCTGCTGAAAGCAGGATCAGGTTGTTTGTGGCTTTGTCTGGTTGAGTTTTGAATGTACCTAAGGATGAAGATTGCAAAGTCTCTCTGAATGTCTGTTTCAGTCTTTCCTGATGTCTAATTGGGACCACCACTTTTGGAACTTCCTGTCCATTGCTTCTTGTTCTGTCACTTTGCTTCCCTGAAAATAGCCTATCTCTCTTATTTACTTCTTCATTAGGCAGTTGAAGACAGTAGTAGGATCTGTTTCTTTAAGAGTGTGTGAATGATTACTCTTAAGATGTGAAACTGCTGGCCTTTGTATTAGCACCTGGGAGGAGCCACCAGTAATCAGCTGCTGGTTGGACTTTGAACCACTCATTACAACCTTTTTAGCCTGATGGGCCAGCTAGTTCTTCTTCCAACCTTATTGTCTGCTTATCTACCCTGTATGTTACTGGTCTGGTTAAAAGCCAATATAGGACATGCTGTAGGCTTTGCTGAAGTCACAGCAAAGGATATTTGTTGCTGTCAGTAGTCCACCAAACCAATATTCTCCATATGGAAAGACACACGCACTAAAAGTCTCAGTAGCTCTATCCTGTGGACTTTGGTTAGTTGTCACAATCTATGGTTTTACAAGAGAATAAATAGTTCAATAGAATAGAATGGAGAAAGGAGATAAATTCTGTCAAGGGTAAGAAGGCAAGTTCAATCACTTCAGAGGGAAGAGGAGAGAGCTAAAAGTGATAGAGGAGGCTGAATTATATGCAGTTGCTCTTGGTAACTACAGATCTTGAACTTTTACTGGCATCTTCAGCAAAGAAAAAAAAAAACCAACAATTCTCTCTGTGTGTAATTTAAGGCAATAAAATCATTCTAACTTTAACCCGAATGGCAGAGAAGATGACATTGTTTCCCTTCCATCCTTCCCTCTGAAGAAACCCACCCATGACTAATTTATTCTAATTCATAATTAAAAACACAGCAATGTCTCTTTTGTATACTTGGTGATACCACTTTATAATTAATGTGCTTTAAATTTATAGCAGATTGAATTTCTTTGTTGTACAAATAATTCTGAAGTCGTATGATCTGTAAAGCTGTGTTGAATAATTCTGATGTGATTTGTTTGCTTTTAAAAACTTGTAATACAGTTTCAGTCTATATTCCTGTACTTTGTATTTTGTAACGCACATTATGTGTAACTCTCTTTAAATATAATTCATTTTGATATAAACAATTTTTTTCCTAATGTTAATCTTGTTTGTGTTTTATGTTAGGTGACGGTCACTGCCATTTTAGTAACTTTAGGAAGTGGTATACATTGTAGCTCAAAAAAAAAAAAAAAAAAAAAAACCGAAAAAACAAAACCAACAAATTTAGAAAATATGCAAAGACAGATACAAGAATCATAAAATATCTTGAATAAGAAGGGAACCAAAAGGATAATTGATTCCAACTCACGGCTTCACACAGAACGAGACAGATGTGGCAGTGTTGTCTTGTAGCCTCAGTGCTGATGTGGTGGAATGTGTTGAAGAATTATAATTGCACTAACTTCTGAAATGATGGTATGCAGTGAAGGACAGTGTCAAGATGTTCTCATTTGGGTTTATAGGGCTTGTTAGCTTTGCTCCTACCTGACAAATTACAAGTGAAACTACTCCTTCCTCTCCTTCCTCAAATATGTAAGATTAGTAACACTCTTCCAGTGATAAATTACCTCCTTCCTTCCCAATTCTTGCTTATTACAAATGCAGTTTTACCATGCCTTGTAATCTCCAAATTTTACAATGGTGTTATACTGCTGTGGATTCACTGAGCCCTTTCCTTCATTGGGCATGTATACACATCACATAGTGAATGCATGCATAATTCATGGTGCAGATAGTTCATCTAAGCAGTGTCAGGTCCCAGCAAGGGACTGAGTTGAGCCAAAGTGCTGTGTATTTTAGCTTTGATTTGCAGAAATTTAAGAATTACTAAATATAGCATTTTGGAAAGTCATGATAAGGCAGAGGGAAAAAATTATTTAAAAGTTGTCATCACGGTGAGATTGTTGGTTGATGTTATGAAGTGCATCATGCAACTCAGCATGTGGTGAAAAGGATCTATTTGTATAACAATTCCCCAAAAAAATATCTCTTTGGGAAGATGCACTTGTTATCTTGATCTTTGTATTTTCACTTTTGAGGTTTCAAGAGCTAGTAGGCAATTCTTGTAAAAGACTACATTAGTTACTTGGATTATTTGTGCTTGCTTTTGAATTTAATGCTTCATATAATGTGTGTAAAAAACTTATTTAGCCATCAGGGTTCACTTTACCATTTCATTATCTTTGCTTGCTACTAGCTAAGTTTTACTTGTATCTATCAAGCCTGTGTTTCAGGTTTGAGGTTAGTTTTTGGATTTTCTTTTAAGTAAACTTTTACTTGCCTTAACTTTGATGCATAATGAATCACATAACTTTCATTATACTGAACTTTCCTTCCTTATGATCTTGCCAGACCTCACCCTAGTATTACTACTTTAAACTATGCAGGTATAGAATAATGCTTTTTTTTTTCTTTCTCACAATTCCTTTGCGTAAAAAGCACCAAATAGTCAGAAGCTCAAAGACAGGTAGTTGGTAGGGTGGGACAGGTCATTTTACAGTAGCATTGTGACTTTTTAAGGTATGGCATGCTAGGAATTGGTGGTATTATCTTAGGATGTTGTTGTTCTCAGCAAGCAAGAAGCTTTCAACAGACAAATGGGTACAAATACATAAGCTACAAAGTTTAGATAATTTACAAGGACTTTCAATCTTTTTTATTTTCTAATGTAAGTCACACAACTAGATACAATGAGTGAATCTACTTTGAATAGGCATGTGATTGGTCATTTGGATTGCTTAGGAGTTCTTCCTTCCTGGATTAAGTTTATTTAGAGCAGGGTAGCTTTTGCAGCATGTCTGATGCCTGTTAGTTTTGTTGTGTTGTTGTCTAATTTTTTTTTTTCCTTTGGCAGTAGAATTTGGAGAATTCTTACAATGGAAAGATTCTGGTCTAGATTGTACTTTTGTCTTGTTCTCAGTTGTGGTCAATAGCTAATACTAATACCAGAGTATAAGAAAAAAGTATTGGTAGAAGACTGTCAGTTAAACGTAAGAAAATTATAGGTTTTCCCACAGCGGCATAATTGCCAATTGCAATTTTTCTTGTAGTGCAAAGCTTATATAGTTCAGGAGCAATGAGTGTTGTTTCTGGGCTAGGTGACCCTGTAATGTCATGCTGAAAAATTGTTCCTAACCAGCCTCCTATGGCTTTCTTAGATACATGTGTATTGCTGTTACTCTGTTTAAAAAGTAATTTATTTTCCTTTTTAGACTGAATTAATCCCTGAGGAAAAAAGAGTAATGACTTGAGTTCCCTACTATAATCTGTATGAAGTATATGTGTTATTGTGTTATTTGTACTATATGTATTATTAACTAGATAAGAAAACACAGTTCTGCCATGCCTAGTTCAAGATATTGTTTCCATATTATGATCTGGATCTTGTTCTTGGCATTGTTCTTTCTATTCCATATATATTCTCTTACTGGAAACCCTTCTTAGCAACAGAACTCAAAATGCAATCAGTGATTTAAGTTGGGGTGGTATTATTGTAAATCCTGTCTTAAATCATAATTTCATAGAACTGTAGGATGACTTGGGTTGGAAAGGACATTAAAGGTCATCTAGTTCCATCACCACTGCCATGGGCAGGGTTGCCAGCCACCCACATGCACACTTTGATAGATGTAGATTTTTTTTATCTTAACATCTTCTACAACTGTTCAGTAAGTTTTTACTGTAATGTTGCTGAATGCTTCGGCTCTTCTGCAAATTATGTAATTGTTTGTGTATACAAACTATATAAATTGGTACTGAATTGAAAGTCTTCATATTTGTCTTTTAAAAATGAGGTTTTTCACATGGAAATGTTTTTTCTTCTGATTGGGTTGTCATTAAAAGTTGGAATTCAGGAATATTTAACCATATAGGTAACCATAGGTAATTTGAACATTGTCTATAAATTACTTTGTGGAGTTTTGTCAAGTTTTGTTGAATTAGTGTCAGCTGTGCACAATCATTCGAAGACAGACTTAACCTTTAAATAGCATCAATTTGAAGCTCTCAAAATCAGGAATTCAATTTGAATTAAGATTAAAACCTTGAACTTTCAGATTGACAGTCAAACTCAGCATAAAAACTCTGGATCATACGTGTGATCTATGCATGTGTTCAGATGCCAGGCACTTACTGGCTCATTTAGATGTACATAAGTCAGTTGGCTGTACATTCATTTTTTAGTTATACTTTATCAATTCTTTGTTAAACAGGTAAATCTACATTTTTGGCAACAGATGTGTATCATACATGTGATCTTGTACTATCTGGGCAGTTTTTATTGTTTTGTTGGAAAAATGAGTCTCAGTATTATTTATTAATCAAGTGAGACTTTTTTTCCCCCTTGTCTTTGAGAGAGTTCAGAAAATGACTGGAGTTAAACTCTGCCCAAGAGGAATCAAGGAGGGCAGATCTCTCTTCTGTCAGAATCTATCCTCTATATATTGTGAATATTAAAAAACAAACAAACAAAAAAACACAAAAACCCAAACTCTAGCTGGGGAGTCTGTTACAGCTTTTAGTAATGCTTTTGTGTTACTCAACAGATTTTCGTGGAGTGCAGTATCTTGCACTCCATTTGTAAATATCCATGCAATTTGGAGAGCTTGGAAGTTGCTATGTACTTGTGTCTGTCAGCATCGTTCTGTGCTCCCTGAGCTGCACTTGAAAGCAAAATATGCAAGTGTACTTGATATTTGCTTCCCAAAAGTGAGGAATCAATTTTATGTAATTAGAGCAAGGTCCTAAAACTCTGCAGCTCCTAGTATGTGATTTGGCAATAATCATTGCAATCTAGACTTCTTGTAAGCGGTCATGACTTGGCTCAAAGTAGTTGTTTGGAAATCTTCAAAAAACGTTTCAGATAATTCAGGAAATACCTTGTTCATTTAAGGTAGCTGTCTCATCCTTTACTTTCTGTGCCCTTTTTCCCCTTTTTTCCTTTATGACTCATTGGAGAAGGGTTGCTCTTGGTCTCGTTTTGCTTAAAACCTTACAGCCCCTCTCAGTTTTTCACTTTATCTTCTGTTTAATTTCTAGTTGTCATTGAAACAGCAGCATATGTTAAAATCAAATCAGATTTTCCTTATAAGCATAACATTTCCTAATATTCTTTGCAGTTACTTTGTTCTTACTATCCAACTAGTGGCAAAGTTTTGTATTTCAAATTTCTACTAAGATCAGCATTTTTTGATCGAGATCAAGAGACGATTGGTTTACCTGCATGGAATTACCCGATGTTATCTTGTCAAATTCAGGAAGGCGATGAGTAATTGTTAAGAGCAGAATTTCAAAGTCTGTGGGGTCACCACTGCACATATTACCTTTCTTCTTCAAATAGCATCAGCATGACTAATGCACTGCAAGTTCCATTGACTTGGTGGGAACCCAGAACAGTGAGTTCTGAAAGTTCATACTCTGTGCCAGTCTTACCCAAGATACAACTGCATTACAACAGGAAATTTGTGGGACGCAATACTTTAGCCATCAGGCTGCCTTTTCCACTTCTGTGGCTTGTGCTGCTTAACAGACGCTTAAGTATTGCATTTCTTTTGTAATTTGTTTCTGTAATTTTTGCTAGCATATTTCCTGTCCGAACAGATAATTATTAAAAGAAGGCTTACATCTCATGGTCTGTCTTACTGATCTAGTGAAAACAGGTGACGAAATAGCCTGCAAGAGTGACAGAGCAGAAATTGTAGAGGTTTCTATTTTTTTAAAAGGATGGACTGGGCCAAATCAAGAAGTTCAAATGATAAAAATAGCTGTTGATTTTGATTCATTCTGGTACTTTTAAGATCTGGTTTTCATCATTATTTTTTGTTGAGGAATTGTATAAAATATATGTACAATATTGATTACTTTAAGAAAAATCTTAAGAGGTGATTACAGGGACAGTGCAAACAAGCAGAGTAGCTCCCTGAAAAAAGGAAGGAAATATCTTTTTGTTCACTTTCTTGGGACTGCTGCATACCAAGATGGCTAGTATGTCTTTCCATTTATTTATAACCTTCACTAGTTTCCCTGTGTTTATTTGCTGTTTTAGTTGTAAATTGTTAGCATGTTGGTTTTAAGACTGAGGCTCACTGTTTGGCCTACTGAAGAATTTATTTTCTGCAAGATCATTTAAGTGTGTTGCTTTGGTTTGGTTTGGTTTTTGTTTCTCCTCAAAAAAATACTGTTTTAGAGTTAGTGTGAAATGTGCTTGGATTTCAATTCTGTGTTGTACCAGAATGGCTTTGTTGAAATAACTCAAGTAGGTGGTAGGCATGAAAAAAGGAGGAGATTGTTAGGCATCCTTTAGCTGATGTGTGTATATGGCCGAGAATTGTCAGATCGTGGTGGAGTTATCTTTTGTTGCATCTTTCAGCTTTAACAACTGGGAAAAACTTCTAAGGTAGCAATGAATGAAGGTGTAATGTGTGTAAACAACTTTCACATGGTTACTGGTTTAAAGAAAAAAATGAGTTACAGCTGAGCTTTCTAGGATAGGAGAAGTAATTGAATCCTGACTGGTTTATATAACAGAGGCTGATAATACCATGAGCATATACCCAGGTAAGCTTTGGTATTTCCTTTTATTGAAAGATCTGTAAATAACCTGCTTGTTTGTTTGTTTGTTTGTTTACTGATTTAATACTCTGGCAAGTTATGTTGGTATTGTCAGCTAAATGGAGCAACTTTTTATCTTTTATCAGTTTAAGTACATTTAAGTACCTCTGAGAGTAGAACAGATTCTGAAGTGGCAATTTTATCAAAATTAAATTGTAAGTGAAGACATAAGTGCTAACTTTGTTTGCTGTAATTTGTACATTGTTGAGGTATCAGAAAGATCTACTCAACATTCATACAAGATCAATTTTGCCCAATTCCCTGGGAAATAATAATTTTTTAGAGCGTAAATAGACAAAGTCAAAACCAGGAATGTTATAGCAACATCTTTGATTCCTTCCGATGCTATTTACCAGTAATTTTTGCTATTGAGAACAGTGAAGTCAGGGATGCAGCATG
Source organism: Centrocercus urophasianus (assembly GCF_019232065.1). NCBI lineage: Eukaryota > Metazoa > Chordata > Aves > Galliformes > Phasianidae > Centrocercus > Centrocercus urophasianus. Next base: position 80,043,669 of record NW_024884142.1, on the reverse strand, counting down.
ATAGAGGAATATAGCTCAAATCAGAATTACAACTGAATGATAATCAGAAAGTTTCAATGGATCTTTAAAGGTCATCTACTTCCAGCTTCCCTTCAAGTTTGCCAACCAGTAAGTCAGACACTAGTCCAGCTTGCCCAGGGCCCCATCTGACCTGACCTTGGACGTGTCATCCTTGGAGGTGGTTGTAACTTCTCTGAGCATCTGTAACTTCTCTGGACAACCTGTTCGAGCACCTCACCATGCTTTAGGTGAAAATTCCCCCACAACCTCTAATTTAAATCTCCCCTCTTTTAGTTGAAAAGCATTTCCCCTATCCTACCACTATCAGATGACATAAAAATTCTTGTCTCCCTCCTGATAATGAGCTGCCTTTAAGTACTAGAAGGCTGCAGTGAGCTCTCCCCAGAGCTCTGACTTTTGCATGCTGAACACGCCCAGCTCCCGCTGCCTTTCTTCATAGGAGAGGTGCTCCAGCACTTGGTCTTTTTTGTTACCCTCCACTGGACCTGCTCCAGCAGCTGTCTTGTTTTGGGGCCCCTAGGCTTGGATGCAGTGTTCCATCCTTTCTTACAAATGGCAGTGATATTTCTCTTTATCCAGTCACCGAGACCAGTCTGGTTGCAATGTGGTTTAAACCACATTAATTTTCTCAGGCTTTTTGATTATTAGTATTGGAAGAAGAGGTGAAGAGTACAATGGTGGTTAAAAGAATATTTAGGATTGCATCATCTTAAGTCTGCACTGAGTTATTTCCTAAGTATACTTGATTGATAGGTTTGTGACAATTTACTGAGCTAAGTGCATTGTTTCAACAGAAATGACCATTTATAGTAGGCTGAGAGGATCTTCCTCTAGTTGGGACATGGGGGGAAAGGGAAAGAGAATGAACAGATATAGAAATGATAGGATTTTATGCCTTTTGATTCTATATACCTATAGTAAGAATATCACATTTATGGATCATGGAAGCTGGCAACTATAATACAGATTCTTTTTATTGTGATGTTCCTTATAGTTGATCAGATTACCTGTTTCTAAATGCTTTTTTTTTTTTTTTTTTTTTTTTTTCATTTTAGCAGTTAGCCTTGTATTTATTTATTTATTTATTTATTTTTTAGGCTATAATTCATACATGTGAAAAATCTTAGAAGCACATAAAATACTAATTATGATTCCAGCCATTAGATGGTTAAAATTCTGCACAAAGAAATTTAATATCAAATAGAAATACACTCAGTTAGGAGATGTGCTGTGGAAATTAATCTTCTCTCTTAATGAAATAAAACAAAGCTTTTTAAACTTCCAGCAATATGGTATAAGGTCAGTCAATACTATGCCCTTTCAGCCACATTGGCAGTGAAGGAAAGCCTCTGCCATAATTGGAGTTAAATAAGGGTAGTCTGGAGTGAACTGAACAGAACAGAAGTAAACTGTGAAGGTAAACTACTCAGGTTTAATACTAAAAAAAAAAAAAAAAAAAAAAAAGGTAGTGAACTGTCTTCATGGTATAGCATAGAATTAATCTTTAGATATTAGTGTTCTGGAATTATCAAGGTCAAAAGCTCCAAAAAATCTTCAAATACACAATTGATAATAGAGATGTTCTCCTCGTTTCTTATTGCAGGAATCTTCTCACTTGCTGTTGTGTGTTGTGCTCAGGTTTTGCAGTCTAATTTTTCCAACATTTCTATTCGGAATTGTGGTTCTCTTGACAAATACTGAGACTAAGAGAAATTCAAGAGCTTATATATTAATGAATGTTTTAACTCTGTTTCTATTCTAGCAGTAATGAAAGAGACATTAGCTATGTTTTTGATGTGTTTTTTTTTTGTGTTGGTTTTCTTTTTTTTTCTGCAGTTAACAATTGGCATGTAATATCTGCAGCTGAGTTTAAGAGAAAACATTCTCTGAAATAAATGAGGGATTTTTGCTATGATATCTTTGAGTCTTTACATCTTTAAATCCCAGAGATCCCTAAAGTAATTTGTCCTTTCTAGTGTTGATTTGTGTGCTAATCTGTTGCAGATAGAATGGATTTGTGTAGACAGTCCTGTTCTATGTCCTAGATCACTAGGACCTCATGGTAAATACTGTCCAAATTGATAGAAGTTAAGTAAGAGTTAGGTACCTGAAATGCAGGAAGTAGTGAATTGTTACAGAGAAATAATAGAATTGAAAGTGGTAGCATTTAAAAAAATAAAAAGGCTATTCTAGCAGGAGGAATCAGCACACAACATTTTTCATCCATATCTGCTTGCATTTCTTGCATTGCTTTAAAATAAAGTTAGACTAAAAATAAATTTGCAGTGTTTTTTGACAACAAAAACAATTAACTTTACAAAAGTAACAGTTATTTCTTATGTATTTATAGGGGAAAATGCAGCGTTGCACTTCTGAATGAGACAGAATCTGTGTTGTCGTATCTGGAGAAAGAGGTAATGTTTGTGATTTCTATTTGCATAAACTTTGGGAATAGTTTTATGTTTATTCTGTTTGGCTTTGTTTGATTGCTTTATGCCTTTGTTTTCAGTAAGTGGGCAAACAATTGCTTTATTGGATGTTATGTTAGAAAAATGTTGAGAACACTGATTTTGAAAGTGTTTTGGAACAAGAACTGAAATGGCACATTACAGGTTTCTTAAGAAATAGTTAACTCAAAGTAATTCACATGGTATCTTACAAAATAAAAATATGTAGACTTTTACTTAGAGGGAAATTCACTTTGTGGTATTTTTCTGGTTTTGTTCTTATTGTTCTCTAATTTTTGTGCAGTTATTATTTTTCTGTCTTGAGGTGTTATAGAAAGACAAGTCTTCCAGAGACAAAATATTGTATTGTAAAGTCAATGGGATGAAAGATGGGATGCTCTTCCAGATGGTAGCAAAGCATAGCATAGCGGTTTAATTTTTAGTACTTTAAACTACTGTAAGCAAAACAACTCCTTTGCTTTCCGGTAGAAGGGAATTAGCTTTACTAGAAAGGAAACAAATTATCCATGAATTTGAAAGATAAGTCTTGAAGCTAGTTTTGTAATGCAAACATGCATACCCTTAAAAATAAATATATTTTTATTTGGAAATCTTAATGTGATATTAAGACGGTGGTTTTTTTGGTTGGAATTAGCATTTTTTTATTTTCATATTTCTACACCAAAAACCACTGATAATCTGTAGAATGTTTTTGAGAACAACACCTAACATTTACTACAAATGAGTGTACAAGATATGTCAACTCTGTTTTTGTGTAAGCCCTTTTCAGCTTAACCCGTTTTCTTGTGCTGTTTGAGACTAATGTATGAAAAGTCAGTATGGTAAAATATTTAGGAAAGGAAACATTAAATTCAGAAAATGAGTAACAGCTCTTTTTTTTTTTTTTTTTTTTTTTTTTTTTTTTTTTAATCTGTTGGTATGTTTTATGAGTATTGATCCTTTCCTTGCTGCTCTATTCTGAAATAACTTCTAGCAATGAGAAAAGCTTTGATTAACCATGTAAAAGGATTCGCGTGAAAGATCTGCGTTCTTTAAAATGATTAATGTTTCAAAATTTTTAGTCTTCTGCCAAACCTGTAGTCTGTAAAAGCACGTGAGAGGGGTTACTTTAATAATTTTCACATGGAAGGTGAGGTACAGTGCTAATTCTGAAATTCATTATGCTATTGCAAATGTATCTTCTTTTTCAGGATACTTTTTTTTATTCATTGGTGTATGATCCATCACTGAAAACGCTTTTGGCAGACAAAGGAGAAATCAGAGTGGGGCCCAGATATCAAGCAGATGTGCCTGACATGCTTGCAGAAGGTAAATATTTGCTCCTTGTATAGTTAAAAAAATATCCTTATCATGTAGTATTATTTATGTTAGCATTCTGAATTAAACTTGTCAGTTTAGTCACTTGACTATTGAAGTTTAGTTGATGTCAGTTTGAACAGTATTTTCCTAATCAAAAACATTGAAGAATGCTGAAGTATTTATATATTTTGCCTTTCAGTTTGAGCATAGTTCAATTATAGTTGATTATTTGACCCATAATCAGATTGAAAAGTGATGTTTTCAGTGGTAGTTTAAGATATGTTTCAACAGATATATGGATAAGTGGTAGTCATAGAATCCCAAATTTTCTTACAAACTTCCTGATGTCACTTCTCTACATGGCGTGGCTTTACCATCAATATTTCTTCTGCCTCTGATCTCTCTTTGCCTGTTGCTGATGTTGTATGAATTATTTCAGGATGTCATCTGGCAAAATTACTACTTTAGAGGTATAGTTTTCTAAAGAGATGCAAAATAAAGAAGGTATGGCTTAATTCTTTGAAAATACAGCTGCTAAATGCTGATAAATTAAGTTGCAGATATCTCCAATTGGATGTCTGGAAGTCACAAAGACTGAGGTGCTTATGCATGAAAGAGGAAAAATAAGTAGAGGGAGTGTTTAAAACGCATTTATGAAACGTGGATTTCTTAGGTATGAGTACCAAAAGGGTCATATCAAGAGAGAAATCCTTTTATTTTGAGGGTGTTTTAAATAATGTTTTGGAAATGTAATGCAGGGACAAACGGAGGAAGAGTACAAATGGTTGCTCAGTGAGCTAGTGTGCAGAATTCTGTCTGCTGTGAATCAGATGATGGGTGAAGATGTCACTGAGAATTGATAGTGCACAAGAAGGCAGTATTAGGTAGACTTAGAAGATAATCTACCTTCTGAAATCCTTTAGAAATGTAAGTGCTTAAGAAGAATACGAAGAACATAATTTATTTGTAGAATGACAATCCTCTACATTCCTGCAGTCCTTATAATAAACAAATTTCATTGAAAATATCTCAACTTTGTATCCTTGCTGTTTTTATTTGTAGTAATGAGTTATACTTAGTAAAGACAATAGTTTTGTATAAAGACTAGACCACAATACGATGGTTGAATGAAATCCTTCCCTCTCCCTCTATGTCATGTGCTCCAGTTTGAAGATTGTGAGTCTTTTTAGTTGCTCTTATTGTATTGAAGAACAGGAGATTATATGCTACTGATTTAATTTCTTATGAGAGTGATACTAAATAAGGTCCTTTCTCTTCTAACCATGTTTAAGTGCTTTTTCTGGCAATATATTATTTGTTTATTTTCAAAACTGTTTCTGTTGTGGGATAACGTTCTGTTTTCATCTGAGTGCTCGTCTCAGAGAGCTGAAACACTTATTTGAGTAAAGAGCTGCTTATATCAAGCATCTCTTCTGTACAGTCTAGGAGCAAGGTGCCTAGTCCTCTGCTGTAGATGGTTTTTGGTGCAGCTACCAATTGTCTCTGATCAGTAACTTCTGAGATAAGTGAATAACCAAAACATTCACTACTGCCTGAAGGAAAAACAAAGAAACACACACACACACACACACACACACGCAAAACCAAAACAATTAACTGTAGCGAATAAATTCTTAGTACGTACTCAGTCACTGCTGCTTTTAGCATGCTTAATATCACCTGACTTTTCTGTTATGTGTTGAGACAGACTTTGAGCATTTAGCAAATCTTAGCCTGGAAACAAGGAACTCGGAGATCAGCAAGTTCAAACACTGATGTCATAACAGCATTAATACTTAACCAGAAATCGTCTGTACACTTTGATTATGCAAATGGTAATACACTGAAAAAGCTTTGCATGTGCCTAGTTTGTGATTCAGGAAACAGAGCAAGCAATGACCTTTAAAATTTTGTTTTTTCTCTTGTAAAAACATGAGCTGTTTCCTGAGATTTAATGCAAAATCATTAGCCAGAAAGTAGACTGTAGAGGGAAGTAGCCTCTGAATTTTCTCTGCTTGTCTTAGAGTAGGCCAGAAGGCGGGGGAGATCTTTGGGGGTCATTAGTTCAAATAGATGATGACAATTTCCTATTTCACTGAAGCAAGCATTTTGTCAGAAGATATATGAAATAAAGAATACCACAACCAGATTCAGGAGTTCCTGCTTGTGGGACTTGCAATAGAATGCCAAATATAAAAGGTACAGTTCTGCTAACTAAGTAGGATTTCTTTTAAGATCAAAGCAGAGAAATAATGCTGAGATGTGATTCGTCTCGCGTGAAAATGGTTACCTGAATAGATTAGAGGGTGTTTAAGAGTAGATGTGATGAACCTTGACAAAGGCAATAAATACACTGAAATGAAGTTTTTTCTTGGGTGTTCTCAATTGTATTTTCTCAAATGAAGTTTCACTTGGTTGCACTTTTGACTTAATATCAAAAGCTTTTCTGTTCCCTTCTTCAGAAGGAGCTGTTTCTTGATCATTAGCAAGTTTAAATATGGTAATCTCTTGTGTGATTTGCAGATTTTTTTTCTTGTTATTAAACTCAGCAAAGCAATTTTTTTGTAACTGTCAGATCCGTGATTATCTTAAGTAGTAAAATACTCTTTACAATATTGATTGTGTCAAACTCTTAAAGAGTTATGATACCACTTACATCTTTCTTACTGGTCACTTTCTTGACAGCTGTGTGATTTCTGTGCTGAACAAATAAATGAATGTTTATGGGCTCTTGATCAGTTCTACTATAAATTGAACAAACAAACAAAACACGTGTAAATGACCTCTTTTTGCCTGTTTTAGGTAAAGACTTCATTTACTTTTGCTTACTTACAAGGGAAATCTGTACTTGAGCACTGCAGCCATGTATAGTACAGACACCCAATTAGGTATTGGTGAATTTGGTTTATGAAACGTGGTGTTCTATGGAGTCTTGTAACAAATGTAAAAATAGTTCTGAAATGAAATGTGCACCTATCTTTTAGGTCACTTAATTTTAAAATATCTGTTGCATTTAGCTATAATTCTATGGTTTGTTAACTGGATGCTTCTTTTAGTATTTCTATGTTACACGACGTGGTACTTGGACATTTTTAAACTTTGATTTTCAGATAATTCACAACTTCTGTGTTATCGGTCAAATGATAAATTAGAAGAGTTGGAAATTACATCTTATAAAAACCGTTGAACAGTTTGAAGGCAGTTATTCAGGTGTTTCTGCTTGTTGGAGTGGTCTGTCTTTTTTTTCTTTTTCCCCCTCCTGTAAAAGCAAGACTGTAGTTCTTAAGTTTGTTTAAGACTTGGAGAAGTCAGAGTTTTAGCATTCATAACAAGAGAGCTATGATTTCCGTCTCAAGGAGATGCACATCTGTTGCCATTCTTTTCATATGTTTTTATGAGCATCTTGTTTTTCAGCAGCTTGAAGGAGGTGGTCAAACTGCTATTTTCTCTTGGCATACTGGTTTTAGCCCATGATGAATGATCTGTGCTGTGTTATTGATATGGAAGATTGTAGGTGATTGTTGTTGGAAAGATGTCTTTATTATTGCTGTAGAGATTTCTCTGAGGCTGTTCAAATATCAAATGAGTTCTGTGCGGTAGTTGGCCTTACAAAGATACACTTATGTATTGTATGCTGTGTATGTGCTTATTATCCAAAGTAATGCCATACAGTGAGCTCACAAATTGCCTTTCAAGTCGCAACATCTTAGGGTTTAATTGACTTTGCTGTATTTTTCCACCTCAGTAACTTTGCCTAAACGGGCTTATTGCATGTTCAGTTTGTGTGTCCTTTGCCATTTTATTGTAAGCATTTTTAAAAGTATGATTTTTTTTTCAAGTTTATTTTGTAGGAGATGAAAAACAAATGTCAGATGCAGATGAAATGCATTTTACACTTGAATAATTCAAAATATATTTCCTCCTAAAGAAAAAGTAAAAGTTCTTGTCTGAATTAAATATTTGGTTTAAATTTATGCAAACAAACAGTCCTATTTTATCCTTAGCCTACTGTGGCCAGATATTGCACATATTCATAATATTGCTTATATAAAAAGAAGTAAATTGCAAGACTAGACGTTTTATTATAATTTAATGGTGTGGGACTTTCTTTGTTTGTTTCTCTTGGAAGAACATGGTGCCCATGTGCTATGGTATCCCTCTTCCCAAACAATTATTTAAAATATAGTTAATGCCTATATATGGTAATGTTTTTACTTAAAAATAGTATTATTTTTCACCATGTTTTCCTGAAAACTGCATGACCTCATGGATTGTTCTTTCTTTACTACAAAAATTATTGTAGTTACTAGTGTTAGACCACAGCACAATGCTAAGTTGACCTAAACATCTGCTGAAACGGGGTCAAGAGAGCAGGAATCTTGCTGCAGGTCATGCTGTTGAGGTTTATTCATAGATATCAAAGGAGTTCAAGGTGACAGTTCCAAAATAAAGGTGAATTTCAGGTATCTCTAGAACAATTACCCTTGCCTTTGAACCAGAAGGTGGCCTTCTGATTTTATGCAGTATGTGAATATGTCATTACCTTTAGATCTGCCATAAAAAGTTATCATGAAAGGACTATTTTTTAAATGTGGCTTCAGCGTATGGACAATAAAGTGAGGAGTAGTCTATTTTGAGGATGTTATTGTCTGCTTTATCATGTCTGTGGAAGTTTCTTTTTGAGTACTGATCTGCAGGGTTTTGTGAAAGTGAAAACATTATTAGTTTCTTTCTTCCAGTCCTGAACAGATGTTCCTGCCATTTTTGAGGCAGCATTATGGAGCAGTTGGTCATTCTTGCCTGGAAACAGCTGAATTTGTATTGAGTCTAATAGTAATTCTGTTTAATTTATCAAGTTCTAGATTTCTAGAAATGAACTACTTTTGAGTGCTTTGTGAGGTCTTGCCTTTTGTTCACCAACATCGAATCTGTCAACACTGCAAGACCAAGCACTGGGAGAGCACTGAAGTCTATAGAGTTGGAAGTTTAATTTGGAAGCCAAGTGAAAAATTACTGAAAATATTTGTAGAGTAGAGCTCCAGAGGGTAGGAGGCAATTGAAGTATATGTGGTTTACTGGCTTAAAAAATGGTCAGCAGCTATTTTAAATTGCCTGCTGGAGACCAAAAATGTGTTTCTATCTCCTGATAACTTTGCTTCGAGGTCTCTATACATGTAATCTTAATGTAGACTGTTTTTCACTACTACTGTTTTTATGTGTGTTATGTTAATGTATTAAGTTTTAGAATACCACTTCTATAAATTATAGAACACATTGTCTGAAGGACTAATTAATATCTTGTATATACTACTATCAGGTAAGTTATTGAGGTCAGGGGAAAAAATTGTGCTGTAACTGAACAATAAACGGGTAGTTTTCCTTTTGCTTTATAATATCAAACTAATCTAGGCTTTCCCATGGTAACTTCATCAGAGAAGTTAGCAGCATGTATATCAAGTTGACTGTAAGGTTTTGAATCTTTCTCTGGGTGATTTTTTTATTGCCAATACTAGCAACAACTGGAAGTCATTTAAAAAGTAAAAAACAAGTAATAAGAATTGTCTGCAGAGCTTTAATGAGAAAGATTGTAATTTCCATTGGTTAAGATCAGATGTTCCAGCTATTTACAATGAATTCAATGTATGTAAAGTTGAACTCATGAAGTGTCAGTAAATAGTTTGTATAGCAGTCTGAAAGATGTTTTCATCCTGACCTTAATGTAAACTCCTTTTCCCAGTGGCAGGGAAAATTTTTTAGCTTGTTTTCTCACCCCTCCATCCTGCTGTTAGTTGTTCATGAAAAGCTGTGTGATGTTTTGTGGTAATTAACCTCTGTATATTCATTATAGACAGGAGAAAAATGCTGAGTGCTTAAAAGTGGAACTAAGGAAGTTATATTGGAGGAGAAAGTTTAGATTTTACTTTAGACAAGCAAGTTTGATATCTGGAACTTTGTTCATCGCTAAACACTGCCAGAAAAACAAACAAGTGTGATGCTGTTTTTCTTCTGTAAGTTAAAGAAAGTGTTTTCCAGCAGTCTTAAATGTCAGATTAAGAAGGTAGTTCCTGAATTGAAATTTCATTTTCAGTTATTAGTTTCCTGTTTTTGAAGTGTTACATAGCATGTGAAGCCGTGTTCTAAAAGATGTAGGATTACCTGCTGTTAATATACTTCCCAACAGTTCAGATAATAATCAGCTAAAAGCTGTGTCTCCTAACTCTGGTCCTGTATTTCAGTAATGGAAATTTATTGTGTTGCACACTGTGCTGGTCTAAGGGAGGGTAAGAAATGTTAAGTAACTATCTTCCATATCCTTGAAGTATAGCTAAGAAATATTGTACCCATTTCACAGGTGTAAAGCTAAAGAATAAAGGGTAGGAGTTCACTGAGATCAGATCTTTTCTGAAATGCATTACAAAGAGCATGGTTAGCGGGTTGAAGGAGGTGAGACCACATTTGAAGTACTGTGCCCAGTTCTGGGCTCCTCAGTTCAAGAAAGACAAGAATCTTCTAGATAGAGTCTAGTGAGGGCCACAAAGATGATTAAGGGTCTGGAGCATCTCCCTTACAAGAAAGAGCTGAGTAATGTGGGTCTGTTCAGCCTGGAGAAGAGAAGGCTGAGGGGGGATCTCATCACTGTTTATAAATACGTAAAGTGTGGGTATTGAACTGATGGGGACTCTTTTCAGTGGTGAGCAGCAGCAGAACGAGGGGCAGCTGCCAGAAACTGGAACACAGGAATTTCCATATGAACATGAGGAAGAATTTACTTGAGGGTTACAGAAGACTGAAACAGGCTGCTAATGGGGGTTGTGGATTCTCCTTCTCTGGAGATATTTGAGATATCTGTATGCATTTCTATGTAACCTACTGTAGGGAACCTGATTTAGCAGGGGAGTTGGACCAGATTATTTCCAGAGGTCCCTTCAAACTCTGGCATTCTGTGATGTTGAGTGAATGCCTCTGAAAAGAAGGCTTAGTTGTTTATTTTATGGGATCTTTTTAAACTGATTTCTTTAGGATATGTATGCAATTTTTGTTTCTGAAGAAAAGATTTCAGCTGCTCTGCTTGTCTGCAATTTAAACTATTTAAGTTCATTTTCTTCCTACTGAACTGACAATTCCTGCCATTTTGGCAAATAACAATAATAATAATCAGAAAGAAAGCATATCTTGTAACTACTTTTTGTCAGAGACTACGTATATATTGGATACCATATTTGAAATATCAAATGTCGCTGCAACAATTATCTTGTAAGTCATATGGATTCTTTTGGTATAGATTCTGTTGCTTTTATCTTACCTATGTATGCAAACTATAGTTCAGTAGTATTTCAGAGTTACTTTTATCAGCAGTTCAAGTAAGATTTTGTAGTAAAAGAAAATTGATTACCTCTAGTTGAAGTAGGACATCTGTTAGTCAATTTTAAATATCCTTTTGCAAACTTGATTCAGGAGAATGACATCTTTTGGTTGAATATCTGTATTTTGTTTGTATGAAGTTTTTCTTTTTGTGAACCATGGCCTATCCAGGTATTGGGTATTGTCGTACTTCTACATTTAAGATCTCCAGGATTTGATGTCCTGAAACAGTTAAGTAACATGAAAAGTACTTTAAAACTATATTAACAGATTGAAATGAAGTGCTCTGAGGTTATTTATAAAATAAAGAACATCACCCACAATGTGTCTGCCACAGATGGAATAAATGATTGTATTGACAAGTGTGTAGTCCATTGAATAAGTTTATAGACAAAAAAATCATACTTGAGAGTGTTAGAAATCTTGTCTCTAGTTCTGAATGTGAATTAGCTTAAACAGAAGCATAAGTCTTATTAGACCAACAAGGTTTTATTGCTTGTGCATCAAAAAAAGTTATTTTGATTAGTTTTTATGAGCGTTCCTGACCCATTAGCTAAATATCATGATGCAATTCTAACTTGTGCTTATGGCAGGGATGAATATATACCATGTTTTCCTTGCAGACTTGATGCAATAAACAAACATGCCATACCTAATAGAATTTCAGAAGATCTGGTGCTTGGTTTGCAGTCTGCTTCCAGACTCTTATGAGTACAATGTTTTTCATGTCTTAGTGATGTTATGCATATATAGACTATCCGTTCCCATTAATTCATGAGAAATAACAGAGACTATAGTTATTTTCTCTGTGCTCAGTGAGAAATACCTACACAAGTAAACTTTTTGAGGGAAAAGGCAGGTTTTTATTCTTGCAGTATCTCACACAAGCCAGAGAGAAGCATTAGAAATTAACTGAACACTTGAGTTCATCACATCTTCACTGAAGGAAGAATATGCTTATGTTCTAAAATACCAAAGGTGAATGGTGATTTGCTCTTCATTTGTTGTGGTTCCAACTGTGTTGGCCGTGTTGCATAGGTAGATATTCTTATGCTAAGTAGATGGAGTGTTGCTTATTTAATCAGCCTGTTGTGTTTCTCATTTCACCGTAGTAGTTATTGATATAGTAGTGAAGAAAAGATTTAAGCTTCAATATGAATGTGAATCATTTTAGTGTTTTTATACTTTGTGTATTGCTTGGAAAAATTATGTTTTTTAATAATGAACACAGTGCAAATTAAATCTCTGAAAATTCCATTGTTGTTTCAGCCATGTGTGTACACAGACTGCTCTCTGTATACAATTGGGCTTAGAAAATGATTATGTACTGTATGGTAACTTTATTGTGCTGTAGCCTTATTATTTTGTAAGTGGGTTTAAGTAGCCAGTGTACAATGCAATTGTAATAATATGATTAATGTTAATAATACAGATAATGTAAAGAATGAGAGTAAGAGGTGAAAAAAATAATTAAATGTAGTAGGTAGCATTGCTCCAGAATTTCTGTTTTGGAGTTGTACCCAGATTACAAATTGGATTTTTAATTGCTCTAACTGGTTAAGTGTAAAATTAATTTTAATGTGACTGAAGTGCAACTTTAATATAGTTGAGAAGCAATTTAAAATCCCCACTGGTTATTTACATTTTGGTTTCAAGCTCCTGATAACATTTTATTGAAGTTCTTTGATACTGCACCTTTTAAGAATGCCTCCTTAAAACAAATTAAAATACTGATGTTAAGGGAAGATACTTATTTTACAAATGTTTTAGTATGGAATTTAGATGAATGACTGCTGATTATTAAGTACTCAATATGTTTATATTAAAATGTACAATGTCTCTTTTAAAAGTAGTTCAAGAAGTACATAGAGAAAAACATTGTGAGTAATAAGTGTTTTGTCCCATCTACCTTTTGACAGGAGAATTAGATGACAGAGAACAGGCAAAGCTGGAAGTAAAAATATGGGATCCAGATAGCCCCCTTACAGACCGTCAGATTGACCAGTTTTTAGTTGTAGCACGGTAAGATTACAATCCTCTAATAAAAAAAGAATCCTTTTCCTTTTTCTACTGATTATTTATTCCCCTTTATCATGTTACTCAACTTGTTTACCATATTGTGAGCCCTTCTGTTTTCCACAGTTAGCTAAGAGAAAATCAGAACATGAACTTCTGAATATTTATTGAGTTTACCAGTACAGAAGAGAGAGAAAAAGAGAGTGAGTTGTGCTAGACTGCCTGTATTTAAGATTGTAGTAGATTTTGATATTTAAATGTAGACATCATTCTGTTTTCCTATCAGAGTAATTTGAAATAGGATTTCAGTGCTAATAATTATCTTGTGCTACAGTGTTTCGAATTTCATGGTGTAATATAAAGAAGAAATAAAGAAGGTGTGAACAATTGCAATGAATGCAAAACTTGCCAGATTTGCTAACAGATATAAGTTGACTAATATGCAGTGGAATTATTTCAGTTGTGAAGTGATGCTTTTTGTTAGTGGAAAAGAATTGGTCAGTTCAGTTTTATAAATTAACATATGATTATGCAAACTAAATTAAGGACCATCGAAGCCATTGGAATTCACAAATACCTTTTGAAGTAATTTCTCCACTTTACAGAGTTTTGATAAATTTTAGAAAATGTTTTTACTGAAGGATGATTCTACAGCATGTTTCTCTTGTCCTTCAATTCACAGTTAGGAATAGATTACAAAAGTTCTGTTCTCGTTTAGAAAAATGTTAACGGAGTACTGTTGATTGTGGGTGACATAGAGACGTTATCTTGGTTTGTTCTGTCTCTGTTCTTTTTTTCTAACCTGATTGCAGAGCATATTCTCTAATCCTGCTAGGCAAATAATCTTTTAATGCTGTTTCCTATTTTTGTTCTTCTTTTCTCTCCTTTTTAAAAAGCAGTTCCGGAGAAGAGGAAAAAACAAAAGGAGAAATTGCTTTATACTTCCCAGCTTACATGCGCAGTGAATTAATTGAGTTGCTGATTGACTATTTTCTCAAAATCATAGGATGAAATGTGTTGAAAGGGACACACAAAGAACATGGAGCCGAACTCCTGGCTCTGCATGGGACCACCCAAAATTCAAACTTGATGAGAGCACTGTCCAGATGTTCCTTCAACTCCTGCAACTCGGGGCATTGCCCGCTGCCCAGGGCAGCCTGTGCTATGCCTACCATTCTCTGGTGCAGAATCTTTTTCTAACCCCCAGCTGCCCCTGTCAGGCACAGCTCCATGCCATTCCCTTGGGCCCTGTTGCTGTGCACAGAGGTCAGAGAGCAGCGCTGCCCCTCCACTCTGTGGAGCTGTAGCTCCATGAGGACTCCCCTCAGCTCCTCTGCTCTGGGCTGAGCAAACCCAGGGACCACAATGCTCTTCACACATCTTGTCCTCCAGATCCTTCACCGTCTTTGAAGCCCTCTGTTGCATGCTCTCTAATAGCTTATGTCCTTAAATTGTGGCGCCCATACCTACGCCAAATGCTGGAGGTGAGGCTGCGCAAAGCAGAGTATAGATAACCCTTCTTCTCACCCAGTTTGCACTGCTAGGCCTGGGGCACCCTTAAGTGCAGTTGGCCTTTTTGGCTGCCAGGGTACACGCCTAACTCATATTCAACTTGCCATAAACCAGAACACTCAAATCTCATTTCCATAGGACTGCACTCCAGCCTGTCATTCTCTTGTCTGTATTGTATATCCTCTGTTGCCTTACTGCACGTGCAGGGACCAACACTTGCCGGATTGGTGATTGCTCAGTCCTTTAATTTGTCAAGATCTCTCTGCAAGTCTTCTCTTCTCCTGTGTCAACAGTTCTCTCCAATTTAATGTTACCTGTGGATTTATTAAGTGTACTTTCAAGTTCTGTATCCTTGTCATTGATGAAAGTATTGAAGAGAACTGGCCCTAGAATGGGACCACTAGTG
Source organism: Centrocercus urophasianus (assembly GCF_019232065.1). Classification (NCBI taxonomy): domain Eukaryota; kingdom Metazoa; phylum Chordata; class Aves; order Galliformes; family Phasianidae; genus Centrocercus; species Centrocercus urophasianus. The sequence goes on along the minus strand of NW_024884142.1, from coordinate 80,028,585 downwards.
ACTGGCTGCCAACATGATGTAACTGCATTTACTTTCGCCTTTTAAGCCTGACTTGTCAGCAAACTATTCACCCATGATACACCCTGTGTACTTGTCTAGCTGTTTGGTGGACATTTTTTCCAGAATGATACTGTGAGAAAGAATATCAAAAGCTTTGCTGAGATCTGGAAAGATTGCATTAACTTCCCATGATCAGTGGAAGGTCTTATGTCCTAAGATGAAGATTTACAAAACTGATTGAATGTTTTTGCAGAGTTTATTCATTGCCTTCACTTCCCTCCACTTCCCATTTTGCAGCCACCCTAGGGAGCTGAAGTAGTGAAGTAGTATACTGTCAAGTTGAAAATGTTCTCCTCTGGAAGCAATTGTGCCAGCAGGCAATCTACTGGGAAGTAATAGAACAAATGACTGAAATTTTGGGAGAGAATCTCTTCTTCCCCTTATCTATGACATCATATGCAGTGCTGTGTATACCTGACAAAGTCTGCATTCATGTAGAAATTGATAAACTTCACAGGATATTTTTACAGAGAGAATGAGTCTTGGTTATAGCTGCATAACTGTAACTATCAGAGACCTTATGGTAGGTGAATGACATCTGACTAACATCTTGTTAGAGACAGTTGCCTTATTGATGTTCTTCCACAAACTTCCACTCATCTTTGCTGCTTTTGAACTGACAGGAACACTTTCCAAGCTTCTCTATATGCTTGCTTTCACAGGCTTCAGGATCAGAATTTTGTGTGTGTGTGTGTGGTTCTGTAACAGACTTACTGATTTAAAAATTCTCCTGTGATAATTAGGGCAGCTTTAAACTCAGCATTTTGTGTGCTTGCAGGTAAAGGCTTTCATCATTATGCTGGACCAGTAAAAGTTGCTTGACTATGCAATTGGCATTATGGTATGATTAATTAATGTATGTTTCTACAGACTCGGAAGATCCATCTGCTATATCTTCATTGCAGTTATCTGGGCATTGGCTGTGCCTGCTGCGTTTCTAGTGAGATGTTATTTGTCTTTTGACTGGAAATTGTTCTGGCAAATTTGAAATTCTGTCAATAAGAACTTTTTCCTGAGTGGTTTCTTATGTGTAATTTTTTTTAAGAGGCGTTTAAAAAACCTTTTGTATGATCTTTTTTAAAGGTGATGCCCCTGATGCAGTATGTATTCCCATGTGTTTTTTTTTTTTATCTGCTTTAGATGAAAGAAGAGATGTTATAGGCAACACCTTTTTCAGTCACTCAAGCATACTATATTTGTTAGAAGGTGATAAAATACTCTTTCTATTTGTGTTGCCCATTTGCAAGAATGTATATATTTTTCCTTATGTATGTAGTCTGACGGGATTTGTTTAGTGTCCCAAGAGCAAAAAGCCTTTTTCTACATTTATATGTTTCATAGAACCATAGAAACACCAAGTTTTAAAAAGACCTCCAAAATCAGCCAGTCCAATCGTACACCTACCACCAATATTTCTCCACTAAAACATGTCCCTCAATACAACATCTAAATATTTCTTGAACTCTTCCCGGTACAGTGACTTCACCACCCTGGCAGCCCATTCCAGTGCCTGACCACTACTTCAGAGAAGAAATTTTTCCTAACATCCAACCTGAATCTCCCCTGGTGCTATCCACTCTTGTCCTTTCATTAGTTACATGAGAGAAGAGGCTGACCCCCACCTCACCACAACCTCCTTTCAGGTAGTTGTAGAGAGCTATAAGGTTACTCCTGAGTGCCCTCTTCTGCAGACTAAACAATCCCATTTCCCTCAGCTGCTTCTCATAGGATGTGTGCTACAGACCCCTTACCAGCTTTGTTACCCTTCTCTGGACACACCTCTAGGGCTTCAGTTTCTTTCTAGTGAGGGGCCCAAAACTGAATGCGGTACTCCAGGTACAGCCCTCACCAGAGCTGACTACAGGGGGACAATCACCTTGCTGCTTCTGCTGGCAGCACAGTTGATGATACAATCCAGGATGCCACTGGCCGTTTTGGTGGTTCTGATCCTGCAGACTTAGCATCCACTAGTATGTAATACTGGTGGATATTGGTGGGTACTAATCTAACCAAAGAAAAAAGGGAAATAAAAAATTCCATGTGCTTAAATGGAATTTTTGGTGTTTCATTTTCTGCTTATTGCATTTTCTTCTTTCATTGGGTACTGCTGAGAAAAATCTAGCTCCATCTTTTTCATCTTTACTGAGGTTAAATCCTCTCTGAGCCTTCTCCTCTCTAGGCTTGACAATAGCAGGAACATTTTTAGTTATCTTACATTAAAGAATACACTTAAATGTAGGAAAAAAAGCAGAAAACGAACAGTGTGGTGGTTTAGGCTACTTTGGCTGAAGAGTGAAATTTTTTTTTGCTAGCAGGTAGGTATAGGCAATAGGGTGTCATTTGGAAAAGAGTACTGATGAGGATTTTTTTCTTTTTAACATTTTTAAATTACTCTTTCATGGTAGTGTTATTAAAAAGTTGTTCAAGGAAAAAACATAAAGGAAATGTATGTACTTTATATGAATATATGCCTTATGTGTGTGTTTTGAGTGGGAAAACAAAACAAACAAACAAAAAACCATAGGGTTTTTTAATATTTTTAAAGTAAATACTTAAGTTTTCATTTTGACTGCATGGCTGGTTTATATGGAGGGCAGCGTATTACTGTGTTAAGTTTTGAGACTATGTAAATATTTAACAGTCAGATGTTCTAGAATTTCTACACTTTTTTGGATTGTCTGAAAAACTCAGTCTTTCAGAAATTTTCAGGGAAGTTGACTTATAAGTTGATTTTGAAATACAGCTGCGGATGCCCCATCCTTTCTCCTTAAAACAGCACACTGCCTGTGCTTTATGGCATTTCTGGGATGTTTTGCACTCACATAACCCACAGTCTAGCATAGCAATCACCATGATTGTGATCTTGTCCTACGCAGTACAGCATTGGAAGTGATATCAACTAGTACTTCAATTCTTATCTTTTTATCACTTTCTTGAAATGAACCTAGTTCTATCACATCTCTTAATTTTGACTTTATGTACTGGGCAATGTCATCCATGTACAATTCTACCCTGAAGTTAGCCTGGAAATTTTGTAAGCAGCTTAATGTGGTAGAAACTATTTTGTAATTTTCCTAATGTGCTCTGATTTTATTTTAGAATTATGGTCAAATAAAGTAGTGTTAATTATGCAAGAAAAGAGAAAAGCTAGAGGTAGCAGCAGAAGGGAAATACAGTCATGCTGCATGCTGCCTTACTGGTTTGAGCAGCAGCAACAGAAGGATCACAGCAAAAATTGTTAGCTACAACCCTCATCAAGGCCAACATGTTTAAAGGGGTTGACTGACTATCAGGATATATGTTCCCAGTAGATTGCTGGGACTGATCTGTGGACGGATACTGATTTATATATAGCCAAGTATTAAAAAAAGAAAGAAAAAGAAAACAGTGTGTAGATGTTTGTCATGTATTTGCTGTCACTGTAAAGAAGAAGCAAAGATTACAGAGCAGTGTTTGGATATTGCTTATTTACTCCACAGCCTTTAGAAATTGAAGCAGTTAATGTCTGCAGTATATGAATCACTGCTGTTTAATCTTAACTGTGTCTTAAATGTTTTTTGTGGTGTGCTGAAATGTGTTCAATATTAAATGTTTTGAGATTGAGGATAATATTTCAGTAACAGATGTTGTTACCAATTTCTCCACTACCTGTAATAATTCATAGTGAGTAAAACTCTTGTTGCTTACTATTTTGTCACTGAATATTAGGTTTGTAGTATGCAGTAGTCTGATGGCTGATGTATGTTGATGTCTGTGGAGGTTGACTTACTTCATGGATATAATCCCACTCTTGTAACTTGTGTGGGATATAACTACTGTAAGAGGTTCCAGTCTTTAGTCCAGAGGTTTACGCTATATTAAAAATGTTTGATACTGTAATTAGATATATCAATTTAGAGAGATTTGCATTGTGTTATATTTGGAGCAAATCATTTTTTCAAAAATCGCAGTGCCACAATGCACTTTAAGAACGTTTTTTCAACTCTAAGGGTAGTGGAGTGATTTGTTTTATTAATTTTCTTTCTTACGTATCATTACTTGCTCACTTCTTATCTGATGGGCTGAGCCCAGTCAAATTATTCTGTAGATCTTTCCCATCACCATGCATAATATCTGATGGATGTGCTCTTAAGAAAATTTCACAGTTCAGATATGCTATCACGTTGATTCTCCATCTCTGTGCCACAAAAAGGTAGAAGTTTGGAGAAAATCATGTCCCATTTTGGTGATACAGCTATGCTTTTATTAATTAGGGTGAAGCATCTGCGTGTTCATTATTACTTTACAACTGTGACGAAAGTATGACTTTGGAGGTGCTACTGTGTTTTGTTTGCTAATAGAAATAGCCGACACGCATTACTGAAGTGAATAAAATGTTATTAATTTCCTCACAGGAATATGTTGGTGAACTACATTTTAAAATTGTATTATACAATGGTTTGGCTTTCTAATTTTGAAAAAGTTGTCACAGTTGCAAAACAGAAAGCCTTTGACTTCTAAGGAAATAAGCTACGCAAGAATGAGTATTTTTCATTTGTAGGTGATTTCAAACAAGTTGTTCTTACGTATGGGATATTACTTTTGGGGAAGAAGGTCAGAATTTTTACTGCAGTATTCAGTAGTTTGCCTTTACAAAATTAGCAAAGATCTGAAATCTTAGAGTTATGGTATGTGCCTTGTTATTTTAATATTACACCTTTGTGCGTATTGTATAGTCTGGTCTTTCAAAAAGAAGGTATAGATCTTTAAAATCTTTATGCATTTACTGTCTATGCTCTTTCTCTGTTGCAGTGCGGTCGGCACGTTTGCTCGGGCATTGGACTGCAGTAGTTCTGTCAGGCAACCTAGTCTACACATGAGCGCGGCTGCTGCTTCCCGAGACATCACATTGGTAGGTGGCTTGTTAAAAACCCTACAGCTTTTCTACATCTGTGATTTCAGTAGTGTGTTTGTAATCTGGAGTCTTTGTCCCCTGGATGTTTGAATTCACCTAGATACCTGTGTGGATTATTTCCATGTATATGGTAGCAAATCCTGTGCATTTTCTATAACATGTTAGTGCTGCCATTGTAATCGTACCATAAATCACTTGGCTTCAAATGAGATCTGTTTAAACATCTTCACATGTGATAATTTTTGCAGGAAACAGGGTAGTGCTCGTTGCATAGAGCTCTAGTAGAATCCACAAGTAGTGTCAATTAAAATATGTTGTAATAAAGCTGATTGTACCTCTGTGCCTGTAAATTTTCTAGAGTATATAAACAACTTCTTGAAGAACATTTTACTTAGGATTTCCTTAGGATGCTTACCTAGTTCCTTGAAGTAGTCACTATGATATAAGCACCTACATCTTTTAGAGGAAGTTTAAAAGTATACTAATTACAGACCTAAGTTTATCTTTGCATATTCATAGTGGCTGAGATGACAAGATGTGCTACAGGGATTAAAAGGAAAGCAGTATAAGAACAAAATCTTACTCTTTCATAGAAATTAGTTTGATTTTTAGCTTCCAAAGACACCAGCAGGAGTTCATTATTTTAAATATTTGTATACCGAGAGGTGATACAGTATAGCAGGCATGTCCAACTGATGGACCAAGTGTGACCCAGCGCAGCTCACAATGCAGCTACCCCTTGCTGTGTGCTATAAAGGCAGATTCTTCCCCATCGAGCAGCCTGGCTTGGTTCCAGGCACACACCCATCACTCAGCAACAGCCAAACCATCAGTGTGCTATTAACACTGTCTGAGCTGAAACTAGGACACAGGGAGGGCTCAACATAGTGGTAAGTCATGGAAAGTGTATGCATTTTGATACGTTGGCTGCACGCAGTCCTTTGAACAGCAAAAAAAAGCATGTAATCTTGCTTTGCATTCTGATAAAGGAATCTGTGGGTAGGTTTCAAGATTTCTGGAAAAAAAAAAAAAAAAAATTAATATATTTGTGATTCTAATTTCAGTTGCAATAAATGTATTACTTGTGAATTTTTAAGTGGAATATGTAGAATTGCAATCAGGTGTTCAATTGAAAGAAAAATTAAATGTCTCTTTACCAGAGTGTCATAAGAACTCTTACCACAGAAAAACATCCCTTGCTTCACAGTCATGCCTTATTTATCCATCAATTTCTTGCAGTGTATACACTTGTGAACAGGTATTCTGAAGGATGAAGGACAGGAATAGTAAAATTTCATCAGAAATCTCTGACAAGCAGCTTGAGAACTTGTTAAGAACAGCAATGATTGTAATCAAACCAGATTGATGCATTAGGTTCGCCAAAAAAAAAAAAAAAAAAAAAAAATAAAAAAAAAAAAGTCAAATATTTTACTAGTTTTATGTTTATGTTGCTTTTTAAATTTTATTTTAATGCTGTAATACAAATACAAACAGTTAAAATAAGTTATATTGCTTATATATTTTACAAAGGCTGCTCTGGAAGTAATGCCTCCTATTTTATTCACCCACAACATCAGAGGCAGATGTTGGTGGCATGGCAATAGCGGTTGAACCTTCCCACCAATATTCTATTACATTTATTGCTGTGTAACAGGTGGCAGCAGAGGAGCAGTCTGCTAAATACCTCTGTGCAGGAAAATCTGCAGCCATTGACATTCATTGATGCTTGCTGAATATTTCCAGAGACCAAACAGTGGATGTGAACATAGTGAGGTGGTGGGTGGTGCATTTCAGCAATGATAACAGTGTCTGTGGGTCACCTCCAGTGGTGCAGGTTATGACAAGCATGACGTGCAGGCTCTTGTTCATCACTGACAAAAATGCATAGCTCATGGTGGTGACCATATTGAAAAACAGCGTTCTGTAGGTGAGAATTTGCTCTATCAAACACAGTTACCACGTTCATTGCATTTATTGTGGTTTCCATAAAAATAAATAGGAGGCATTACTTTTGGTGTGACCTATGTTTATGAGGCCCAGAACAATTCCTCTTTATTCAGGGTGGCCCAAGCAAGCCAAAAGGTTGGACACCTATGAAGTACAGTATAGAGATGATAGTAAAGAAGGTCCATTACATATCAGGTAACTGAATGTTTGAACTAGAGGACACTCAGTGGAACTGTTGCTAGAAAATCTTGAATCGAGGTATTGCCTTATTCAGTAGAGCACCTCTGCTATTCGATGCCTCAAGGTTTTGAAGGAACAAGAAATGCTAGCAGGAAAAAAAAAGATTAGAAAACTTATGGACAATGGATCCTTGAGTTGATAGTAAGAGCCAGAGAGAAGCTGATCATCTAGCACTTGCAATTCCCAGGACTTACTCTCTAAGTGAAGTTTTCTAGTTCTGCTGACAAGGAAAGAATACTTCAATACGTGGTCGATTGATCTGATTCAGTAGGGCACTTCTTATATTCTGGGTAAATTATATTCATTAGTATGATGAGAAAAATATTAGATTTCTTACATTTTACCATGTACTCTCAAGGGCTATTAAATAGGAAACTGACAGCCTGGACTGCTGTGGCATGGCAGTGGCAGAAGGTAACTTTTTCAGTAATGCTCAAGAGAGTATGTTCTGTATTCTGAAGCTGTTTTTTGTTTCATGCTTGCTGATATGGCCTTGCTGGCATAATTCTGTTCCCATTAAATACTTCGGTTTTTCCATCATAACAGTTCTTCCATTTGACATATTTTATTAATATTGCATTGGATTAAGAATTTGTGATAAATCTCTCACAATGTACATCCTTCTTAACTGTATTCAATGGTTAAGAGTATAGATTGATTCTCATAGCAGTTTCTCTCTGTTTGAAGGTAAATGTGCAGCACTGCTAATAAAGGGATGCATTTAACGTTTGAGTGCCATATAAAAGTTTCTGCGTTGCAAATGATCCATTAAATTCTATTACACTTAATGAAAGGCATATCTTATAATGAGGCACTAGAGGAACCTCCCCAGATTTAATTATTGTGTCTGTCTGCTCTCTCTCATTTTCCTACCCCCACAAGCTTTTTAAAACCCTCTTTTGCAACGTACTTCCTTCTAAGTTAAGAAAAGACATATTTGTCATTTTAGTAATTATTCTTTCATATTTTCCCATGTTAATTAGGAGCATGTTTTGAACAGCAGCTCAAGTTAGTACAGACGTTTGCAGAACTTGCGGTGGGTCTCATTTATGGTTTGGAAAGGATGTAGGTGCCTAATACTAAGACAATTAAACTTTCGGTATTCTTAGTGCTGGATAACCCTTGCACCTGAAGTTTTATTAATGGAGATTCTGTATGCCATGTCTGTGGGCTTCTAGTCTTTTTAATTAGTTGTTCCAGTTAGAGATGACTGTAAGCAATCTGAGAGCATAGTTTATAAACATAAGAAAATTCAGGGTAGGTGTATGCAATTAGGAAAGGTCTTGTGACATTAACAGTGAGAGGCTACTTTCAGTCTTTTTTATTTTGAAAATCTGGGAAAGGTAATGAGATAAGGCAGGAAATTACGAAGTTATTTAGAAAATCTCCATGAAAGACATGAAACCATATGAGTTTAACTTCCTAGATGATAGTGTACTTCTGCTTTTTGTTTGTTTGTTACAATGATACACTCTGGTGAGACAACTAAAGATAGTGTTTCTGGTGCACCCAGACAGAGTGTTTTCTTTTACAATGAAATCGGTCTCTGAGAAGAAAGGTCTCCTGTTTCAAATTCCAAAATGTTGCAAGATGTGTACACTGAGGTGAGTGCCCTTAAAGCAGAGGAGGTTGACAGATTCAGTTTGTGGTGGCTGTGGGAGGCTTGTTCTCATGAGCCCATGCTATTTTACTACAAAGAAGGAGATCTATTCTTGGATGTCTCTTGAAAGTTAAAGTATGAACATATGTTTCTTTGCACCAATTGTTGATGACAAGACTTTTAAATTTCACTAGACTTCTGTATACGTGGCACATAAGATAATCATGTCAAAATTGTTGAATTTATAATATCCATATTCAGTTTCCAGTTCGAATGCTATCTTGGAGGTACTGATTCAGTCTAGTTTATTTAACTGATTACTGAAATTGCGTCTGTTTTGGGAACTGTTAGAGCTTGTTTACAATATGCCCTGCTAGTGCTTTTTTTCCTGGCTCTGTCCTGCTTTTCTGGGCTTAGTGGACATCTTCTTTCTTTGTCAGTTAAAGTTTGAGCTTGAAATTCCTTCTCTCTGTGTGGGCAATATCTTTCCTCTGGTGAGATCCCTCATTTCTGTTGGAGAGTATGCTCTGGGCAAAGTTGCTTAGGGTGAGTGGCTCATGTTTTCTTCTGGTCTCTATCTGAGAGAGTCATTGACTGACATCTCTTCCCAGCCTTCTGCTCCTTGGGTATTGCGTTCCCATTAGTTGTTTCTTGTTGTCTTCTCATCCTTGGGGAAAAAGAGATAAAAAAGAGAAACTTCGGGACTTTGTCTTGGACGGTATCTTTTGGTTATTCTTGCTTTTGCTGGTGCATTTTGCTCATGGTAATGTGGGAATCTCCTTTAAGTGGAGGCTGACAGACCTGCAGAATGCAGATAGTGTTACCGTAGGAACTTGGAAGTAGTCTTCTGTTGCAGAACAGCTCAGTAAAGATTGTTCTTCCCACAGATTACTCTTGTCAATTTCAGCAATATCAGGAAAAAAACAAACAAACAAACAAAACAAAACAAAA
>NW_024884142.1:79823036-80018793 GCF_019232065.1 Centrocercus urophasianus | reverse complement strand
AAAAAAAAAAAAAAAAAAAAAAAAAAAAAAAAAAAAAAAGAACACCTTTATAGGTGTTATAGGTTCATTTTAAGTGGAAAAATGAATGTAAAGAAAGAGCAAGGATTTATTCTACTGTAATTTTTAAGAACATTGATTTCAATGATTGAATTTGGATTTAGCTTGGAAAATTTGCAGGATATACTGCTTTTCCATGAGGGCTGCAATTCAAACTTATTGTAAGAGTTCAATCTTTAGGCTTGCTTTATCACATTGTAAGCCATAGATCAGTAAATTAATCTGAAGATTTTGACTTTTAAACTTCAGTCTGCAGTGTTTCCATATTAGAATACTTCATGTTAACAGTTTAGAATAAACTTCATAAAATTATTAGAATACTTCATGTTAACATATTAGAATACTTCATGTTAACAGCTTCTTCTCAAGGCTGGTGAATGTGGCTTGAACCATAAGTGAAGAAACTTATTGTAGGATAACGGTGACATTATCTCTTGTAGATTAAACAGTTTGAGAATCTTGTCTCTGATAGTTTTCAAAGAGGTATATGGAGAGCTGGATAAAGACTTTGCACCTCATAGGAGATGACAAAAGATAAAGAGAATCCATTATTTGCATTTTGTATACAGAAACTCAACTGGAATTTCAGTATATGCACTATGCTGACCATTCCTTCCTTGAAATGTTTCAGTTTTCATAAGATGAATTTAGGACTATGTGACAGGTTGCATGCTATCCTTAGAGTTCACTGCCCAACATGGGGCAAATCAATGACATGCAATCACACACAGACTGTACTGCACTTAATACCTTTTATGCCACCTTCAACCCAGTGATTTAAGGTTGTGATGATAGGCTTTCAGGATGTTGAGTTGGAAAGGCTTCTTGCATGTTCCTCATTTTCTATGCAGGTGGGTCTGTGAAATAACAACTTCCTTTTAACGTTCGTAGTAATTTGTGAGTGTCCAGTGTTACCTGTAAAGTTAAGAAAGCTGTAACGTGTTTGTTTTCTTTTTCCACTTACAGGGAAAGTAAAGTAAACCAAACACCTAATTTTTCCATCTCCAGTGTTTTATCAAGGGGCAAAAATCTTACCTGTTTTTTTCCATGTGATGATAATGAAAACAATAAATCATTTCCTTTTTGAGAAGTGAGAATATTTAGCATAGGTATATCTGAGAAGCTCTTCAGCTACTATTTAGAAGTTTTCCTAATTAAAATTGCTCCTCAGTCAGTATAGGCCGTTGTCTCCACTGGGTTACTTGAAACCAATTTCTACCAAGTAAAGATTCTCTAGAAATGTTTGCTGGTAATTTGCAGGATCTAATTAACTAATGTTATTTTTAGCAAACATTTTATTAAGATGTTTCCTTTCCCAGATTAAGTAATAAAGAATTTATTTTCCTCATGTTTCACAGGGGAAATCCTGTGATATCAAAATACATTCTAAATTTAGCTTTACTTGATGCTTGTTGCATAGTATATAGAAAATAATATACTGAATTTGTGTTAATTAGACTACTGTCTAATTAAACAAGCTTTTTTTTTTTCATTCTCTCCTTCCTAGTTTCATGCAATGGATACATTGCATAAACATAACTATGATTTGAGCAGTGCCATCAGTGTTCTGGTGCCACTTGGAGGACCTGTCTTGTGTAGAGATGAAATGGAAGAATGGTCAGCATCAGAAGCCAGTTTGTTTGAAGAGGCATTGGAAAAATATGGAAAGGACTTCAACGATATTCGACAAGACTTTGTAAGTACTGAAGTAGATTACTTCTTTATTCCCATGACATGGGTGAGCATAACTACTTTCTGTAGGTTTTTAAGATTAACTGCAGGAGAAATATATGTAATTAATGTGTATGTTTTATCCACATGAAAGTAAATATTCTTTCTTGTTTGGAGTTCTTCAGAAAGATATTGGCAGAAGATAATCTCCTGGCCAGATAGGGCATCTTGTATGGAAATGTGTTTTGTTTGAGAATTTTATGAGGATTTTACACAGATCTGTAAAAGCTCCAGAAGATTGTCAGAATTTCTTCACAATTTTGAGTGGAATTTATTAGCTGTACACTTTACTCCTCTGGGTTTTTTTGTTTGTTTGTTTGTTTGTTTTTTGTTTTTTTTTTTTTGAAACTCTAAGGTTCCTTTCTACGGTTAGCAGAGAAAAAGTATTCAGATAGCTTTCAAGTCCACTACAGTGAGTAACTTTGACATACCAGATATTCTGGCATTTCTAAAAAGTTTTCCAATACTTTCTAAATAGAGGGTTTTTTTTTAATAAGCATCAGACTACAGGACAGCAAAGCTTTAACTTGCAGCATTCTACTGCAGAGTAATGAAATGAAATGAATTCTGGCACTGATTGCTGAAATTGTTAGTAATGTTTACAATTTTTTCTTGCATGTTTCTTGAAGAATCTCTTTTTCAAGAAAAAGTATTTCCTTTGTTGTACTAAATCATTCAAGTTGGGTTTTGTGAAAAGGGTTAGGATATAAGCCAAAAAAAATTGTGAAGTTTGGATTTAAGATTGAAGCTGAATGAAATATTTTCATGGCAATTTCAGCCTGAGAATTCAAATTTTAGTTTTCTTTGTAGGTGTCACTAATCACTTTTGGAAAGGAAAGTAGTACTATATAGTACAAATATAGTACTATATAGTACTATATAGTGTATGGGACACTGGGAAGAGACTAAACACTAAGCTCTGCTGGAATAAAGCAGATAATTGAATAAAAGTGGGAAGGGAAGGCCATTTTTTTTCTGGAGAACCAACATTTTAACAGGTGTATTATATGTGCGTGCTTAATTGCTTGATTTCTAAGGGAGAAAATTGCATTGTGGACGAAGGAGCTCTCAAATTTGAGATAATGAATGAAAAGGAATATTAAAGAATTCTAGAACCTAAAACAATGCAAACTACACTTGGTTGTTAATTATCATGCAGATAAGTGGGTCCTAAGCTGTAATTATAGAGTAGCTGACTATTATGACTTCTAACTGAATGTCTTGTAATGAATAGTATTTAGCTAAGGCATCTACTGTGTATTTTATTTGCTGTTTATAAGTTGTGACCTAAAGCAACTTGTGATCAAGGAAATCTAAGCCTTTTCTCTGTTATTTATGGAAAAGAAACTTCTGTATAATTTTAATGTGTTATTACACAAAGTTAAATTCTGTTGATTGAAACAGTGCAAGAATATGTTGTAGAAATAGCTTTTTTTTTTTTTTTTTTTTTTTTTTTTTTGTCTTAGTGTTCAAATATAGCTACTTTAGTGAGCTTTGAATCTATTTAAAGTAGCTTAAAATCTATCTGACTTTTATCTCAGGTAGGTTTTTCCTGATACCCTCCCTATTTCATCAAATATTAGTTCCCAAAGCATGGGTGCTTTATTTTCCCTTGCCGTTCTCCCAAAACGTGAGAGATCTAAAGATAGAGTTTTGTAGCCTAAAGAGGGCGCATTAATGATTAGTCAGGAGTAGAGCAGAAATGAATGTGGGATAGTAATCAACTACAGTCCCTTAATTAAAAGAGGAACGGTATCTATCCTTAGTCACTTTTCTTTTAACCTTTGGAAAATTGACATGCCATTTTTAAAGCACCATTAGAAGATGTATTTTACATATTACTTCATACAGTGTTGGTAACTGTGCACACAATCTTGAGATAAAATTTATGTAATTTGAAAGCTCTCCACTGCATTAATCATGTAATCTTGTGAGATACCTTAATTTCTCCAAAGTAAAAGTTAAATATTTTCACTTGCTTTGTAATATTCTAAAGTTGAAGAATGTTAAAAACAATCCTTTATTTTCAAGTAATCATCTTATATAGACCCTTAAGATAAGTTATGGATAATATGAAAAGACTGCATGCTGAGATAGCTGTATATTTCTAGTGCTCAGCAGTTAATTATTCATTAGAATACATTTATTGATTACCAGTTATCATACCTTGTAAGTTAATCTTATATATGTGGGAAAAGCCTAGACAAAGAAGTTAATGCACTGCTAGTCTGTGTGCTGACTTGTTTCAGCACCCGTTTTATATCTAATCCTATGCTGTCTAAGACCTTGAACCTAAGCAGCTTAGTCAGCACCGTGGTGCCACTTTGCAAGCAAGACTGTCCTGGAGTTGATAGCAACGTTGTGAAGAAGAGGGTTATGCCATACTGCTTTGACTCACTACGTACCACAGGAGTTGTCTTCTGAATCAGTCCAGGTTTACAAGGCAAGATGCGGTTGCAGCCCTTATATTATGATTCTTTAAAGGGCAGGCTCATTTACTTTCCAGCAATTAGTAAGAACCAGCACTGTGTGGACATTAATGTTGCAGTTCAAACTTTATACTATAACATTAAATATTAGGAAGCAAAATAATTATTATAAATTAAATGGAATAAAGGAGTTTACCTTTTTTAATAGACCGGAGCAGCTCATTCGTTATCAAATTACTGTCTAGTCTTTGAATAATCATTTTCTTCTGCTATTGACTCATGAGCTGTTAAAGGAGCTAATTTGTTGAGGCTCTGCTGACTTTAAGGAGCTATGTGAATCCTAATCAACCTAAAATTTTTAATTTAATTACAGTTACTTAATTTTCTTGAATTACTTGAATTGCCTCAGTCATAAAATGGGAAAAGAGAGTGAATATTTTGTGTTCTCGAAACATATTTTCCGAAGCAGCATTTTAATTCTTACTTTTTCATGATCATATTTTTTCACAAATTTATGACATTCATATCTCAAAAAATGCCTTGAAAATCTGACTCAAACTATTTACATAAAATAGGAATGAGATTCCAGTATCAAAAAGTCCTGTAAATATGCTGTAAAGTTAACACATTCATTTTAAAATGACTTAGTCCTCTGTTTTTCATGCTGGTCTGAATGGTCCTTTTTTTGCCCCGTAGAAAACTCAGGACTCAAAAATTATCTCTTCCTGGTTTTGTACTGCTTAAAACTCATTGTTATTTTTGTTCTGCAAAAATGTCAGTAAAGTGGTCATTTGTATGTCTTTCAATTAATTTTTTATTATAATTTCATAATGGCAGTACATTATTCTGTATCTGCTTATGGTTTCTGTGGCAGTTAAGAGCGACCTGAGGAAAATTCTTGTGTCTCTACAGTGTGTTATCATTTTGGTTGTGCAAGTAAACAGAATAAAGGCAATTCATGCTCAGTGTGTCAAACAGGTTTTCTGGGATGTGTGACTCAGTGTAAAAAGGATTATGGTTATCCAATTCAACCACCTTAATTATCTTCCATTAATTGCAGTTGCCTATTGAGTGAACAAACATACTCATGTCACAGTCATAGCTGTAGCAGATGGAAGTTCAGAGAAATGGTAAACATATTTTGTGGCATGAATGTATTAGTAGCATAAATGCTGAGGAAAGAAAATAGCTACTGAGAAGTTAAAATGGACTAGTTGGCGACAACAGATAAGGTTTCACCTAGGTGTCATGAAGTACATGGACATGCTGAGAAGCAGCTCACCTGTCAACTCACACCAAAGGTGTGTGTGCTACTCACCAGCCCTTTCTTGGGCAGATTTCTCTTAAGGCATTGTTTACCTGAGAAAGGAAACAAACTTCAGTAAACTGAATTGTGTTACTGTTTCTTTGCAGCATCAATTTATGTATTTGCTGCACTGCTACTTGTTAGTTAAATGCAAACAGCCTTGCCCAGCTCTTGAATGTAGAAATGGGAGCCAAATTCAGTTCGTCCAAGTGTCTGAAAGCAAGCAGAGTGAAAAACTGGCTGTAAGCTCCTGTATGCTGGAAGAGGTAGTTTGATACAGTTTTTCTTCTGGTGCTTTCAGGAACTTATTCTTTTGTCTTAGGACATGGAGAAAGCCCCACTTACTAAAATGAGTAAGATTGCAAAGATAAGCTTTCACAGCATGATTATTATTAGCATTCATGCATGCCTCCATTGAATACTGTGCACAAAATACTAATGTCTTCCCAGGTTATAAGTAAAAATTGCATTAAGTCTGTATGGCTCTTACTAATTTAAGTAATAGAGAATTGATAGAATTGAATCTTTCTGTGAAGTAGATAGTTGGATATTAATTAGAAATAGCTGCTCTGTGCTTAATTTTTTTCCGTAAACCTAGTCTATGAATCTGTGATTTTGGGCTCATAGATTTTCACTTCACTGATAAATTTGTGCACCCAAAATTGTTGAGAAGGTCATAATAGTAATATTCAACTACTCTGATCTTGCTCAGAAATTTTTGTGAAGTACTCTGTTGCTCTTTTGCTCTTATTGTAATTTGTCCCTTTCATCCTTTTGTTTGGTGCTTGATGGTTGAGTATGTAGTGGTTGATGCAGAACCAGCAGTATTGTAAGAGCAGCTGAGCTGTTATGAGACTTGAAAAACCTGTGAATTAAATACTACAACCAGTGTATTTTTTTTTCTTATTTAGAGTAAAACTATTATGAGACTTGAACACAGTCATGTCAAGGTGATTTATTTTAGTCCTGATATCATTCTTAATCTGATGCACTTCATAACAGATTTAACTTTGTGTTTCCTGATGCACCTGCTTTTGTTTTGATCATTTAGTTTAACTGTCTGGCTTACATATCCAAATCCATATGTCATTTATTTCATGCAATTATGCATCTTTATTAATTATAAAGAAAGATTGTTAGTATTAGTAGTACATGCATTTATATACATATGGATTTTTAAGGTAGGTATTTAATGCATAGACGTTTTAAATTTTCTGCATAAGCTATACATGATTTTAAGATGTATTGAATAAAATGTGAATACTGCAATTTCTTGGAACTACTTCAGTTTGTAACATGTTTTTCAGCTCCCTTGGAAGTCGCTGACTAGTATCATCGAATATTACTACATGTGGAAAACTACTGACAGATATGTGCAGCAGGTAATTTAATGGTTATTTCAGCATGAATAATTCTGACACATTCTTTAAAAAAATAAAATAAAAAAATCTCAGCTTGCTAAAGAATAAAAAATCATTTGTGTTCTTAAAAAGACACGTGGCAGGAGGCGTATGGTAATATTTTAGGATGCAGAATACTGGTTTTGTGCTGTTCACACGATGTATTGCCAAATCCTAGAATGCCTACTGTACACTACATAGCTGTGAAGTGCTTTTTAAGCCATGTGGATTGTATG
Organism: Centrocercus urophasianus; assembly: GCF_019232065.1. NCBI lineage: Eukaryota > Metazoa > Chordata > Aves > Galliformes > Phasianidae > Centrocercus > Centrocercus urophasianus. The sequence continues at coordinate 80,011,634 of NW_024884142.1, read as the reverse complement.
CTCATTTGTAGCAGTATGATTTCTGCATCTTGCTATGGTGTGGAAGAAAGAAATGGGCTAAGGAACAAATGCTGTAGGCTATGAAACTCTGTAAGGAATCAAAGGATAACGAAACAGAGATTGTATTAAATGTGGTTCTTAGTGTTTTGAACATTTTGTTGATACTTCATTTTAAAATATTACTTTGGCATGATCAAGATAGAAAAACAAAGTTGAGAACGTTCCGCACACAATGAATATGTTCATCCTTCTGAATGAATGTTTGAGTCCTCCTGTAAGAGAGGAATGATAATATAATTTTGGATACCTATGCTGGGTTACTTGAGACAGGTATAGGCAAGACTTTAGTGTTAGTACTTTTTATGTATTATACTATTTACCTATTTACTCCTTGATTTAGATATTCAAAATATTTTAAAATACTTTGCTGCAATTCACAGTTTAACATTTTAGTTTGTAGCTCATTCACTTGTATAATTTACATGAAGTACAGAATGTTGAAAATAAATTTTATGCTCTAATGAATGATGACAGCTGTATTGTTAAGTGGATGTCTGGAGTTGTTCCAGATTTTTTTGTTGCCGTATGTCAGAGGATGATTGCTGCAGCTTGCTCTGTGGTTTTAGTTGTTTTTTCTTTCTCTGTGTGTGTGTGTGTGTGTGTGTGTGTGTGTGTGTATTGGGTTGAATTTTTTGTTTCTTTGCTTGATTTGGGATATGAAAAGTAAGGGAAAAGGTGTTTGCTTGTTTCTAATTTTTTTTTTTTAGCCACATAATTGAATTTTGAATTATCTCTAGGATCTTTTAGATAATAGAAAAAGAAAATGATTTGCTCTGCGTTCAAGAATTTTTTTTTCAGTTGTCACTGGAGAATCTTGGAGAATCAGATAAAAAAAAAAAGGCTTTATTGGGACTCTAAGGTTTGGATTAAGGATAAATTGAACTGAAAACTTTGTTTTGTTAGCTGATTTGAGATTGCTCAGAGCTGATCATGTTTCCTGTGAAATTTTTCTGAAACATTTGCTCTGGATTGGTTGGCAAAAGATTCTTGAGGCTCCTTTTCTAAGTTTTTGTAGGGCTTCATTATTGTTCCTCTGCTACAACTGTAAAGATGTGATGCATTGAGCTTGCATAATAAAGGTGTAATGTCCTGACTCAAAACATGGCATGACACCACAGGATTTATCGTTTTAAGCAAGATCTTTTCAAAGTCATGCATGATTATCAGTAATAAACAGTGTAAACCAGATATCTCATTTGTACGCTACCGAACATATCTGTAATCCTCCTTATCAGAGATCAGAACTTCATCCTGATGTTGTTTTGGTTGTTGTGGAATGGTAGAAATAATACAGTTCAGGGAAAAAAAAAAAAAAGGTATCTTTAGGGTGCTATGGGTTTTGTTTTTCGATTTATTTATTTTCCCCTACCAGAACAAGCTGTAATGATTGAATGCATTTCAGGAAGAAAATATGTTCATTAAGAAAGTGGCAATTTTGGAGTCATTCTTCTCTAAATACGGTCCTTGAGGTGTGGAATAGCTTTGAGGAATAGGAAAATGTTGATGTACATTCTTACATATTATACATACATAAAGTATGGACTTTGTGCAGTTTAATATGAAAATTTGCCCTTTAATTGTTTATTTCTTTGCATGAATTGGCTGTGTTGTGTCAGTCGTAATGAATGTTTCTTTGTCATAATAACCTCTAAATGTCACTCATACTTTCTAGCTAGGGATGGTGATTTAATGGTGATGGAGATACTGTTGTCACCTTTAGAGCATGTTCCTTTCAAGTAAAGGTGAAGGGAAATATTTATATTGAAGCCTTCTATCTCTACTGAACCTGTAAAACTAATCCTGGCCTTCAGTAATCATTCTTGGTGACTGCAACATTATATAGCATCTGAGAAAAGCCAGATGACCCATTTCACTCATTGAAATGTTTTCGTATTATTTTCCTCTTGAAGATCTGATTCATTATTCCAGTGTTCTATTATCCTTATTACCCTTACAAACAAGTAGTTGTCATACTAACACTTCCAGCTTCAACTTTCAGACTTTCCCTTCTCAAATTTCTGTTACCTACGTGTGATTTCTCATGATTTTGGAATCTTTTCAGTTTCCTAGCATTTGCTCTCTGCGTTTTAATAGGCAGAAAGTTCATCTCAAATTGCAACTATTGGTTGATGATTTCATTTCTGCATCTTTTCTTCTCTCACAGTATATGAACTCATACTGACTGACCAGCTTTAAAGCTGTGATATTTTCTGTTATTTGTAGGGAACAATGTTAATCATCTTTTTAGTATGTGAAAATACAGTTTATACTGAAGTAACATTGTGGAATTATTATATAGAAGACAATATATGATTCATTTTAGTAAACACACAAGCAAAAGAGTTGTTAAAATTGTATTACTTACAACCACCAGCATTAAAAGTATGATAAAACTCAGTTATGCTGCTGTTCTTTCTTCTTGCTCTTTTTTCTATTGGTAGATGTAATTTATATACACAGTACTTGTTGTTTTTACAGATTTGTTGTCATGTGCTGAAGGATTGTGAGTTTTGCTAGGAAGGACAGCATGCTGTAATTTCAAACCAATAATAAAATAGAACAGCTCTAATTTTTAATGACTTTCGTCTTCTAGATTCCTACACTTTTCCTGGAGTCTTTTGTGGAACTGTGAAATGAAACGCAAATAATTTAAGGTTGGATTATGTGCAGTTTTATGAGTTTGTGTACTTGAAGATAACGAAGTATTTTCATGTGTTGATTTTTCATCTAGAAACGTCTGAAAGCGGCTGAAGCAGAAAGTAAATTGAAACAAGTATACATCCCCACCTAGTGAGTATAACAATAAAGTTCTTTTTTGAATTACTTACAGGTGAAAATGTGAAGTGTATCAACACACATGATATTTCCTTCATATTGTCCTAATACTTTTAACATGTATATGCAAGTAGTACATACACACGCTGAAGTGTAATTGGAAAATGTTGTAAATTCTTTGTCCTTATTTCAACCCATTGGCTTTGACCACCAACCTTTCTGTTCTGGAAAGGCGAAAACTTCTGCAAAAGTTGATCAAGTGCTACACGAACTGCTCACAGGCAAGAAGGATCTTGTCATTTAAAAGCAATTTTTCTGGAGTAGTTGCTTCAGAATCTCTGTAGCTCAACATTTAATATTTGTGTAAATTCAGAATTTTAAAATAGAAGCTGTTGTTAATGTAGTTACATAAAATCAGATACTCACTTTGGTTACGGTTTTATCTTGATATCATCTGTTCTCAAGTTAGAGACAAGATGTTCTGTCTATAAATTAAAGGTAGCACACAACCCCAAATCTTTTGCCTTTGATCAGTTCTTATTAATGAATTCTGTTTTCCTCTGAGAGGTTTGTATTTTAGTTCTTTAGATTTAAACTCAATTCTAGATTTGCTTTCGTTAATGTGTGGCTTATGGAACCAAGATATAATCTCTATTTCATATTTATAATTTCCTTAAGGTTATGATAAGAGAGGGGGTTATAGATGGCATTCTTTACAGGGTTTTGTGGATATATTGAGTTTGTGTGTGAATTTACCCATTAATATCAATGTTTATATAACAGAAGACTAGAATACCAGATAAAATACTTTCAAAATCCATTGTCGCCATTCTGATTGCATGTATAAATTGGATACAATAGAACTTAATTTGCATATTTCATACAGACTTTTTTTCTCTTAAGCGGATTTAATACAAACAACAAAACTATTAATTTCAGTCTTTTAATTTCATTTGTGAAAAAGCATTGTGAGTTTTACAGCTCAAGTCATATTTGCAGCATGGATATTTCTTCACATCGTAGACTAGAGGGTTATGCTGAAAAGTCTTGCATGAGTGTTACATAATTCTCTCAGTGAAGTTGTCAATTTAAAAAAATTGTTAAGGACTAGCTGCATTGTTTGACATAACCTACCTAACCTGAAATACAGATACTTACTTTCAGTTTGGTTTACTACCATCTTTTGACTTACCATCAAGACAAAATCCATAGTCAATTGTTAGAACAGGAATTCTTGAGGCATTGGTAACTGCAATCTGAGGCACATGTAGGTGAACATAGTTCTAACGCTCTATTTCAAGACAAATTTATTGTATTTGAAATCTGAGAGGCATTGATTCTTAGAGCTGAATACCTTTTTGATCTTGTCAGAAGGTACTTCCCTTAGAAGCAAGAATCTCCTCAATAACCAGAGTCCCTTTCAATTCCTGGTTGCTCTGGAAGGTAACTGAGCAAGAGATATTCAAGTAAAAAGAGACTTAACTACCTCTTGATCTTCCTTGTGTCTTTATATCAGTATGCTTCTCTGAAGTACCTTTTGGAAAGATACTTGATAAAGAGTATTTGGAAATTGGAAAGAGTGTCTTACTGGATATAATACACCATAGAGGAGTGGTGAAGTTCTTCAGTCCTCTTAGAATGAGTGGTTTAGGACACAACCCATACATGGGTGATCTGTGCCAGGGTTATAGGACTGCAGCATATTGCAGTTAGTAGGGACTTACATGCCTCTTATTTAGATACACAGCAGCAACCTGTCCTCTATTCAGGACAGCCTTGTTGTATTACGGGCACTGTTACTTCTTTCATGTGTTATGTATTTCACAGAAAGACCAACCTCAACTTGTAAAGCCTTGCAGAGGGGGACTATGCTGTGTCAGACTTGTTCCAGTGTTTGACACTGAGGCTTGCTTTGTCTTTAGCTTGCTAAGCAGGTTTGACCATTTTACAAAGGTCTGCAAATTTGAGTACTGTAGCAGCTCTTTACGCATCAACTCTGTGTTGAAAACACCAGAAAAACATGACAATTACTCTTTTGTTAATTTTTACAGATGTTGTCACCAGACGGAATTCCAAAATTAAGTTGTTTACATTTTTATTAGCAGGTTAGAAAATAATTTCTGGAAACTGATTTTTATTTTTATTTTATTTTATTTTATTTTTTAGCAATAAACCAAATCCCAATCAAATATCCAGCAACAATGGGAAACCTGCTACGGTCAATGGAGCAATGGGAGCCTCTTACCAGGCACAGGCCTCACTAATAGGGAGGGCTTGTGAAAGCTGCTATAGTAAGTCAAATTTTCGTAAATTTTTGAATAATTGAGGAGTTCTGGCTAATCTTAATACACATTAAACAAAATCTATATACTTTCATTTTCATACTATAAGTAAGAGAGAATTTTTGATCTACTGTGCAGCAGAAATAACTTCAGATTAGAACTGCCTTCAATACATCGATGTAATGTTAATACTCAAACCCACTTCATTTTTTTTCTTCAGCAATTTAGTAAGTATGGAACAATCAAGTATTGAGTGGTGTAATGGATGTGATGTTATTTCTTTACCTTCAGGCTTCTAAATCTATATTTACTTTTGCTTGTGCTTTAAATTTGTTTTTAAGGTTTTTTATTGCAGATTTTTTTTTGTTTTGTTTTATTTTTGCTTTTAATTTGCTGTTGTTGCTGTGGCAAGATTGAGTAGTTTTGGGTTGTTTTTTTTTTGTTTTTTTAATTCTCTAGTGCATTTGCATTTTGTACATTTGTGATTGCTCCTTCTTGAAATAGCAGCTTCTGATGTAGATCGTATAAGAGGAGATATAATAGAATTCTGAATTGGAAAAGGCTCAAAAAGCCTGGCATATAGAAGTTCTTTACTTTTGTGATGGCTCTCTGTGTCTTAAACAGCAATTACTTAAAAAAATATTATTTTAGTTTAAAAAGTCCCAGTTACATACATCTGTTGTTTTTCAAGTTATATTTTTAAAGAGTAGTTTTCTGGTGAAAGTTTGATTACAAAAATAAAAGACTAAATTAATGTTTCCAAATGAGACTGAACATGCACGAGATAAAGATAGGCACGCATCTGAAAAGCTAGTTGATGTGCTTACCCTTTTCTTAAGAGGATCTTGACTTATAAGTACTGGCTTCATGTAACTGGGAGGTCACAGAGTAGAAACAGGGATCTTAAACAACGTCTTTAGTAGCAAGCATCCTGATTAGTCAGTTTTCCATGTTAAGTTGAGAAATCATGGAGAGTGAGACTGGAGGGGTTTATTTGTTTGGGGTTGTTTTATTTGATGGGTTTTCTTTTGTGTTTGAAGACCCCTGGAAGAAAATCTCTTTATGCTGATAGAGAGTCCTAAGTTTGAAAATAATGCAGAAATACTTTATGGAGTTGACTTTTGAGGTGCTTTTAAATAAGTTGCTATTTTCTCTTTATCAAATGGATTAAATATTTTTCGTGGTAATGCTTTTGGGAAATGCCATGCATTACAGTATTTGGATATACTGTTCTGAATGTAGCATGCAATTTAGCTGTGGTGTTCTCTCATCCTTAGCTTCACAATCTCACCAGTGGTACTCTTGGGGTCCTCCTAATATGCAGTGTAGATTGTGTGCTTCTTGTTGGATTTATTGGAAGAAATACGGTGGCCTGAAAATGCCCACACAGACAGATGAAGATAAACTCTCTTCCAGCCAACCTGCAGAGGTAGGATTGTGTAGATAAGCCTCTCTGAAGTGAAGTGTGATACCTTCACAACACTATTGTGGTTTGAATAATTAATGGCATGCATTTTATATATGTGTTCAACCATGATGTTACAAAACTTCTCTTACTCTTTTTAATCCTTTTCCTGTCTTTTGTATTGCTAAACGTTGTGCTAGTCCAGACTTGTCTTTATTTGACCAAGTCTTGGAAAGGTAGACTAATGTTCACTTCATGCACTTTTGTTGGAGAAATGTCATCTTGTCAAGAAATTTGTATATGAACTGTAAAACATTAATTTCATCTAGAATGGTATTAATGTATGTCAGTTCACAGCAGAGCTCTCCAGTGTGTTGCATAGCTTCATATATGTAGCCCCAGTTTTTTGAATAGCGCTTACACATGTTAGTTTATTAACATTATGAATTTATTCAACTTTTGGATTATTATTATTATTTTTTAATTAATTATGAGGAAAATATCTTTTGTTCATTTTCTTCATTTGTTTGGTGGAAGAAGGCTGCTCGTTCTTTCAACTTGACGTGACAGGATCAAATAACATTAGATAATTCTTTTGTTAAACATAATCATTTTTGGTACCACCTGTCACAAGTAGGGAACATTCAGATTGTGCAATTCAAGTTTGTGTTACTATTTTTTGTTTTATTTCTGTAGGAATCCCATGTTAGAACTCATATGTCCCGGCAGGCCACACAAGGAACTCCAGTTCGTAACACTGGAAGTCCAAAGTCAGCTGTGAAAACACGCCAAGCTTTCTTTCTTCACACAACGTGCTGGACAAAACTTGCCCGTCAGGTCTGCAAAAATACCCTTCGGCTGCGGCAGGCAGCAAGACGTCCCTTTGTTCCTATTAACTGTGCTGCCATTAAGGCAGAATGTAAGATGTTTTTTTAATTCTTAGTTCTGTGTGCTGTGCTTCCCACCCATTTTTGTCTTTTAATTTTATTTTCTTTTTCAATAAACATCTCTTGTCTATATGCTTTTGCTTTTCATTTTTTCATTTGTCTAGCACATCACCAACACATTCCTAAAGTCTGGCTGCCTTGAAGAGTTTTCATACTATTTCAAAAATAGAATGTTTTGGATGGTGCTGGAAGGATCGGGGATGAGGTGGGGGCTGGAAAAGGTGGGGGGCATTTCAAGTGAATTAACAGGAACATAGCCATTGCCTAATTTGCTTACAAAAAATGTCATTTAAAAAAAATCTTGTGGAGGATCCATGTTGTGATAGAAATCATGCTTCCAACTGGATAATGTAAAAGAAGTTTGCATTTATATTGTTGTTTATTCTTCTACTAAGTAGAAAGTATAGAGCTGTACTTAATTTAGTTTTTCCTCAGTGGAATTGGCCAAAGAATAAGTAGCATTGCTGTGGATGTGTAAGAATTTAGATGTGGTGTGTAATGCAACAGTTTATCGTGTGATCATGTGAGTAATGATAGCCAAGTTCATCATTTCACCATAGTTGCACTGGTTTTTGTCCATTTTATTTTAAAATTTTGTTTTAAATAAAATACAGTGTGATGCCTTTTGTTTTTGTAGTCAAAACAAAGAAATGATTGAGTAATCATATGACAAATGGTTTTGGGTTGCTGTTGATAGCATCAGGAAGTTACTCTATGTTCATGTGTTTTGATTCTGTTCCACAGTCCTATGAAGTCACTCACTATTTCAGTAGGTTTTGTATCTGTACTAAGAGCGTAGTTTTACTGCTCACACCGCCTGGTTCTATTTTGGTCTTCATCAGTACACTTCTCCAATGAGGCACTTGATATTCCAAAACAAGCTGTGCTGGCATGCTACCAAATGTAGTACAATTGAAGAGAGCTATTTAGAATATAAGACATTGGTTTTAAAACCATATTCACTAGATTAATGCTAAATGTTTTCCCAGGATGCCAATGATATCAGTGTTAATTATAAGAAATAATGAGAGGCTTAAAATCTGGTTTTGAGTATTTTTCCCTAATGTACTTTAACACCAACTGTTTCTCACATACAAACTCTTCACCTGCTTCTGCCGACTTCCAGAACTTGATGAGTATTTCTACTCATTGTCCTCATTTGTTTACTTGTCCTATTGTACAGCTTTGAAAGAAGAAAGAAAACAGCCAAGTCAAGAACAGCTTTCATATTTAAGGAAACTGTATGCCCATTGTGTCAATAAAATGGGCTATACTTTCATGGGACAATTATTTCCAAGGCTGGACCGTGCTTATATCTTTAATCCTTAATACAAAATAACCATTATTTTCTGAGAGGAAATGATTGTACCTTTTAACTTACCTTTTAACTTAATTGGCACTGTTTTTTACTAAATCATGGAGAATAATTATTTTTAGAATTAGGTTCATAGAACAGAATCATAAAATTGCTCAGGATGGAAAAGACCTTAAAGATCGAGTCCAACCACGACCTAACCATACTATCCTAACTAACAACCCTCTGCTAAATCACGTCCCCGAGCACCACATCCATACTGTTTTTAAACACATCCAGGGATGGTGACTCAAACACCTCCCTGGGGAGCCTATTCCAGTGCTTAACAACCCTTTCTGCAAAGTTTTTCCTAATATCCAACCTAAACTTACCCTGGAGCAACTTCAGGCCATTTCCTGTCACCAGTGAGAAGAGACCAACCCCGCTCTTGCAGTACTCACCTTTCAGGTATTGGAAGAGAGCAATAATGTCTCCCCTCAGCCTCCTTTTCCCCATACTGAACATCCCCAGTTCCTTCAGTCTCTCATAGGGATATTCTCCAAACCCTTCTTAAGCCTTGTTGCCCTTCTTTGGACCTGCTTCAGCACCTCAATGTCCTTTCTGTACTGAGGTGCCCAAAACTGAACACAGTGCTTGAGATGAGGCCTCACCAGTACCAAGTACAGGGGCAAACTTGTTCACTTGAACTTTAAACTTTTATCTATTTCTTCATACTGCAGATGAACTTTTTGTTCAAGAAGTTGGAGGGAGGAGGTTTCATCCAAGCATTAATCATCATAGTAGAACAAATGTTATAGTCACTTCTCAACTTTTGAAACAAAGGAGGTAAAAAGCTGAGCTTTTCAGCATGAAGGAGTCATTCTTGTACCAGACTAATGATGTCGTGACTGCTTCATCTTTGTTCCTTTAAGTGAATAAGTGCCACATCAGATTAACATCAGGAACAATTTTGTTTGTTTCTGTAGCTTCTATCTTTTATTATTCATTTTACATGAAGTAACTGGACCTTGCTATTTCATCTTTGTGAATGCTGCTGCTTCTGGTTTAGATCTGACAGAGATTGGAAGGAAAAAACAATAAATCAGTTGTTGATGTTTTTTAAGTACAACATTCAAGTTAATATAGAAAAGTCTTGCTAACCGAATTATGTCTCATGAAATGAAGTTAATGTTTGTGTGTAAATGCACATATATATATATTTTCTGTGATTTACCATCTTTCTATAGAATTTTACAGTGTTCTTACCTGCTTATGATTTTTGTCATATTCTTACACCAGTAAAGCCCCTTAAGGAAACTGTTAAATAATGGACTGTTCTAGTTTTGTTCATGTACTTACATTGGTGACCTGTGTTCAGTGCATTATGTGGATTTTAATGTTATATCTAAATAGACTTTTTTTCCCCTGAATGCCTTGAATCTTTGAATGATAGCCTGATATTAATCATCTTAAATGAGGTACTTAATTAGCAGTAATTATTTCATACGTTGAATACCACTGAGCAGTTACAATGTTGAATGAATGCTGTTGCTGTTGTTGCAACACTTACAGTCATGCTTTGAAGATAACCTTGGCAAAATAGGTTACAATTTAGCATGAGATGGTTAGAATTTGTTTTCCATATCGGTACATTGAAACTTGAATCTGATTTTTTTTTTTTTTTTTTTTTTTTTTAAAGATTCTTTAAGAATTACGTAATTCTCTGTGTGTAGAACAAGTGCTGGGAGTTATAACTGCATTTCACAGCTATATTGCAATAGGCACCATGCCAAAATCTTAAAATCGAAATAAAAGAAGGCAGGGCACTCTAACCCCAGCAGCGTATCCACTTTTATGCCTTCTTAGTCTTAGGCAAATTGTTCAAGTGCTGGGTTGTTGATGATCTCTGGAGGTCCCTTCCAACCCCTACAATTCTGTGATTTCTGTGAAATTAATTACCTGTTATGAGAAAGGAAGTCTGAACAAGCTAGTCATAAAGTGGATTTCTATCTTTCATTTTCTAGCTTTTACTAGACTTCTCATAAAGTAAATTGTTTTTTGCATTCCGCTTGAATTTAACTGCTGACACTATAAAAGCATGGAAGCTTTTATAGTGCTAAAACAAACAAACAAATGAAAACTCCACAGATTTCAGAGCATTTGTTCAATTCCTGTAATTCTACCCACATCATCTTCCTTAGCCCATTACATGCGCTGGCAGAGAACAAGGCTCTGTTTTGTGTTCTTCATTCCTTTGGTTAGCTTAAAGAATTAGATTTTCCTCATTAGGGAACCATGTAGCGTGACCCCAGATCTGATGCCAGCAGAAGAAATGGAGAAGATACATTCACATCTCAGTTTAATCTAGGATGGTCACCAGAAGGTTGAGAGATCATGGCGTCTCTTGCTAGGAGTTCAATCCATCATGGAAATCGCAAACTTTGTTCTGTCTAGAGATAATAGACTACAAACTTGTCTGGTGGATTTTTAGGAATAATTAGAATTGGTGAACTGTTTCAGTAAGGAAACTTTCATGCTTTGAATCAGGCAAAATATTCAACCTTTTTATTAGTTTACAAGTTTTTAGAAAGTTGAGCAAAATAATTCTGTCAATGGATTTTATTAAAGGAATCTGTAGTAGGTTTTCTTCTCCGCAATCAGATCAGCTGGAGATAGATCCAATCTTGCAAGTTGTTGATGCCTGACAGTGTGAACTGTCATGTGAACTTCACTGCCTCAATGTAAATTTTCATTTCATTGGTTGTTTTTTGTTTGCTTGTTTGCTGCCCTCACGTACAGTTTAATTGATACAATTATCTATAATAATCACAGTAATTTATATTTGGGTAGTTACACTGTCTATACAGGTGACAAAATGTTATCAGTGAATAGTCTATGATCAAAATATACGCCTTTAAGCGTGCAGATTTAATAACAGACATTTGGTACGTGATGCTGTGTCTTACAATACTGTTTGTTAAAGACAAGTGAAAATTAAGTAGTGTATGCAAAGCTGTTGTTACTGATTTGTCTTTCTAAGCATACAGTCTGTATACTGGCAAAACACTATCCAATCTTCTTAAGCAAATAACATTTACAAACATTTACCAGTCAGAAATCATTTCTTCTAGATTTTCATAGCTGCAGAAGATCTTTGGCTGTACATACGAATGGAAATGTTTGCTCTACTATAATCTTCTTATCTTAAAGTTCTTTTAGCCAGAAAAATGATCAAAAGAATGTGAGACTTTTTCCCAGCGTTACTAAGAGGAAAAAATTCAGTAAATTGGTAAATTATCTTCAGTAAATTTGTTGGATATTTGTTAGAGTTTTGGCAGAAATGGAATGTCAGAAATAACTCACAAGTGAGAATCTCTAAGCTACAAATCTAGTAAGTACAAAAAAATTTAAACCGCTTTCAAATTTAAAAGGACAAGCTCCACTCACTATCATCATCTCCTTAGAATGCCTGATTTCCTTGGTATTCACAACAGTCATCCCTTTTCAAGGCTGAGGAATCAATCTGTTTAAAACCTCATAGAGAATCCATTTCACACTGTGGTTTGTAATGTTGTTCCCTGTAGCTTTTCTATTTGTACTGTATCTTTTTAAAAAGGGTTGTGGTGTCCCACAGTTTCCCATAATTATAGAGAGTGTTGTATGTTTTCTATTTCACTCACTATTTTGCTCCTGGTTTCAACTGGGACAGAGCTGATTTTTCCCTTCATAATGGCTAGTGTGATGTTATATTTTGGTTTTAGAAGAAAAACAATGCTGATAACATAATGATATTTTAGTCGTGAGCAGCTCTATACAGAGCCAGGAAGTTTCAGTTTCTCAGCTTCTTGTACTGCCCTGCCAGCAAGGGGACCAGGGGGCACAAGGAGCTGGGAGGGGGCAGAAGCAGGACAGCTGACCTGAACTGACCAAGGAGATATTCCATACCATATAGAATCATGTGGAAAAAACTTGAGAAATGATGGGGAGTTAGCTGGGGGGCAGCTGCTGCTCAGGGACTGGCTGGGCGTCAGTCAGCAGGTGGTGAGCAATTGCTTGTGCATCGCTTTTTTTTTTGTGCATGTGTTTCTGTGTGTGTGTGTGTGTGTGTGTATAATTACTATTACATTTTTTCCTCTTTCTTTTCTATTCTAGCAAATAGTTTTTATCTCAACCAATAAGTTCTACTTTGGTTTTTGTGTTTATTTTTTTTGTGTATGCCTTTCTGTCAGTTCTTTCCCCCATTCCACTGGGGGTTGAAGGAGGTGAGTGAGCAACCTTGTGGTGCTGAGCTGCCTGCTTGGTTACCCCAAAACACTTACTCTTCTTCTCATAGTAATTTCTAATACTGTAAAAATTTCACCATCGTTTCACCAAGCAACCACTTTCAAGTATTGCCCAGCTACTTATAGAAGGTATTTGCACTGACACTGAGAGTGCTGTTCTGCGTGTTAGTTGTTCAGAACTGATTGTTTTATCTATATGTCACAGTCATTCTACTCCATAAGAATTACTTTACATTCAGTGCTTGATCCCACTGATATCATTGGCAATCAATTTTAGTTTTGATTATGCTCAGTCATTTGCTTTTTGTTTACTTTAACTCCATAATCACATTTTTTCCTACCAATCCTACCAATTTAAATGTTGAACAGTACACATCCTTTTGGGATTGCATAGACAATTGCTTTTAATCAGGCTCTAATTCCTGACAAAACTTTCTTTTACATCATAGCCACTGAAATGTTACAGTCTTTTATGACACGTTTTGTCAAAAGCTGCTTGAAGTTCCAAGTTGGATGCCAGATCAGATGTGTGTGAGTGTATCAAGATCCTCCAGAGGATCCTGGCAGACCTCTGATACTTGCAGTCGCTGTTTTACAGAATATGTGTAGGAAGGGGCCTGTGAATGTCTGATCCAACCACCTGCATAAATCTCAGAGCCTTTTGCCAATCTCTGAGGATGGAGACACTACAGCCTCTATGGGATAGTTGCAGGTGGTAATCAAGTCTTCCCTTGACCTTCCTATCTAAAGGCTGGCCAGATCCAGTTCCCTCAGCCTCTCTTTATGTTCTACACTGGTGGCCCACCAGTAGCTGGATTTGCTCCAGTATATCCATCTCTCTTTTGCAGTGGTGATTCCAGAACTCAACAGTGGTTTCACAGCAGCCAGGAAGAGGGGAGGGGTTAGCTAGCTACCTTTCCCTGCTGGTTGCACCCATGCTAGGAAGGCCCAGCATGCAGTTGTCCTTGTTGCAAGGGTGCGTTGCTGAATAATGTGAACACAACAAAAGCGTTTTCCATTTTCAAGGTCATTGTTGGCTCTTGGTGTTTGACCTGTATGCCTCTATTAATAGCTCAGCCCTTTTTTCCAGTCCACAAAACTACTTATTAAAGAATGGTATCACATTCACCATGTTTTTATTCTCTTGAATTGAAAGAAGTTTAAGTAATAACTGAACACCACTACTGTACATGCTCAGCAGTTTCTGGCTGGATGAATCTCACTGGTCCCAGAAGTTTGTTGTTATTCATCAATTTGCTTTGAAATATTTCCTGTGGACACTTTTATATGAAATAGTTGTAATGTACTTACGAGATATGAGAACTTAAGAGAAATATTTTCTCTTAAGTTTCTCACCAGTGAATACTGATACAGAGAATTAGGTTTTTCTTTTTCCTAACAAGTCTTTAACTGTCTAGTGTATTTGCATCACACTTGATCACATCATATTGATACAGGTGCTAGAGCACTTCTTGTTTTTGATATGTCTGAAAAATGCACACCATCAGATAAAATACTCCTTTTTAAAGAATTGTTCTTTTTTTTTTTTTAATGCCTCTTTTTTTTATTTCTCATTGCTTCCATTCCATCTGGTGTCTATATGGATAGTCATGTTTGATGTTAGGACTTTGTTGTTGTTTTTCACAAGTAGTACATAAAGATCATGAACATTATTACCTTTATCATAGAAGTACCATACTGTGGGTTAAAGTCTGCCATCATTAAATGTGTTTCATTGACAGCAGTGCTTTGGAATATCCACCAAGCACCTTTGGTGAAAATGTTTTGCCTCAAGTGTGGAATTTGCGCTCTTTTTACAGTCTGTATTCTCAACATATTAGCATCTCACTATGATTCAGTGTCTTTTTTTTTTTTTTTTTTTTAGTGAAAACATGTTGGTGGAAAAACTTCTTGCTAGTTTCTTAGTAGTCAATGCTCTACTATTCCCAAACTATAAAATATTCACTGCGTAGCCTGTACTTATTTTACTAAGAGTGTCAGTGGAGATGCTTCTTCTACTCTCAATTAAAACAGTTGAAGTGTTATGGAATGTTAAAAATATTCCAGGCACTAGCTCCAGTGCATTTTCTTCACTGAGCACAGCATATGTTGTTACTTACATTAAGAAAAAATAACATTAAAACAAGCTGAGCATTGCCTACTGGGTTTAAAACACCTGTGAACAGACTCATGTACTTCTTTGTCATTGCTGTGGTTCTGTGGTTACATCACCTGCACATTTTTTCAGTGATCTGGATAGAGTATGTATAGAGGGCAAATGTTATGTTTTTCCTCAAAGATAAATTGTTCTGTATAGTATCTTACCCTTTTCATGTAGGTGTAATCACTGTCTGTAATGTACTCATTCCCCTGTGCGGGATTGAAACACACAGGAATATTTTAGTAACATGCACTGTGGATGCAAAGTATAATTATAATTACTATAAACTATTTTTAATATCTAATTCTTGTTAAGCTTGTTAGAAAATGCAGATTTGTGTGCATGTGATATGCATAGAAAACAACGTGTACGTGGGTGTGTGTACATGCGAGAAGAAATTCTATGTGAGACAATCCTAGATCTACAAAATCAAAACATGAATGTCGTTCTGCATGAAATCTGTGTTCTGGGTGTACTCTCGATGGGGATTATTTATATGATCTTGTAAAACAGATGACCCGTTCTTTCCAAAGAGTTTAAAAAGAAAGCTTATTCCAGTAATCCTGAAACTGACTAATGAAACTTGGTGTCCTGAGGATTTTTGCCTTGGGCTGATAGGTTCTAATCCCGAGGTCTGAACCTCTTCTTTATAATGCTTCTGTATTTGGGGCATGGAGAAGGTCTCTGTTTGTGTATTCTCAGTGCCTTTAAAGGTGTGAGATTGTAGTCATAGCATCAAATTTAGGTAGTTACTGAACTGCTTATTTTCATTTCATTTTCAGGAATTTACGGTCTTTGAAACCTTTGAGCTCTGGCATACATACTTGGTTACAAATTGGCCAGTTTGCTGAGATGTTATAGTAAATATTTTTTTCTGTTTGTATTTTCTTTTTTGTTTGTTTGTTTAAAATTCATCTCTTCATGATGGTCACAGTGGGATTATGTGAATCACCACACCATGGGAGTAAGACATGACAGAATTCAGGCTTCAGAATTAAAGGCCTCGAAGTTCTGTAATACCCCAATTAGAGCCAGACAAAAATTGTGGAAATCAATAAAGTGAAAAAGTCAATGTAAATCCTTGCTAATTTTTTCATTTGTGTTTCATTTGCCTAATTTACTGTATCCAAAATGACTTTGTAGGCAAAATGGAATTTCTGTTAGATCTTATATTAACATTCAATAATTTAAAAATCAATTACATAAGTGAAGACATGGCCTACCTTTAGATATTTATCACTGTTGGCATTGATCGGGAAAAATAAAAAAAAAAAAAAAAAAAAAGGAAAGAAAATCAAGCAAAAATTTGTGGTGTAAGTCAAAGTCAGAAACTGGCTGGTGTGTCCTAATTATATTTGTAATGGTGAAATGTTTAAACTGAGTTTTATTTTTTAACATTCTCAGATGCAGATCGGCATTATGAAATTGCTGGAAATCCTCTGAAGATCAAAAGCACCAGAAAACCGCTGTCATGTATCATTGGGTATTTAGGTGGGTATCCTCCTCTAGCATAAAATAAATCAAATGACTATTTGGTATTTACTGATACTATATGCATAAAATGAGAGATTTTTTGCTTTTAATAAAAAGAAAACTATAAAGTGAATAAATCAATAAATATTCTGGTCTGCTACTGCATTCAGTTGGAAAATTGTGATTGATCATGGAAAGGCAAAATGCTTTCTGATACTGGTTTAAAATGGCAGAGTGAAACCTGATGCAGTTTACAATGGGAAAAAACAGTCTGGTGGTTTGAAAACGTTAGCACTTAGTGGGGAGATGTTCAGTATTCTGTGTGCTGTTCTGTGCATCTTGAATCGATGTGCAAAATTCCCATTCTCTGATGGAGCAGACTTGAGCCAACCTAAAACACTGGCCTTCTTTTAACTTGATGAACAAATTGTACTGATACTATAGCCAAGAGGATGAAATGCTCATGTAAGATAGTGAGGAGGAATTCCAGACATTGTAATTGTTATTTTAAAAAAAAAGAGGAAATGGTCCTCTTTTTAAGGAACTGACAATTAAATATTTACATTATCATCTAAGAGATGAAATACCGAAGAGGCTTTTAATTTATTGTGATACAAATACAGAAATCAATCCATTGATCAGAAGCAGGGGGAGATTCTGCAGAGTATCATCACTGTTCTACGGAATTAGAACTCATTTTAGATATTTCTGCTCAATATTTAAACCAACAGGAGGCTGTTTGTTGTACAACAAAGTAAACAATAATGGTCTTGTGACTTACTGAAACAGAAATCGAGTATAAATGTGATTATGACTGTTCTTCCAGAACACCAAGTTTAACAAAATCCAAGCTTCAAAAAACAGGATAGTGAAAAATTAATATCCACTGTCACAGAATTTTGATTCTTCCTCCTTTGGAGTTTAAGGAAAATGATAGTGCTAACTTCCTACATGCATCCCTGCCGTGTGTTCTACGTTACGTATGTACAGAAGGGAGGAGAGAAGGGCTGTTTCCTCTTACTGGGAGAAGCTGTGGTTGAGGGAGGGGATGGCTCATCTGGCTGACCCCATCTGTGCAGCCAGAAGGAGAAAGGACAGCATGAGTATTTTAGGAAATGTTGTATGTTTTTAATATTGTTTTGTCTAGGCTAAAAGGGATCATCTTAGTAGCTCTGGGAGCACAGGTCTGTAGATTTAATGGGAGTAAATGGATGGATGATGTTAGATAGCATTATGTGCACTTAGTTGAGGGTTTTGTGCTAAAATATACAAGGTATCTGTAGAATCCACTTAGAATTCACTTGTATTGAGATGTTTCACTTCTTATCCAACAGAAGGCGAACAATGCCTTTTATAGGGATATGAAGCATACCCAACATAGTTCTGAGCATACATCTAAGCTAGCTGTCTAAGGATGGCTTGATTATGGCATTTTTTGGGTGGGGAGAGAAAACTGGGAAGTAATAGTGTGTTCCAGTGAATAAGTAGTGCTTTCATTATTTATTTTAAAATTTAGTGTTAAATGTCACATGGTAACTTACACAGGAGGTAGCTGTTTTGATTTTAAAGTCCCTTCCAGGCCATACCCACAAGCATTTATTGAAATGCTGTTAACTGTGTCTCAACTCTTTTGAGCCCTACTGGTGAGGCAGAGAGGATATCAGTGCTCTGCACAATTCTAGGTCACTGTCTTCCTTTGTCTCTTCTGCTTCAGGGCCACCGGTTCCCCAGGTGGAATAGGTTAAGTATTAAAACTAAGCTCTGTCCTCTAGAGAGCCTGGGGTTAATCCCCTGTAATCTCTTCAGTCTTCACTGTACTTACAAAACAAACCCTCCTAAAGTGAGTCCTTAGATAATTAAATGCCCTATTTTTCCTCTCAGTTATGAGGAAAACCTGTCTAGAGTTTCCAGCAGAGATGCATGCTGAGAAGAGATAGAGAGATCCAACTGCTTAAGCACCTATGGAATTCAGGCTGCTTAGTTAGTTAAGTGGCTCAGCAGGAGACTTCAAATTTTCTTAGCTTGCTTTGTATATGTATAGAGTACCTCAGTGACATTAGTGGAAATGGGAGCTTTTAGAGTTTTTATTGCTATTACTTGGGGCTGCAAGCCAGTCTTAGAACAAAGGTTCCTGTAATTGAAAAATATGTAATTGAAGTATTGTTTCTCTTCTCATTTCATTTTTATATTCAGAAGTGATCATAGAATCTGAATTTGGCCAATTGGTTATTTGTTCCGTAGCTATTGGGATAATTTGGATTATTTGCATGTTATATTTAATTCTCTAAGTTAGCAGAAGCTGCAAATGGTAGGAGATTTTCAGTGAATAAAAGTACTAGGCAGTAGAATAAGGGTAATAGCAGTAGGAATAAAAAGATCCCTAAAAGTGCAAGTATTTGAAGCAAGTCTACAGGTAGAGCATAAGAGTAGATGGTGTAAGGACTCAAACTGTTGAGAAATGGTCCTGACTGATTAATAAAGTTTTTTTTGTAAAACTTGGTCCTGCTACTTTACTCATTGCAGAAAGAGAAAAGACAGTCTAAATGGCAAACTGAGGATTAATGACTTCCAAACTGAAGAAATGTCAAAGGAAGGAAATGCATCCTATCTCAGCTGTTAGCACTTTCTAGAAGTACAGAGTTATATCTCCTTTATACTGTAGACAGAAGGAGTTTGAGTTCTAGTCTGTTGATCTAGCTCTGGGCATTATTTTGTTTGCTGCTGGAGCTCTTTTGCAAATAGATAATATTTTAGTGGTATTAGCCCTGAATATGAATCGTTTCCTTCTGAAAATTGAAAGAGACTGCCAAATGAGCATTTTAGAATCAAAGCTCTTAAGCAAACAGTGGGAACATCAGAGATATTGAACTAGCCTTTACATGTGCAGCCTTACAGGACTGTCTTGCAGTTACCAGAGCCCTGGCTTTAATGTCATTCTAACAACTAAAAATGTGTTATCCTGCTCCACTCTTTTTAATCTGAACTTCTTGAAACGTCTTGGATAAGAGTGTTCATACTTCTAAGAGTAAGATTACGTGCTGTGACCAAAACTAAGTTAACCATAGTCTTCCAGTGCAAAGTTTGTTGTTGCTGCCCTTTCTCACTATGCAGCCTGCCTGACTCCCTCTGGCCATCATACTCCTTTCTACAAATAAGGCTGTTTGTCTCTCCCACCTCCCTTTTTCTGCCTAAAGGTTAAAGGTTATTGTGGCTGCCTCAGGCCTTTTGCTGAGCTCCCCGACTCCTGGTGTGGGTAGTTGTGAAGGTTTGCAGTGAGAATGGGCATGTGATGCACACTGATTTTGGGCTTTAGTCTTTGTGGAAGAAAAAAAATGTGCTATCAGGGTGTACTTTGACTCCTGTACAATGGTTTCTCCTGCATAATTGCTATGAATAGCAGAGGCTGAAGGCCCTCCTGCTCGGACATCCTGCCTCCTTTTAGATGTTGCATATTCCCAGCTCGTGCATTATTTTATAAACAAAAAAAAAAAGCAGAATGGGTCAACTTTCAGGTGCAAACCTTTACTACTGCAGTACTTCATTTTGATTTTTACCTTCTTTTCTCACTCTCTGCAGATAGTTGGCTCCTGCTTTGCTAGCAAGCCTCTCCTGCCCTGTCAGAGGGCATCTCTGACTGGCAGCGGACTCAGGTGGCAGGTCTCAGCTGGGCCACACACCTTGGGAAGCCCGTGTGGCATTGGGTGCTGCTGCACAGAGCCTTTGCCAACTTCATCTGGCAGCTTACTGTAAAATTTCCATACAACTGCACCAGCTTTTGGCAAACTTAGCAGCTACCTGCTCTGAATCCCACTGGGCAGATGAGTTTCACTGGCTTTTATGTGCTTTTCTTCTTCCATCTCTGAAATAATCCTCCTGTGTGAATTCTTTCAGACAGTCTCGAATATTTGAATCCATAATAATGGTTCTGTATTGAAGTCTGGCAGTACCTAGGTAGTGATGTTGCAGTTTTGGGGTAGTGCTGTAGCTCTCTCCCTGATCCTTGCACCTAGCAACCTGTATTTGAGATGATCTCTTAAAGCTTGCTCTTTTGACAGAAATTTTGGGATAAGTTAAGACACTGAGGGGGCTTCACTGTTGCTTTTGTTTCCTTGACTAACAATCTGTAGGTGTGTAGTTCCAAAACAAAACCCAAAAGAGGAGGGAAAAGAAAACACAGAACTGTTTCAGTTTGATCTCTATTATCTCTTCACTTGTGAATACCTCACACCATTGCAGTTAACACAGGCAATGCAAAATTAAATTGATTCTTCCTTATTTGGAAGAATAATAGGTATGAAGGTGTGTTCAAATTGTTATTCAAGGTCCTATAAACACATTCATGCTGAAGAAACCCACTTCTGTTTTACTAGAAATTAAAGTGTAAATTTAGTAAGCCAATTAGACTAAAATCTTTTTAATCAAGTCTGTCTTTCTCTCTCTCTCTCCCTTTTGTCTTAAACAGAGATTCACCCTGCAGCGAAATCCAATGTAATCAGATCAACACCAAGCCTTCAAAGTCCAAGTACAAAACGACTGCTTGCACCCTCCAATCACTCTTCACTAAGTATTTTAGGAAAAAGGAACTACAGCCATCATAATGGCCTTGATGGTAAGTAAAGGAGTATAAATGAAACGTATTAAATTTCTGAATTGCACGATTTTCTCTGGACCTAAAACAGCAAAGTTTTATGACTTTTCTGTAGGGTGTATGTTTTTAAAAAATGATGTTAAATAAGAAGGCACAGTCATAGAAATTTAAGGTGTAGACAGCATATTTTCAGCACTCGTAATGCAATTAATGGTGATGCGTATTCACTGAGTGTGAGTATTCATTAATACCATTAATGCCATGTCTCACAAAACCTATTTGTACCAATTTTCTTACTAATCTTTCACCTCTACATAAAAGCATAAGAAAGGGACAAAGCAAATTTAGTGAAAAGAGAAAGATGCTGCAAATGCTTTACTTTGCCTTATTGTGTTTTTATTTGAAAAAATATTATTTAAAATGCATTGCATTTCTTGAATTCTTCTTGTGCAATGTAGCTTCCGTAAGCAATTAGATTATTTGCTGTGTGGTGTTGCAGGTAGAAAATCTGAAAGAAGATAGGCTCTGAAAATAGGCTGTTGAGACATGATTAGCACAAAAGAGGTGACTTTCTGTTTTCATGTTTCACAGGTCAAGGTAGAAATGAGAAAGATTCTTTTTAGACAAGATAATAGAAATGCTATTCCAAATACAGGAGGGAAAGCTCAATCCATTATTTTACCAGAACAATCATGTTTTTCTGTCATTGCCAATGTCATTTGTATCTTACAGTGAAAATACCTACTGTACATTTAACAATACCTAGAAATCACTACATTTTTTTGACAAAAAGTGGTTATTTACTATATATGTATGACAGGATCACTTGGATCTTTGCTCACTGTGCGAACAACCATCACATGGTAGGCAAATAACATGCATGGCAACGCAAGCTATTCAATGGACTAAGGTGACAACTGTGTGATAAAACAATGATACCATTAATAGGCACAGCTATAAATGCAGTACATTTCACACAGCAGAATTTTCACTGTGGACGTTCATTGTGAAGTACTGTAGTGCTGATCTCACAGTTTCTGCATGTGATTATGAACAAAAGCTGCTTTTTCTTCTCTAATGCTGGCCATTAGACTGGACTGGCTTTGTAATCTTTGAGTGAGGAATGAATTTCAACTGGAAATAAAGATTTTACTACATTTCCACAGCAAAGAAAGCTATAGTAATAAGTTGAAGGTAAACATTATTTTGATGATATCCCTTTAAAGAGATGAGCTTCTTAACATTTTTATTCTATTTATTTTGAATGTTCTCTTCAACATAAAGTATTCATAAAGCTTGTTATTAGCCACATTGATTAGTTTGTATCAAATATATAACTGTGTTAAGACAATTTGCACATAAAAGCAATTTGAATCTAATCTAAATCTAATTTGAAAAATTACTATTGAGAGCTGTAAATTGTCGCTTTAGGAGATAATTATTTCTACTTATCTATTTTCTATTAAATCATAAACAATGATCATGGAAATATAATTTGCATCAGACTACTTTGTTCTACCAAGTCGAACACATTTAATAAACACTAAACTTAGTTACTGGCCAAAACTTATCTTTTGTTGACATATCCTCAAGTTTTCTTAACAGTTTTTTCAGCATAAAATCAGTTGCATTATTATCCTCTGCCACATATCAACCTAAACCATAATTTTTATTTAGGATCATTGCTGGCTATGATCACTTGGATCATCTTAATCTCCACTTTTCAGTAATGGTTGTGGTTCCCTTGGCTTTTTTGTTTCCAAAATACTATTGATCGTTTCTGGTTTTATTGCATTAATTAGCAGATTCCAGAATTATTCCAGAACAGTATTAGAAATTTTTTTAAGCCATGGAAGTATGTTTGTTTAAGATACACTACAATTTACGGTATTCAAGTAAATGCAACCTAGGCTTTTGTAAATATATTTTTAGATTAGCATATTTCAAATCAATTGTGTTGCCCAGGTGAGTTGAGTGCTGTAGTTTTGCAGAATATCATACTGACAAATCTATGACAGAGAAGGGGAAGACTGAGGAAAAAAACAGTAATACATGGTTTAATGCTTTTAAGTAAGTTATGACTGAATAAGAACATGATTACAATTTCTTAGGGAAGTCTTACGTTGGCTAAAGTCCTTAGTATGGCCAATGCAGTACAAGATTCTCTTTCATGTCCCATGTATGACTCCAGCAAAAAACTGATGCAACTGATACAGATGAGGGAGTGTGTCATTTTCAGACCATTATTCCTGTTAACTGAGGGAGCTCATTTATCTCTTTTTGGAAATAGGGAGGCTTATGCTTAAAAATCTGATTATCAATCACAGATGGCTAAGAGACATAGTTCTAGTTCTATGCATCTACACGTAATTCATACACCTGAATGAAACAACACTGCTTAAGTGCCATTTATAGTACTATGGCTGTTGTTACAGACTGTTGGTGTTTTCAGAAAAAAAGATTGTGATCAGAGACTGTTTTTCTTTTCCCAGTTCTTCTAGGTGTTTCTGTTCTCTCTTGTAGGAGGGAGAATTTTTCTGAATGATCTTAGAGAAGTGCTCTTTTAGTCTGTTTTCAAATAACAGGAAATCTTGCCTTCTGTAAGACAGAAAGAAAAAATCAAAGTTTTTTTCTGTTCTGGAAAAGTGTACAGCATCATGTAACACGCATGCTGGTGCTTTAAACTACTCTGAGATACAGAATTTCCATTGCTGCTGTGAAGAAAATCAACACGAGATATTTGAATGGTTTTTAGTAGTGAAGGCAGTCTCTTTCAAATGGGGAAATTTATATCTTCAGAAGATCACAGCATTGCAGAATGTTTCTTGCATCCTATCTTATGACTGGAGTTGATGATTATAAGACTTAGGTGTGACTATGAGATACTTTGTAGGTATTGAATCTGATCTTCAAATTACTGTGTCTGAAATTATTTCAAACAATTACTTTCACTCACAAGATGCTTAACTGTGCACAACAGTACTTCCAAGTAATTTGAGTTTCACATCAGGATGTTGTTTTCGTAAGATCTGTTTTGATAATTTTCCATATTTGGAAAGATCAGGTAAAGTTATTTTACATCAATGCAATCTCTGTCAACTGACAACTGTTTCTTTGCTTTTATATGCATCAGAACCAAGAATATCCACAGGATGTCCAAGATGATACAGTCACTGATGGAGTATAGAGATTATTCTGTACCCAGTGATACCAATTGCACTACTCAAGAGCAGAAGTACAAGTTGTTCATAGCTGAAGAGATTTTAATCAACAACTATGATCCCATTTTTCTCTTTTGAGACCTTCAATGTTGTATTTCAGCCTGACATGTCTTGATAACTTCAAGAGGATTCTTTCAACAGTCATACTTCAGTTCCTCAGGGAATAAATTACTGAAGGATTCAGCTGTATCTAAGAATGAGAAAGAAATTTAATTGGCCCATTTTTGTAGGAAACCATGCATCTCTATTGTAGAAAGATAAGAAAGTGACATGAGAAATTGACGAAGTGAGAAACACCTAAAAAAATTGTACCTTCTCTCCTAGGTGCTATTTTGGTCAGTCCCTCTCACTCTTTATGATTAACAGTATTGGCTATTGAAGAGATAAACAAGGAAAGAAAGCTTATATTTTACTCCTGGTTTTTGTGTTGTTTTTTTTTTTTCCATGGGGAATTTGAGGCTCTCCATCAAATATATGAAACTCTAAGCAACCTGACAAGCAGAGAAACTAAATCTTTCCTGCTCAAAAAGAAAAAAAAATAATAACATGTTTCCTTGGAGTTTATTTCATATAACTTTGTGTGAAGTTATGTTAGGAAAAAGGTATTTTCACTGTTGGATTGAATGTCTCAGCAGAGAGAGATGCCTTTTCACTATGGTGTCTGCTTTTTTAGTTATCACAATATTAGTTTTGGTAAAGATAGAGAAGTTCTACCGAGGTAGCAGATTACAACCATCGAATGCATATTGAAAAACATCAGATACTCCATTCATTTTAAAAATAAAACCTTTTTTTTTTTTTTTTTTTTTTGTGCGTATTCTTCACATTAATAAACCATATGCCTACATAAATTGTTTTAAGCTTCATTTTATATACCAGTCATTTGAAACTGAAAGAGAAGAAATGAGATGGGATAAGGTATTGTGTGAATCTTCTGTTTCTCCTGTGCTGAAACAAAACATGCAGTTAATATTGTACTGTGTACCCATTTTTCTGAAAAGTGAGATGCAAATGCTATTCACTGTTTTAAAGCCAGACTTTTCTTCTCTGAAATTTACCACGGAAATGTGTGGGCTAGTTTTGATCTTTGCTGTAACTAGTAAAAGTTTTTAAATACTTGTCTACATGGAAATGTGAGTACAGGAAGTAGATATCTCTGGAGATGTGGGTATTTCTCTAATGTTACTGCCATTTGTTGGGCAAGCAGAGTCATCAGTGAAAGAATCATTTACAACTCTTTGTTATTTCCCAACTTATATAGGACTCAGAGCTTTTATTTATATGAAGATATGAAATACTTTATTTGTAAGACTTCGTTACTTACATTCAGTTCTGAGAACTTCAAAATAGGTTAGCATTCAAGCCTTGATGCCTCACTTTGAGCGTTCTGTATGTTGCTTCCATCTTGTTGGACTAAGGAAAATCTGAAACTGGCAGTTGAGTAGAATGAGCAAGCTAAATGGCATCACAGAGGGAGCTGAAGATATTTCACAGTGAGGTGCCCCCTGACCTGTCCCCAGTTTCTGCTGCTGAATAAGAATTTATTTTTATACATATAGATAAGGTGTAGGCATTATTTCACAGTAATGCAATCTTTTATAATTGGCAGAATAAACAAGCTCTTAAAACAGTAAACAATTAGAACAACTTTATAATCAAATTAGCTCACAAAACAGTGCAGGTGGTCGTTCCAGGAATTAGATTCTGCTTACTTCCCTGTGGTAGAGTTTTAAAGAATTAAAGTTGCAGAAAGACAGAACTTGTCTGTTGGTTAATAGGGTTAGGAGCACAATTACCTCACAAATTACATGTACTGGATTTGAGATCTGAAGTTTGTACTTAGTAATTCTGTGTATGATTACTGCCAAGTGGATTCATTATTTATTGTAAGTTGTGATTGCAGTGTACAAGTTGTACTTTATTGCATAATGCAATATGGAAGGCACCTTCAAAAAACTGCCTAAGCAGTTTAACTGGAAAGTTCCTCATCTGGGGAAGATACTTTTTGATACATTTGTATGTTTCCGTGTTCTTTTGCTTTTCTTGTCTGTGTATTCTCTCTCTAGTGTTTCAGATTTTGATCTTGGAAGACAAAGAGTCATCCTTAAATAAATTCAAATTAATTCTTAGTTTAAGGTTATATGCAATAACAAGGCAATGATAAAGCTTATTTAGAGGGAAAGGTTTATATAAGGGCATCATTTTTTTTAGTTCAAAGAATATTTAGTTAACAGAGTATGTGACAGTTTGAATTGTGTAACAATAGTACTTTATTAAGTAGCCTTTGCTAGATCTAGAATCTTTTGTCTACATCTACTTCTTAAAGAGATCTTTCAGTAACTTTTTTATTTATAAATCTACTCAAGTCTTTCTAGAAGGCTAAAAGGTGTTTCACAATTGAGATTCTATTTCAGTATCTGCAGCACTTTATAGAAACAAAATATAGCAAAAAAAATGATTCTCACCTAGATAGTGTAAACACTCTTGCATGTGTAGCAGGTCTTTCTTTAGTTCTTTGCTTGATTATTAATAGGTTATCAGAATGCTAAAATCCCAGAATCAACAGCTGTTGGCATTGTATTAAGTGTGTAAAAATATTGTTCAAAAACGCTTTTAACAACCTCCAAGTCCATTCTGATGTTACATGTTGCAGTCCCCAGTTCATATCAATATCAATATTGGTATTAATATCAATTAATGTCAAAGAAGATATTATTCTGGAACATTGGTAGTAGAATCATGACTAAGCATGTCTTTATAGAACTGAGCATATAAATCTGTGTCAAAAGGGCAGTACCTCTGAAAAAGAGTGAAGATATTCTTATTTCTGGAGAATCTGAATATAGGAAGTATGTGCTTTAGTTAGTTCATTTCAGTCTGATTGTGAATGAGTGGAGATGTGTTGCTCTGCAACACATCTTTGTATTTCAAGAGAGAAGAAACCACACTCTTTTTGTTTAACCTGCTTTTCAGCATTTCAGGAAATGGAGATGTGCTCTTTTAGGTTGTATCATTGTTGCTTTTGTTTCGTTTTGTTTTGGTTTCTGGGAAGTTGGGCTTGCAAAAATAGTGAGTCCTTTCTCAAGAGTTATCTCCTTCCACAAAGGTAATCGCGGGGTTTTCTCAGGAACGTTCCTCAAATGTTATTTGGCTGTAATGTCAAAACAGTAAGTAAACTTGTAATAACAAAAATAACTTCACTGAAAAGATATGAATTGCACATATCATGGGTTTCTTCACTCTACTCTACTAGGAAGAGCATAGTTGTGATGTAGCACCTATAGTATTGTAATGCCACAAAGGGCAAGTCTTCTGTCCCTGGTAGGGAAAGTAAAAACAACAGCAACAAAGGAAATGTACTGTAAGTTAAGTAGCAGGATGAAGTCTGTGTTGGCTATTGGCCTGGTCATGATTTCTCAGCAGTATTATGCAAATGTGTGTGTTTGATTGACTGTCTTGTAATTTACCATATATGAGATAGTAATTAAAATTTCTGAATGTTATAATTCTCAATCTCCTTCTGCCATTTAAAGTAAAAATCCATAAAAATTCTCATGTAAAGGACAATGTAGTTTCATAGAGCTTTTCAAAATGGGAATAGTTATGGAATTATTACTGTTTGTATTTTTTCTACAATGCTAATCATTGATGAAAAATGATGCCACAATTCAAAAGCAACATAGAAAAAATTTTTCAGATGTGAAATATGAATTCTATTTTTTCATTTTCTTGCAGAAGAGGACAATTAAGAATGGATAATAATGAGTGCATGGAATAGTATACTTTTATCTGCTATGTATTTTCAGTGATGATTCTCATGTTTGTTTCATGAGACATCTTCCCAGTCCCTGCATTTCTGATATGCTCCTTGTTGTAGCCATGCAGAAACATCTTATATTTCAGGGTGAACGCAAGAAAATAAGGTTTTTATGAGTAAAGACAATACTCTAATGCACTGTGGTTCTTCTGTTTTCCAGAATCATCCAGCCACTCTACAAGAACGATAATGGTAAGCATAAAGGAAATTTTAGGCGTAGATCAATCTATAGAAATGATTTGTCCTTTAACACAAAGTAGGTATGATCTCTTTATAAGTCAGCTTGTTAGCAAGTTTTCATATAAAGTCCACTATCACTGTTGAGTTTAAGTGAGTCATTTCATGTGAAATTTTGGGGAAAATTTGATGTAGGGTGAATAGTTTAAGAAATTGCAGTGCTGGCAGTTAGATATATGAATATCCAATTACAATTCTGGTATTATGTGTTTAAGAGATTTTTTTCAATTATGTCAAATTGAAGTCGATTAAATCTCTTACACTGTATGTATATATCACAACAGAGAATGTTTAAAGTTGAAAACATGTTGAGTAATGTCTTGTATCGCGTTTCTGTGAGGTTGGTTTCTGACTTTATCTTAAGTCTGATAGCTTGTGTTCCAGGGACAGGGAAGCACTTAAACTGACTGATAAACTTCTAAAAAGTTAGATTAAAAAGTTTTGTGCATAAAAATGTCATTGATTTCAAGTCTGTCTTGGTTTTTTTTTTTATAGAGTGAGACATTTTATCAGTCTCTTTCAGCCTCCTAATAAAAGTTAGATAAGGACTGAACAAAAGTTAAAGGAAAAGACTGAGTAGGATATGCCTATCTAGCAGGGATTTGGGGTCAGAGCTATTCACTTCAGAAAAAGACTAATTTTTTGAGGCAGGCTTCTTACATTTTAAAACAACCTGGAAAAAACATGATGTCACTAGAGCCTTTGTAGTCACTCCTACGGTTTTCAGTGTTCATTTAAAATAATTACTTCTTAGACATGTGCATCATTTGTGGGACATGTGAATTTCCACACGGAAACGATTCAACACAGAGGAAAGGGTAAATGTAATTCATTGTCTTTATCACCAATAACCATTAATAGTCTAATGTTAATGGGTAATAAATTGGTTAAGACTACAGACCACAAAAACTCAAAGCACTGGACACATCTGAAAAGTAACATTTTGTTTATCTACTGGGTGTGATATAATCCTTGCTGTGATTAATTGTATTGAAGTAGACTTGTTTCCACATAAGAAGTTTAACCAGTAGAATTTCTGTGCTGTAACATGTTGAAAGGGATTGAAAAATTTTTCAGTATTTTTTCAAATTTTGCACTGATGTCAGAAAAAGAGCTAAAGGTTAAGAGACTGTTGAAAAGAACATTCTTCATTTCCCTGTAATGTTAATTTTCCTCCAAAGATAAAACGTTTTGACAGTTTGTCTCTTCAGTGTATCAAAACAGCTGTAAGAACTTAACCAAAGAAATGTTCTTTTCCTGTACAAGTGTGTCCTTACACAAAATATGGCCAAGCATTTGAAGCAGTGAGAGGTTTTTGAATAACTTTCTCAACCTTCTTGCATTCTGAGCCTCCCCAGACCTCCTTGCTGAGAACTCAGACCTTTCAGACTAATGCTGTGCAACCAAAGCAATGCTGTAGTTGTCCATTGCACTTAAATAAATAGAAGTGCAATTAAAAATAAGAACACTAATTAGACAGTGTCAAAAGGCTATCACAGTGCCCACTCTTCTCTAATAAAATAACTGAATGTGCAATGGAAAATTTCTTACCGCTCAGTAGGAAGATAATATCACTAAAGCCAGAAAATACATTATTCAGCTCATTAGAAGCAGTATGAGAGTGTCTATTCAACGCAGAGATAGTGAAGCTATGCTGTTGATGTCCATTTTTGAATGAGTACTGCAATAAATAAATTACTTTGAAATTAAGTCCACTTGTTCTGACTGATTATAGCTAATTTTCTAACAGATACAAAATTAAGCATAATATTTAATCAAACAGAATGAGAGAAAAATAGCGTAAGTAAGACATTAAATCTGATCTTTTCTCTGGAGTTTCAGATTTGTGTTTAAATCAAAGCCAATGTGGAATAGAGTGTACATTGCTATGGAAAAGAACACATAGTTTTTCTGAGAACACTATGTATATCTTCAATTTTTAAAGCTCAAGAATTGTGCATTCAAGTACAGTATTGTCCCCTATTGTTTGTTTCAGACTCTTGCTCATAAAAATAAAAAACCTAGAAAACTGCCAAGGGGTGTGTTTGTGTGTGAGGGGAATGAGTACCTTCTCCATTTTAAGTATAAAACAGATTTCTTGTTATTCTATGAATAGATGGCTGGGATGGTTTTTCATTACTAAATTGATCTATATAAATATTTACTTCAAAGTGCTGCATTTAACGATGTGGTTTATTCAGAGGTTACATAGCTTTTGTGTAAATTCTGCTAAATGCTATGAACATGGTAGTAGTTTAGCCCGGCTTCTTTGGAAAGTAAGCCTTTTTTCAGTCTTATTGCACAGAAGTCATTGACTACAATTTTCAGAATTAATTCTAGTCCAGGTATTTTGTTGAAGACTAAGTAGCAATCAGAATGTTCAAAATGATACTGTAGACTATTTGTTTAATTTCTTGCATATGATCTATTGTTTTGATTACTTTTAATAGCCTTCAGGTTTCTTGAATGAAGTTCTATACCAGAAGTGAGTCCATGTAAACATGTTTTATAATTTTTGCATTTGTCACAAGTCTCCCTAAGTAAGCTAAACTAGCTCCAAACCTTGATTCTTTTGAGAGGGATAATGCCTGAGCAGATAAGAACTGCTTAGATGTGGCAAAAAAAAATAAAAACAATTTAGAAAATTCAATACCTAGTTTAAACTCAGTGTCTAGATGTGGTTTACATGATATCTTGTATAATTAGGTCAATTAAATAAATTGAAGCAATTGCTATGAATTACTGCCAATCATGTTGTGCACATGTGATTTCCTCTAGTGATTTTTTTCTTTGTTTAGAGATCTTATCTTACAGTTGGATTTTGTTTGAGAAAAAAATTTATATGAGAAAAAATGTAAACCACAGACAAACAAAACCCACTGATTTAGGCCACGGAAAAATGTCCTTTCAGGATGGGAAGAGAGTTAGGTATGAAAAATTCAAAGCCAGTTAGGATTTTACAATAATCCAGGTAAACATTTTTTCAGTCACAGCCAGCATAGACATTCCTCGTTAATTTTTACATTACGCTTATAGTGCCTGCTGGTGTTATGTGCTTACTTCAAACACTTTTTTTATGTATCTTCTGTGTGAAAAAGAGTATTGCGTTCACTGAGAATTGGAGGTGCCTCACTTGCGCTCGTTAGGAAATGAAGAGTTGTGTACACAAATGGGAAAGTCATGTCCCTGCCAACTGGGTGCTGATTAGCAGCACTTGCAAGCAGCTGTCAAAAATGGAGCTGCATACCTGCCTGTGTGTGGATTAAATACCAGAGAATAGCAGCCCTGCAGAAATGTTGTAGTGGGGGACAGATGCCACTGTGAAGCTGCTGTGACAAACACATGATCATCCTATAAACTCATCATTGGAGACTTGCTGAACACCTTCAGAAGATTACTTGTTTTCAGAAGCCTCTGAGAACGTCTTAGAGTCCTCAGCATGGAGACCTCCTTCCTGGCAGGTGAAACTTTTACAAGAGATCACTCTGTGCTCCAATCTTTATTGAATGCACCATTGTTGCCTTGAAGCTGTGATGGGGATTTTTTATTCCCTGCTTGGGTTGTAAGGCTGACTGGTGAGAGCTTTGTTTTCTCACCAAAACTTCAGTGCATGCATTTATTAACGCACTGAAACATTACATGATCAGGACACTTTTCTCTATTGGGCCTAACATCAAACTGTGGTGTGGAGGTGCCTTTCTAGGCATCTCACTTGAGCTCAGAAATGTGTTTCAAGGAGTTATTTGTTGTGACACCTGGGCAGACTCTAAGCATTTATTTCCTCAGTTTACCCCTAGGAGGCTTTGCCCAAACCACACCTTCTTGTGCTCTGTGTTTCTCTTCCAATTGCTCTCAGAAGTTTTCTCATAGTGTCTTTGGGGTGTGGAACAGTTTTCTTCTAGGGATACAAGGTATCAGAGTGAATGCATTCAGACTGGGATAACAGAGAATGTATGAGGAAGTCGTCACTTATTGGGAAGGTAGATTTGTCCAACTTGCAGCTGGCAAACTCTAAGTAAGCCTCCTGCTGATCTGCACTTTCCCACTGTTATGTGGATTCAACATACCTGCGATTTGTTGAAAATGGCAGCACAGCTTATTAGTAAATACTCAAAATCAAAATGCCAAAGTTGCACACAATAGCATTGCAACGAAATTATCGTAGCATTCTGTGTGCGTGGTGTTTGACTAAGTAGAGATCCTGTGGCAGTACTAGCAATATTCTTGAGACTTCCATAATCCTTCTACAATGGTGTATGCTCAGAGAGAAAAATAAAAAAGAGAAACATGGAAAAAAAAAAAAAAAAGAAAGAAAAGGAAAAAAAAAGGAAAAAGAAAAAGCATTTAAGTACTTAGTATGAAAGGTCTGTTTGCTCTGAGTACTGTCAGTATGACCATTTCACTGAAAGCTCGTTTTAATACACAACGGTAAATATATTTTTTTTAGAGGAACTAATTGAACTGATTTTTCTACTTTTAAATTGTTTGAGAAGTTCAATTGTTCCTATTAACTGGAAATTAAAGATAATGTGGTCCCCTGCACACAGACTGGTCTTTAAGCAAAGCATAATTAATTTCTCTGAATAAATTGAAAGGACTCATGGAGAAGAGAAATACAAGGAAAAACAATAATCATTATGATGTGAGAGAGAGGAGATGATATTGTAACCTTTGCACTATTTTCTGTAATACTATATCTTGCCTGGAATAAGAATTAGATTCTGAGAAATGGGAAAAAAAGCAAACCAGTTCAGGACTAGCATCGACATCCGTCTTTACCACGGAAAAAGCATTATGAAAAAAAAAGCCATAATTTTTCTATAAGGCTTAATTGTTTTACAAAGTTTTTGCTTTAGGAAATGCACTTCTTGTATGTTGCATGATTCCTGAACATACTTTGCATGTTTATGAGTGACTTGAGTGAAGAAAACATTCAGTGGCATATTAGAAAGGAAAAGATACTAACCATTTTGTGTGAGAACTTAAACTTGTTTCTGTCTGGGGAAGCAACAAAAATTGCTCTTCAACCCCTTGAATGGTCCTCTGTAATGTATGGCACTGCTCACTGCCAGGTAAAAATAATCACTTTGAATACAGTGTGAAATCAGTACATCTGGGCTGTATGACTGCATTTTCTATGCATGAATTGTTGCTCACTTTTTGAGCAGTATGCATTTTGTGCACTAAGACATCAGTTAAATAACTTTTGGATTTTTAAATTTATCCAAACTATGTATTTTATCCTAACTTTATTGTGAATAACAACTGAATTACTTCTAGCAGCATTTTCATTGCTTGTTTCTCCCCACGAAAGCCAACACAACAAAACGTGAAAATCAAACTGCAGTCTAGACAGTGAATGAAAACCTGGAAAAATTTAGGCAAATATTAGAGGGCCTACAAGGGAAGATTTGTCGCCCTGTGTGCAACAGCAGCTAAATTCACCACAAACCTTCTTTGTCTCTAAGGCAAAGGTATATAATTTTGTTCGAAGAAAGAATTATCTGTGACTCACTGAAGTTGTTGCTTTCCCCATTGCATCTAAGAAAACTTAGAGGTGATTGTTCAGTTTGTTACACTAAAGTAAAGAATGCTGGAATTTGTGCTCAAATGAATAAAATTTCTCCTACTATAGGGAGTAAGTGGTCTGGATTGGGGTGTCAAAAATTGTGGCATAGTGGGAATGAAATACATTAAATGTAAGTGTAATATTTGGCTGTTACATTTTTGTGGCATGGTTTCAGAGATCAGCTTCATGTGTTCTGCCAAACTTTGTACATGTTATCAGCACCTTCCTTTCTGAAGGACTGCAGACTTTTTCCCCATACATTACACAAAAAAGAAAAAATACAATCAGTAATAAGGAATACTTGGATTATTTCAGCAAGAAATAATACTTTTTCCTGAGGGGACATGATGCTGAATCCATGTGAGATAAAATAAGCAAAACTTTTGAATTCATATGTCTTCTAACATGTCTATTTTTATCAAATACTGCAATTACTTAATCCTGCTGACAACTGGTTGCGCAGCAAACAAGACTCTAAATTCAAGAATTAATGTACTCGTCATGGAATTTTCCTCCATAATGTTTCTTACAGACAGTGCAGAAAACACTTGCGCTCTCTACTTGCATGTATATCAGAAGGCGGCCTTCTGAGACAACACCTGTTGAATCTAAATCTTGCTAAACTATTAGTCCAACATGTAGCGATGGATCAATGTACCATTTTATGTTTAATGTTGTCTGTGTTAAAATGAAGGTAGAATTTTTGCAGTCAGCTCTAGAATATATATAATGACTGGTGGGTCAGCTAACGAACTATGGCAACTGCCTAGATGATGTAAAAAATTTTTACAGCAGTACCAGGTTCTTGTCCCGTACAGTGATTTTTATTTAAAATAAAGCCAGATACATTAAGGAGCTATAAAGTGAGAAATGTGGATTTTTTATTGTTTATTGGATTAATGCAGTACTTGGATCAAAAACCAAATAATTGGTTGGGATACTGAGTTTTGATCAGAAAAATTTGCAAAATGAATTTGCTCCCAAAATCAACAGATTTCTGTTGCAGACTTGCTTGGTTCATGACATTAATTCATGCTTTGCTTCTCCTTTTACAAGTGGGTTTTAAAAAGCTTTCAGTTCTGTGGCTAAAACGTGTCACTGTGCACAGATGATCAGGAGATGTTATCTAATTGGTAGGTACTTGTTTGAGAAAAGTTAGCTGTTTTTTGAGAATGACAGTGTGTGTAGGCTGCCCTTTACAGCAGAATCAGTTAAGAGAACTATTCTTGTTCCCTGGCAAATATCTTTCTTTTCTTTTTTTTTCTTTTTCGTTATGATTTCAGCATGCTGCTCCCCGTGTTCATATAACTAATGGTAAGGCCTTGCAAGCCAGTGCAAGTACCATTAAGACAAGCGCCATTCCAGTGATAAAGAGACAGCGGCAAAATTGGCTTGATGCTTCAGATGATGGTTTCTTTATAGCCACGGAAGAGACCAGGTAAGAGAAATGAAATTGAAGCAGGGAAAGAGGCTTAACTGCATACATGTTATTGATTCGCTATTTGAATAACAGTTTTTGTCATTATTTGAGGTCGTGTTACAGTGAAGAGCCATGTTACATCAAAGTGTACACCCAATTTTCATCTCTTGCTTATTAACTTTATCAGTGTTTCACTTTTTCAGTCTTATACTTTATGTGGCAGAGGTTAGAACTTTTTAATTGTTACTAATTGTAGTTCAAATACAATGAAGTTTGTGGCTGATCGCGCAGCAAAATGCATGTGTCTCCACAATGGAGGCTACACTAAAATTTTCAGAACTAGGAAAAATATATCACACAGAAGAGAGAAATATATAGCAGTCAGTGTCTTTTCTGGAATATTAGTTCATTTCCAACTAAGGTAACAATCTTCTTCAGTCTGTCATTTCCAAATTAATTGGTAAAATTTAATTAATATTTACTTTTCCCAGAAGAGTTTGATATCACAGGATTGCTTGTGGAAGCTCCTCTATTCTTTTTTTTTTTTTTTTTTCCTCTGCTAAGATCTGTCCTTTCCCAGTTTTAAACTCAACCTATGAGAAGAAGTTAGTCTTATTTTTGTAAGCTGGATCTCTTATTTAGAAGCACTTTAAAATCTTCCTTAGCTTTTAAGCAAGGGGATTATTAGGGCAAGTAACATCAGACTGATCTTCAATTCTGTGATTATTTCACAGGCCTAGAAAGGCTATCAATCAAAGAAAAAATGTTAATAATAAAATAAGAGTAGGATAATATATGTAAATGTAGAGCTAACCAAGAAAAACACACATATTTGATTTGGTTTATGGTAGATACTTGTATGTGATAATTTGGTGGTTATTTCAAGATAATTTAAACATTGTACTCGATTTTCTTTTGCATGAGAGGTTCAGGAATTCAGTGATAACAGCAGGAGAATGATAAGCTATTAGGCTTCTGATGTCTACCTCAGTGATAAAATTCAGTGCTTGTCTGATACTGCTCAGTGTGTATAGCCACTATCAAACAAGTCCCTAGTGAGTATATCACCAAAATGTGACAGGTAACCTAAGCCACCAACTGATTTAGAAGTTTTAAGTGCTTTTATTCCCTGTTATTATAGAGAGGTGCCTGTCAAAAAATATGAGTCCTGTGCTGACAGTAGCTATGTCTCCCAACTGATCTTAGATGTAGCCCAGACAGCTAGTTTAGATGTTTAAATTCTAAGTGATTGAACTATAACGATATGAGTCTTACCTTTGCAAAAACACTCATCTGAGATAGCTATGTATGCTCAAATATCCCTCTCCATCTCCATGGTTGCAGAGGACATTCCCTGACAGGGCTGAGGTAGAACTGAGTTCTACCTGTGTTCTGAGTGAGGCAGAATATGTGCCATCTCCAACTCTGCATTGATGATGATGGATAAACAGGAGTTTAGATGTTGTGACTCTATCTGCTGTTTTCTTTACTTTTTTAATGATTTGAATGGCATTTGAAAGGCCCTTGTATGGAGATCATAGGGAAATATAACCTCAGTGATTGTCCTTCAAAAAAACTAGTGTCTAAAAGTGCATCACTAAAAGAAGTGCAGCAGGCAGTGCTCAAGAACTTGCATTGGTTGAGCCACTCCTGGACAGTTTTCTCCAGTCTGATAAGACCTAATGCTGTAGGTCTAGCACATGTACACAGGCACTTACCTTCCTTCCGTGGTATCAGCACACCAGGAGTAATAGTACCTCAGCCATAACAAATTGCAACATTCAAAATTGTAATTAGTGTGAGACAGCAACTTCTATCCCTTGAAACTCCATTTCATTGCAGGTCTTTTCCTTTTTTTTTTTTTTATTTTTTTATTTTTTTCCAGTTGATTCCTTCCGTAACTCCAGGGATGTTTTCCCTTCCTAACTTTTTCCTTTGTTTTTTTAGATTCCTTTCACCCTTATTCTAAGATTATTTGAAAGAGATATAGTGTAGCTCATTCTATTCTTGGCTTTCATTGGCCTCTGGCCTTTGTAACTTGAAGTGGAAAGCCCTACCTGGTCCTGCTGCTAATAGTGTACTGATTTTCCAGACAGTTATTAAATGTTCTGCTCCCTGGGAGAGAAGATCAAATAGGCATTGGTCTCTAACAATTGACCTGTCTTGTGATAGGAGTTCATACAGTTGAGCATGGCTACGACATAGTTGAATGCACACAATGACAATGGGAAAAGATATTTTATGTATGGAGGAGATGACTGTGAAAGCAAAACACAATTTATCCAGTCCTACCATAGAATGAAAAAGGAAAATACTTCACTTGCCAGTTGGCAGCCATTAAAAAATGTGCTGACTGCTCAGTTCAGAAAAAAATAATCACATTTGAGTCAAGATACCAACATGCTTTTTAAGGCACGTTTCCCTATTTTTCTGCATCAGAGTCCCGTATGTATTATCATGTGTATTTGTTAGAAATACAGGTGAGAAAGACATATGCTAATTACAATATTTTTTCAGTATAATGTTTGGATTGGATGCTACATAACAGTTTTCATTTCTGTCCAAAAATATTTTTGCTTGTGCAGTGAATTAAGGTTTAAGGTACATATTTCTATAAAACCTCCAGCAGTAAGTCTAGATATTCTTAGACATTTAGCTAAAAAATTATACCACAGTAATGCTTCTAAACTAAATGAGGTGCCACTTGATTTCATTGTAACCAAGCCAAAGATGTATAACATAAGCATTCAAAACATTGTTGTCTTTCAGTAGGTAAATTGAGTATATTTTTATGCCTATACTTTTATGTTAAATGATATTTTAAAAGAAATTATTATCATTCTTCCCACCTCTGAATTTAAGCTCCAATCATATTTCTATAAAGTTCAATACTGTATGTCAGATTGTTCAGATTCCAGGGTATTGGTAGTGATAGATGAGTAGGGTTCTAAGTATTCAGAGCACGGAAAGTAATTATAGAAATTACAACTAGTCTAATTTTTCCAAGGCAGTCCTTGGAATTATCCTAGAATTTTAAGACCACGACCTGAATGTCTATTAGGCACTTCTGACACCTGTGTGAGTTCAGCTTACTTGGGATTTCAACATCTGTGTTCAGTCACACAATCAAAGCAGGAATTAATCTAGGTGAGAAGTAGGTAACAGTTCAAAAGCACTTACCATAAAGTTTCATCACAATTTTATGTTGAACTTTAATGAATTTAATATTTTGACATTTTTCTTTATTCATTCACTTCCTGAATGAAAAAGAAATTCTCATTTCCTACTCTAAAGTAACTCGCTCAAGTTTTTATTCTAAAGTGCAAATCTATTTACACGATTCACTGAAAAATCACTCTTTAAAGATCCTTATATTCATCACTACCCACCAAGGGAGTCTACTTATTTCCTTTTAATATAGTTTGATATTAGCTGCTGGGATTGTCCTACCACTATGTGTATAATTGAGATCAGAGAGTAGTCTCATAACTATAAAGAATTTTATTCAGATCATTGTACTAAATCACCTTTGCCGTAAGGAATCTTTCTGAGTTTTATTTCCATTTTGTTGACTAGCTGTAATGTAGATTCTATTGTAGGCTCTGTTAGAGGTTAATGCAAAAAAATGGCTACAGTATGTGAAATTAAATTCTTTGTAATGAATTACTATTCTGGGTCTTATATAGTAATTGGGAAAATTCTTATGTGGTCTAGTGAAACTTAACGAGAATGTAGCGTATTTGCTTAATATTAGTTGCATTACATATGACAATTTGTAAATAAAACTAGTATCTGTAGATTTTTATTTTTCTTAGCAGTTCTAGGTATGCAATATGTTTCTATACATAACACTCTGTCCATTAATAGAACATGTGTGTGTGCTGTCAATTATATTTGTACAGGGACAGCTAAAATATTGTGTGGAAAATGACATTTTTTTCAGCATTTGCTTTATAAGAAATGTCTGGAAAGGTTTGACTGGAAGGGTTATAGCTGCAGATTCCATATGCTTTCCCTTCATGGGCCAAGAAGCATATTTGCATATAGAAACACAGTTGAATGACTCAATGCTTGTTTCCTTTCAGCACTGAAGCAGTTAGAAACCTTCTCACGGTAAGTGGAACTCCATTGGGAATAAGTTAACTGCAACTGTTAAAATTAGAATGTGATCTTTAGCTGTTACCAGCAGACATTGCTTCCTTTTTGCTGATAAAATGGTTTGAGAGGCATCTCTGTGCCAGCATTATATAGGCAATTTTCATATTCTTCACATCATGTTCTTCCTCTCTAACAAAAAAGCTTCCCTTGATTTTTTTTGAGTTACTATGTGAGGTGTTTATGATAATTATCTGATAGCACTCATTTTTACTTATGCATGTCTCATAGCACACATAAAAGCTTAAAGCTAAAGTTGCATGTTGGAAAAAAAAAGAAAAAAAAAAGAATGTGGTGCTCACAAACTATATTCAGCAAAATATTGTATCTTGCTTTTGCCATCAATTGCCTTGTTCTTTTGCAGAAGTGGGGAAGACTAATTCTGGTGCTCTGGCATTTCCTGCTAGCAATCAATGCACTGTAGTTCTATCAGTGTAAATCCTAAACTTAAGTGAACCAAACCTTTGTTATATTACAAGTTGCTAATAACTTGCCATTGTCCCATCTCCTTCCAACATGGGCTTTAATATCAAGTACTGTGTTGAAGTTAACGGTTGGAGAGGCTTGCTGGGAGAAAAGGGACGGGTAGAGGGGTAAATCTCCTGTGTCTTGGTTTTTTGCTAAAGAAGATACATGCAGGTATGGATCAAAGTCAGGATTCCACTGTTTACTCTGAAGAGGAAGAGCTCTTCACACATGCAGTTTCTCATCACAGAAACGCTCATGAACATGTATACTTTTTTTCTCAGTTAACCTCCATTATTATTAAAGTTGTGCACCAAAAAAGTATTGTTAATGTTCACTCAGGGGCAGCCTCTGCTTTTCATAAAGATGAGTCAGTTTGATTTGAATTGGGATTCCAGATCTGAACCTCTCATGATTGGATCACAGAGCATAGTGCCTTTTCATTTCTTTACTTGCATGGAACTATGGCCATATGACTCCCATTCTGTATCTGACTGCATGGAGATGCTTGACTGCACACTTGGAGAATCAGCTGCAACTCTAACAGTGCTATGCACCAGCTGCAAACCTCTAATCAGAAAATAACCATCTAAAGATGCATTTTTCTGATTCCTTTACTTCTGCTGGATTATATCACTGTCATACATCTTGAAAAGCGGGGATTATAGAATTAGAATATCTCTTTTAGGATTACGTCTAATCCTTGTTGATAGGATTGTAAATATTGATTGGATGAATGTGACTACAGGTGAGCTTGCAATCATTTCTAGTACAATACAGCAGATGGGCAGTTTGGGGAGGAATTGTCCCTGCTCCAGGTAGAAGTCCTACATGGCTAAGTATTATTCAACGTTGCTATATTTTGTCACTTTCCTCAAAGCAAAAATCTATAGTCTAAGAATTTCAATGCTATTTTAACCTTATTTAGTGTGGAACATTGGTGAATGTTATGTATTGTTGATGACTTATAAGTGCTAATTCTCCCCTGACTCTAGCTGAGGTGCTGTGATGCGGAATCCCTATCAGGAATACAGAAAGTAGGTCACAATCTCTTGACCTTTGTTTCTCTTTGAGTAGTTTTCATGGATGTGCAGATAGTTTCTGATGTTATTCATCTATAGGTGCTTTTCTTCTAGCTCATTTTATGATACCTTCTGAATCAAAGTAATATTGCTGTAATAATGCTGATGTTTTTAAGAGCAGGATTTTTCCATGAAACTAAAATCAGCATCATTTGAAGTGAAGATTTTTTTTTTTAACGTGTTAAAGGCATAATAGATATCTACACGGAAAACAACTCCAGAGCTGCAGTGTTTCACCTATTCTCTCATTTAAGGATTGGTTCAGTATAAGTTACGACATTCTTGGTTGCTGTTGGGCTTGAAGAGCATAAGCTGTGAAGAATTTTGTTTTGTTAATTTTCAGAACAAATGAAATACAACCATGTTGGCTTGGAGCTCTGTTTAAGATAAAGTTTCAGTGATGTTGTAGTAAGCTACTAATCTTGTTTAAAGCTGCAAGCTAAGAGGAAGATGTTGACACTCCTACACAGGACACAAGAAAACTGGATTTAGTTTGGTGCTCCCTCACAGGCTTCTGTGAGACCTCATGCTTGTATCTCCAAGCATTTAGATGCCCAACTCCTCGTAGCAAAATTCATAAGCTGACTAAATGCTTTGTTGGAGATTTGAATATAATTATGTACAGATCAGTTTTCCATCTGAAGAATCAAATGAAGACTACTTTATTCTTCCATAGGGCTGTTATACACGGAGCATGTCAGAAGGAATCACCTTTCAGACAATTTTTACCTTTATATATAATGAAGTCTCACGGAAATGCTATCCACAGGAGTCCAGAAGCTGCTGACTGGGACTGGGCAATTTGTTAGTTTCAGATCCATCTCCACTGATTAGAAGGTGAAAATTAATTAGTCCACGGCTTCAGTGATGACAGCAGGGAGACAGAGGGCTATGAACAGATGGTTGTAAATGACCTAGTTACTGCTGCCTGAAAAGTCACGCAGTTGAATCTTGTAAAATGATCTTGTAGAATACTACCCTGTTGTGAGCAGAAATTCACATATGCAGCTTCTCTATGGTGGCTTAGATACCAAAACATATTTTGCAATTGCATTTTAGGTAGGAGTCAAGTGTGGTTAATTTACACAACTCAGCTAAAGAGCAATGGCACTTTTAGAAGTGTTACTCAACCACTTGCACCCATCCTCTGTTCACTTTGAGAAGAGTCATTTCATGATCAGACAGAAGGCACGGAAATAGCCAGTGTATTTTATATTTGAGTGGGGAAATATAATTCTCAAACGATTTTTGCAAAATTTTATTTTCCTGGAAAACCTGGAGGGGAGGGGAAAAGGAGCTGAAATAAAACACAGGGATGGTAAGTTCGTTAATGATTGTCTTAAGCACAGATGTTGGTGGAAAAGCTCCTGTAAGATTACTTAACTTTTCCAGGAACCTCATTTGTTTTGTTAAACCTTCTAATCCCAGTTCATTAAAGCTCTTAAATGCATGCCTGGCTCCCACTGAGTGCAGACAGGTAGACTGAGTGTGTCAGACAGTAAGTCAACCTTATGTTAAATTAAGATGTCATGCAATTTTTTTCACCCATTTTCTTAGAATTTGTGGTTTTTTTTTTAACTTTGAATTTCTTGCAGTACTGTTGGCCATTTCTAAAGGTTTTCCCTCAAAAGCCATCTTTTGTGTTTGTGCAGTAGATTTCATGTAGCTGAACCCAATCCTCTTTACAAGGTGTTTTAACTGAAGGTCCTAGGGCTTACTTTTTGTTAGCTGGTTGCTCAGCGTTTTCCTAAATCCATGTCCCCAGTGGGAATGTATCACCTTGTAATTCTTGGCCTTATTCTATTGTGGGAGTTAAAAACTTATTTGATTTTGAACATGAATTTATTTTCTATAAGAAAACATATTTGTATGTGAAGCCAGTTTCCATTTTAAAAACACTTTCATGGAGCCTTGGGAAACATATAAAAATGTAATGAAAATGCTAACTTGTCAGACCAGCATAGTCTTCCACATACTTCATTATCAAAGAAAGTCAAGATCGAGTATGCAGACTTTATCTGTAGCCGTGCTCAAGTAACACTAGTTCTGAAGTAAAAGCAGCTTCTCTTCACAATTTCTGAGCCTAAACCACAGAGTTTTATTGCATTAGTTCTCTGCTATTGATGGCTGTAATCCTCAAATACTGCTGCTAAGTTTCAGTTTTCAAAGATTACTTTTTTTTTTTTTTTTTACTGACAGAAGATTTAATTCTGAAATAATCTATATATTAGTGTACACATTCAATCATTTATTATTTGTTATGTTCTTCCAAGTACTAGAATTCCTTAAGATCTGTTAAATGCAAAATTCTGTAGCATTAATGTAAGTAAGGCTGTGAAGAAGCAAATGTTGGTCTCTTTTTGTGAAAAAGCTTGCGTAAGTAAGTACACTGGGATTTTAAATGTAAAATACTGGAGAACGTAATGATTGTGAAAGAGAATCACAGAAATAACTGTCAGTTTCTTGTCAGACATTTAAGGAGACAAGATGGGTGGTTGATTTCATTACTTGTGCAATGAATAGAGGTTAAAATATTTACTTGACCAAATACAATAGAAATATTTTGTAAGTGGTAAAAGCTCAGATTCATGCTTCACAATTCCTGTTGCACTAGACAAGGCATTTAACATCTGAGTAGCTCCAGCTTTTAGCCTGTAGATTCGAATAATATTAATATTCAGCTACTCTCATGGATGTTCTGCAGTTTTTAATTAAACAGACCAACAAACACTGTGCAATACTGGCAGGAAACCTTTGGCTGTAAGACTGGAGAGCTGAATGAAATCTTCTGAGTGTAATCAGAAAACAAACTAGAGTAGACCCTTGGTACTATGAATATTAAATAAAAATTCTGATCTTAAATAAAGATTACCTTAAAAATTAGCATATTAAGTCATGGTGTGGCAGAGCTTTTCTCTTTGGAGGAAAGTAATTGATGCTGTAGAGCAATCCCCTCGGGTCAGTTTTTTTAAGGTAAATTTTGGTATCCAGCTCTCTCTGGTCTGAAGGATTAATTCTGATTTTCTTCCTTTGCTTAATATTAAATAGTGCCAAGAAGCTCATCCAAGTGTACTCTGATCAGTACATGTATTATTCCAGGAAAAGTATATGCATTATTGATAAAGAGAGAATATTGCCTTTTTTTCAGTTTCAGTCAATACTATAAGATGTAAAATTGTAAACATAGAGTTCAGGCCACTAAACTCAGCTGAAGTAATCAAACAGT
Organism: Centrocercus urophasianus; assembly: GCF_019232065.1. NCBI lineage: Eukaryota > Metazoa > Chordata > Aves > Galliformes > Phasianidae > Centrocercus > Centrocercus urophasianus. The sequence goes on along the minus strand of NW_024884142.1, from coordinate 79,967,174 downwards.
GTAAGAAAAGAAACAAACAAAAAGCTTAATGTAAAGTCATAGAAAGTATTCTCCTAATAAATAAAATACTAAAGTAGTTATATTGGAGTATTTGAAGCATATTGAAAGTGGAAAAGACAACAGAATGCAAGATATTTTTTTTGTTAAGCATGTCATAGAAAAATATTTTTCATGTTCTTCAGTTTCTATCTTCAGCATTTTTTTTCTTAATTTTTTTTTGCTTTAAAGCTACTAAAATGTGAGCTCATGTATGTTTTTGAGAATTATGCTGCTAGATCATGTGTCACCCAAACATCTGACCAGTCTATACCTAGCTTAAAGGACAAACCATCCAAGTCAAAACATAATCACAGAATTGAAATCAACAAAAAAAAAATCTTTCTGAATCAAAATGGTGAGACTAGTCAGGTAGGGTTTTATTCCATCTATTGCTATGTATGTGGCACAGAATGTTTGTAGACCAAGGCCAGAACTCAGACGCTGTATGTTCTTAACCCCTTCTTAAAGATATAAAAAATTGTCTTCTGGAATAACGCAGGAATCATAAATTACTATGCAAGATGTTCAGAAAGGAGGTGAAAGCATTTCTTCATTTACCCTGCCAGTTCTGATGCGTTTTCTCTCAATTTTTTTTGTCTAAGGAAAAAATGTATGCTGTCATGTGGGATATATTTTCATCTAATAGTGGGTTATATTTAATATACAGAGTGACTATTCTTCTTAAAAATACTAGATGGTGATGACAATTTCTATTGGCAAAGTATAAAATTCTGTAGTGTGGGAATTCACCCACATCCTGTAGGGGAAGAATAAAGGAGTTGCTTTGAGGTCTTCTGGCTTTTGTGCCCGTGGAAGATTTTCTGACTCCTTGGGTTCACAGAGTGCAGACATATTGACAAATGTGTGGTGATCTTCTAGGTACGCTGATAGGGAACGCAAGGTTAAGCAACTCTTTCTTTAATAGAGCAAATTCATGCCTTAAGCTGTCTGAAGTCAGTGTTAACTAAGGAGAGGCTAATTAATTTCAAACAAGGTTCAGAGCAGCTGTCCCATAGCTCCGGTTACAGGTCTGTTGAAGGCTGAGACATTGTTTTGTTTTAAAATACATGAATAATTTACTTTTCACCCATTCCATTGATCTACTTTTGCTAGGTCTCATTCCCTCTAAGATGGGTGCTGTGGTTGAATGCCACGACTCCACAGACTGGCCTTTCTCCCTTCTTTGACGGAAACTGAGGAACATGACTCTGTGTGTGCTTCTCCAATAGACACTGCTTTTTGGCTTGCATCAGGGGATAATGTCATTGCTGAGTTAGCAAAACTACACCTGAGAGGTAGGGCAAGTCCCCAGCTACTTAATCCATGGTGAGACTTGCGTTGTCTGTTATTCCTACAAACTATATTGAGGTTTTTCTTTGAAATGAATTTAGAGGGGACTGGAAGGAGTCACAGCTTCTGCGCTGCCAGCATTGCCAAAAAGTGAGCAAGCCCATGTTGCAGTCAAACTGATGTGCTGTCATTTTTGTCCTAGCCATCTGCAGTGGGTAAATTTAGTCTCTTGGTGGTAAGTACCAAGCTCACAGATGAACTGTGAGAATAATTCTATCGTTGATTGTTAAGGTTTAGTCATCATGTGATGACAGAATCTATTTAGAACGTTTCTTAGGGGTTAATAGATAAGTTTATCTCAGTTCCAATGTTCAGCTGAAAAATTAACAGTAATGCTGAGAATAATATTTTGCACTTCTTTAATTCTTTCTCTCAGAGCACTCAAAGCCACTTTACAATATTAATGAAACATGCAATTTTCAGAGAAAACAAAAGTATGGAAAAATCTGCAGGATGATTTTTCAGAGAGCCATGCCAGTTGTTTGCAGTAAAAGTGATATAAATAATTTCAATAACGGGTCAGGTCCCCTCTAGGAGGCACTCAATAAATGTACGCAAAGGGATAGTTTCTGCTCCAAGGAAGTTGGATTTTTTTAGTAGATTTTAAACCAGCAGCAAGTAGAAAGAGATAGAAAGGCAGCTTGTGCCATTCCACAACACTGTCATAGAAGTCTGTACTTCAAACACTTGACCTGGCTTTTTCCTCTCCGTAATGAAATGGCTCTAAAACATTGTTTACTGCTTAATGTATTCGTAGTAACTCTAAGCTGTTGCTCTGCTCTGAAACACAAAATGCCCTCAATGTGGTATGTTGTTTGAAAATAATATATTAAGCTTCTCAGGAAGATCTGGCACAATGACTTTTAGCTGGTGTGTCTGTAAAGTGTTCACAGAGAACAGTTTTTCTCTTAATATCTGTGCCAAATTGGAAGATAACCACAAGCAAAGGAAAAAACTTCCTTGCTAGAAGGGAAAAAATAAGACAAAAGAAAAAACAAATCCATTTTCTTATGCTTGCAATGGACTTGTTCCTGTTGCACTACCAGCAACAACTATGTAATAATACAGTGGCTGCTCCAAAAGCATTTGTGTGATGCTCAAATATCTACAGCAGCACCTCTTTAATCTCATAAAGATTTTAGTATGCTCTGCCACCTGTATTACTTTTATAATGTAAACTAGTGACTCAAGGCAAGTGTTTTCTGGTAACTGTGTACATAATAAAACATACTTTGTTTTGTAAATGAGCATTTCACAAAGGAGCTTATTGTCCTAGTTTCTATAATTTTGAGGTTAGGCCAGAACTTTAATAGAATATATAGGTACACTTCAGCCTGAAAGTGTTGGGAGAAAAAAAAAAAAGCCTATATCAGCAAGCCAAACAGACAAATAAAATACAGCATTCCCACTCTGCATTTCCACACAGGTAAAAATGAAGGAAGTGCTATGAGTTACCAAGTTTTGAAGGATCTGTATCTGCATCTACGAGTTCATCTCAGTTAATTTTTCTTTTAGCAGACTCAGCACTGCCTTTCACTTAGTTTAAAAGTCTTGTTGAAATTAATGGAAAGACTGTAGGACTCCTAAAACAGTCCCCTTTCTTGTAATTTAATCCACTAAAGAGTTATAGTGTACTTCTGGATACAACAAGCCTTCAGGGAAATAAATGGTAATTAAGACAATTATGCTACAAGGAATCATGGCTACTTATTAAGTAGCTGTGTTTTGCTGGGTGGCCTTCAGCTTGCACTCAAAGAGCTTACATTGCACACGTTTGCATTGCCCTGGAGCAGCAGTAGCAACTTCACACATCTTTGTCACTTGAAAATATAGAACACGACAAACTTAAAATTGTTATTTAATGCGTGTCTTGATATTAACATTGATTGCAAATTTTGCATAAAGCATATACAAAAATGCAAAATTCCGCCTTGTTTTAGTCAGTGTCTAAAACTCTGCTCTCTTCAGGGTGGTAGTATTTTGTAAAGCTCGCAGATTTAAGTTTCTGCTTACAGTTGGCAAGTCACAGTGAATAGTGAACCCCAATCCAAAGTGTCAGTGAAATTTCAGTGTTGACTGTGCAGCTGATCCATTCTCTTATGCTTTGCTATGGACCTGTTCCTGTTGCACTACCAGCAACAACTGTAATAATACAGTGGCTGCTCCAAAAGTATTGTTTTGTGTGTTATTCTGTTGACCCACAATGTCAGAGGTGGATGTTGATTGGTTAAACCTTCCCACCAATTCTCCACTACATGTTGTTGCAATGTAACAGACAGCAACAGAGGAGTAGTCTGACAAAATGGGGTCTGAGACGAAAATTTCTGTTCCTGAAAAATCTAAATATCACAACAGGTTGTAAACTTCAGTAGATGGTTACTTAGACGAAGTAGAAGTGCAGAATCCACTTAAATCCTAAAAATGGGTTGGTTCAATGAACTTGTTTGTCTAATCATGTTTAAGCATGGCATAAATGCACTATTCAGTGTAACCACTGTTTCTACATAGTGTATCACAGTCCCTACATAGAACTTGCAAAGAGAAAATACATCTTAATAGTATGCAGTACTTACATACATTTCCATATTTCTCTGAATAGCTGCCAGGCACCTTATTTACCTTTATTCTGCAGTTACTATCATGTGTACATAAGTAATTTGTCACCCTCTACATTCGCAACAGTGCATCACATCTGACATAGAAATGAGTGCAGTGGGCTTTATATACCAATCCCCTGTTTGAAGGTTCGATTCATTTTCCTACCTTTGGTCTCGGGAGGACTAGAAGTACAATGCAAAGGCTTTAAAACATTTTTTAATTAGCATTTCAAATGAAGTCTTTAGCACATCATGCTTCAAGCACCAGTACAAGAATCGAAAGAAAAAGCAGGTGAAAATGGCAATTACTCTTTCCTAACAACTGCAAAGGATGTTATCACCGCTACAGATATTAAAGTCATTTACTTGCCAGCACCAAATAAAAAGCTGTATGTAATTAAAACATATGGCTGACATTAACTGAAAAAGGGACAGGAAATTGAACATTAAAGGTGACTCTGCCCTTAATTTGCTGTATTGCTTGGGGAGAGAGGAGATTGTATTGAAGTGTTCTGAGAGAGAGAGGCGCCGACAACCTTATCTTAGAATTTCCTACCTTTTGTCAGTTACCATTATAACCTGATTACTCAAGTGTTTCAAAAAAAAAAAACAAAAAACCAAAAAAAACCTGATGAAGGGTTGTAAAACATGATCAGTGGCTCTTAAAAAGTGTAACTGTTTTAGATGTTAATTCTTCAGCATAATGAGTCCATTTCCTCCACTCTGTATATTTTTGCTATTAAAGTCGGTAGAAATTTCCATCCTTCGAGTTTTATTTCTGCAAGCTAATTACTGGAAGCATTTTCACAATTCTGTTTAAATAGAAGTTCTGGATTGTCTTTTCAGAACGTGTACCAGATTAGCTCTTCTGACTGCCTGTATGGAGCTACTTCCATTTATAATAAGTGAAGGGCTGACAAATCGGGTTTGTGGTTTGCTTGATGCAATGCCAGTGGTCTTTTCAATTCTGCCATTCTCTGTGCTAGTTGTTAAATACGTCTCTTGATCTACTATCCTTGCCTAACAATCATAAATCCTAATCACAGATATTTTACTATCCTTACATTTAGTATGAGCTGTATGTTTTTTTCACTGTTAGGAACTCCTTGACAGCTTATGAAGTTTCCATATTATAAAGTCAGAAGGGCGAACTATTATCTAACCATTTTATAAACTGTGGGCTTCTCAGTTTAATGAAAACATCAGTTCTTTAAATAAATACATATTCTGCAACAAATGTATTAAAAAGGGATCCAGTTCTGTAGGCTTTTTCTGAAGTGATCCCCATTACAATATTTGAGGGAAAAAACTGTCGTCTATTAACATAAATTTATAAAGCCTTGCTATCTCATTGTTTTAGAAATACATATTTCTAACAGTTTTGAGTTATGTTTCTATGATCTTACCATTTTGAATACAATTCCTTGTCAATTTATTTTATATCACCTTAGGCTTAAATTGAGATGACCATGTGAAGTAATCAATGAATAAGTTTGTATTTCTGTGGGACTGCATGAATAGCTGAAGCTTTGCTTTTTGGAAATTCATTTCCTTTTCTTTTATTATGCGTAGTACTGAATGATGCTAAATCCTAGCTTGGTATTCCAGACCATGAGATGCTGACGACATCCTACTTTCAGGCAGCTAAGACAAATACTTCCCTATGCCTTTCAAAAACATAAACCAAAATAGGCATATTTTTCAGGCTCCCTTAACAGAGCTCAGTATATTCTCCTGATTTTTGGCTTATTGTTTTGTCCTTGATTAGATTCTTTTCTCTGGCTCAGTAACTTGGCTGGTAGCTTAGATTCCTGAAAACTCAACCAGCAACTAAATATGCACTTGAAAATTTAATGTGCAAATAAGAGCCATTTTAGTACTCCATAGAGTATATTTTAAGCTGTCCCTGTATTTTCAATTTCAAGGACCACCATTTTTCAGTTTCAGCGTTAGCAGCCCATTAAGATGAAAGGAAAAAATCAATTCTTTGGTTACTGTGTCAAAACCTTGATGCACTCTGATGAACATCAGCACTATGTAATTTGCAATCAGGTCAGATTTTCAACTTCGAAAGTCTGAATTTGAAAATCTGATCTCTCTAATTGGTAAAGGGCAGCATTCACTGTAGTTCACTTCCATAAGCTCAAAACCTTTGTAATTTATAAACTGTCTAACTGAAAGCTGGGATAACAAATCTGAGGGAATTCAGAAAATAAGTAATTTTCCACCAACATGTAATATTCTGGACCCTGCCAATGAATATGATTCTCAGTATACTGTATTCATCATTTCCATGTTTTCTGCTACTTTGCTCTGGTTATAGTTTATGGTTTTGATTTATAACAATACAGAGACAACAGTGCAGTTGGAACTTAACTAAGCTTTTTCTATGAAACTAATTATCCTTGAATGCATAAGATTACAATACAAACAACATGACCACCTCTAGTTAATGTTTGACTAAAATTAAAGTGAATTTACTGCACCTGTAGGGTACTAGCACAAAAAGCCCAAAGTCTCAGACTATCCGTTATTTGCAAAATTGGTACAGTGAAAATAACCACACTGAAAATTGTTCCCAGTCTATCACTTTTAAAGAAATAACACATTTGTTTAGGTTCTTTCTTCTGTGACCCTTCATTATTATGTTGAAATCACACATTTGAGTATTCTGTCCCAAGATTTCATATAATTAATTGTTATCATCCCAATATTTTCTAACACCAATTCATTGAGTGAGTGTCAGTTACTAGTTGCAGACAACTGTGAATCACCAGTTGATGGACAGGCTATGTCTAGCTGACTGAAAATCTCTTTTTCCAGGAACTAGCCTTCCTCCTCTGGTAAGAGTAGTTGTTTGTTTGCTTATTATCTCTTCAGCTGCCTGTTAAAGACTGAGATTTATCTCTGCTATTGTCTCTTTCTTCTTTTCCTCCTTTCCTCCTTCCCTTCATACAGAAAAATCCGTAAGAAGTTTACCAAGTTGCAGCTGAAAAGAGCTTCCAGAACACCTTGTTCTCCAATTCTTGTGAAGACAAAATCTCTCATGAACAATAGGCAGGCACGAATAGAGCCGAGAGCCATCACGCACTGAAGACACAACAGCATCAGCAACATAATTATGTTAAAATCTTGTTTAATTGTGAACACAGATACAGCGTGACCTTCCACATCTTCAGGACCTATATGGACACTGTGGCTGGGTTCTGTGTTCTGGTCAGGATCCAACAGTAGCCCTTGTTCTCCTTTGTCTCTGTAAGGGCTACTTAAGGTTTGCTGTGCAGGCCTATTGATGATTGTCCTGCTATCTCCCCCCCTTGCCCTCATCACACTTGGATGGTCAGAGAGGGACTATTCATACTGACCGCAAGGAAGAGATATGGATGCAGTGTACCCCCACAATTTTGTCTATGCCTTCTAGTGGTGTGATACAAAAATAAGCACCTTTAAAAACAATTGCAGTGTCTTTGTAACAGGATTTAGCCTATAGGAGTCAGCATCTTCAAAAAGTGCTGCAGACTTCAAACGTTTGAATTTTTTAATATTGGCTTGAATCACTTTGGATTTGATTTTCTGATCTGCTGAGCAACCAGAGGTAAAATGAAGAGTTGTTCAGCACTTCTGAAACTTGGACCGAATTAGGTAGTGCTCAGAATTAGTGGCCCATTTTAAAATGCTGACCATATTAACTTTGGTTAAAATCCTAGAAAGTATCATGTGTGGACATGACCATCTGACTGGTATGGTTATCTATATATTTGCAAGCATCCACCTATTTGTTTGGGGATTTTTAGCATTTCTTGAAGTCTATTTTGAACAGTCAAAGCCAGCAGAATGCCATTCCCGGGAAAACATGAGGAAATAAGGGTATTTCCTATTAGCAATGACTCTCCGCTAAATAATTACTACATTTTAATACATATGGACAAGAAAGTTGTCTTGCTGCAGAATGCTTTGAAATTCATACTTGTAAGGCTACAGGTGGAGACTTACCATGGAGAGATGATGTGCCTTTTGTAACTACTTGTAGGAAGCTGTCAGTCCCCCTAAAAGTGGGAATGGCAACAGAGACAGGTCTTTTTTCTACTCAGGTACTTACAGGTGAATAATCTCTGCCCTACTTTGAGATCGAGAGGCAAGCAGTGTGTAGCACTGCTGTGTAAACCTAAGCTGAGATATACTGATTATCTTAAGCAAGTTATGTCTTTCAATAGATTTTGTTTCCATATGGCTTTTAACAGATAGTCAGACACTGAACGCATCACCATAAGCTGGAATAAACTTCAAGATGTTTTTTCTAGTTCTTTACTAGGTAACTCTAGCGGCACTGTATTATCTGGCTATGGATATGCCCAGCTCTGTGGTTAGAAAGATGAAGGTGTAAGTAGTATCTCGTAACTCTTGGTGATTCCCCCCCTTCCCCTTCCTGAAATATACACCCCACGCTACTTACAGTTTCAGTCTGAAAGATCATCTGTGATACCAGCCTGTAACTAGCCATGCTGACCATGTCAGATTTTGAACACTTGAGACAGTCACCCAGACGCTTCCTCGAGAAAGAAAGCACACTGACCTTCTGAAGGAAGTTGATTTTACAGAGTGACGGATCCAGGTCTTGTCCACTGTCCTTCACCAGCAAGCGGAGGGTGAGTAAGGAGAAGAGATTTGGACCTGAAATGTTTCTAGTACCCTGAGCACCCTACCGAATGTCACTGATTGGGAATCAATTGGAGAAGACCTGGGATTCATCCGCTTACAGATTTTTTTCCAGGAGCCACTGAAGTGTGCAGCCCTGGGATTCTCTTCTATCCACACGATCTGCTTTTTCCTCACAACAGGAGAGTATTTCATCAGATACTGAACAGCCACAACCCATTCTTATTAGAAAGAATTGCCTTTATTAACTGCGACATATGGAAACACCTTCTGCATAATAGCTTTCTCACTCATTAAAATAAAGAAAGCATGATTATTCAGCAATCTATTTGACTGAAAGTATGAAAAACATAAGCAGAAAGTGCTTTGCCTCCCTCAGGCACCCCTGAAACCACACACAACAGACTCATTTTCAAAGTGTCTTTTGCTGTAAGGTGATGGATATCTTTTTTTACCCTGCCTTATTAAGCCTGTACTCGAATTATTTCAGTCAGTGTGCTACAGTGTCTAGCCAGTATTTTGTAAAATCCTCGTGTGCTTCTGCCTTTGACAAAAGTATTAGTATTTGTAACAGTCCCTTGTGACATCTTTTTTTTTTCTTTCCCTCTGAGGAGTGAGAGATTCATAACGACTCCCTGTCATGCAGCTTGATGCAACTTAACATATTCTGCATCAAGCATCCAAGGTAAGGAAGAGTTCTCCCTTGCAGCTTCAAGCCAAGGGAATTCATCAGGAAGCAGTAGAAGTAATGCTGTGACCCTGCCTGGCAGAGTTGTGCCACTGGTCACAATAGCCAACAGCCAACACTTGCAGAGGTTTAACGCAGTGGAGACTGTTCACTGATATAACACTGATATAACCATCCTCAAACTGCTTTGCATGCAGCTGCATGGAGACCTTCCTTCCTCTAAAATGCACACAGTGCACAGAGAAACTGCACGCCGCGTATCGCACCTTTGTCTTTACATGCTCTCTCTCAATCTTACCCTTCCTGTGAGATGTTCTCCAGGGATGGATACAGAATTTACCTGTGAATTTCAACAGAAAGCAATGATGGAAGATTAGGTGAAAATATGTTCCTGCTTCTTTTGACTTCTGTAGAAATTGTGACAGTTCTTTCTGCAGCATCTCGCAATTCCATGCTGTCTGTTGAGTTGAATTTTGTTTTTTTTTTCCCGCTGACCTTGAGCGAAGATGGCACATTTCTGTGTAAGTTATAACAGTACTGTTTTTATCAAGCTTCTCAAACTAGTTATTTTAAACCTAGCTAACATATCTCAGTCATCAACAATGACACTGAGTATAAACATATGCCTCAGAAGCAAGGACAAGACATTTGGTTCTTAACATGGATGTGAGCAAGGAAATCTCGGCAGCTTCAGTACTGTGTTTGCAATATGATTTATTTTCTTGTTAGCTAAATAAGAAAGCTATCTGAAAAACCACGTCTCCCTTTACAACTACAGAGTTCAAAAACCATGCAAAATACATGCTCATTTTTTTGTCCAGAGGTCTCATATAAAGAGGAAGAAGATTTTGTTAAAATTCAAATGTCCATGTTACCAATTTCAAGTATGTAGCTAATCTGCAGTCTTGAAATATTTAGTATATTTTTTCAGATTATTTTTCGAGGTTATGACTTGGTCAAGGAAGCTTTGGTTATGTAGGATGGAAAAATGAGATCTGGGAATACTTGAAATACATTGGCGACATTCCGACTACATTCTGAATTGGTTTTTTATTTTGATCAAAAGCAAATATTTGTTTCTGTAGTTCAAAACTTACAGCATGGTACAAGAAAATGGGGATTAAAAATGAAAAGAGTGAATGAGTAGAAAAAGAATGAACCAGAGTCGGCACTTACAAGATGCACACCCTTTATTAAACTGAAGCAAGCCTTTTGTTTTTCATAAATATCATTTTAACCTAGGCACTTTCCTAATTATAAAGTTACAGATAAAATGGAATGGCTGCGTAGTAGTTTCTGGTATAGTCACAGCATTATATCCTACAGCCTTGTGTAGAGAACAATTATACTCCTTCAGAAGTATTATATTGCAAAATACAATATAGTAGACACAGTGCATTTGTATATGTGCAATGCTGTGGTAATGGAAGTCTGTTAGAATCCTCTGGAAATGTCAGCAAAAATATTTTTGTTTTACATTTCTTCTTGAAGGTCTTTTATGTAAACCCGTGTCTTCATAAACCAGAGTGGGTGTCAAAAGTTTATATAACTGCAGAGTGGAATTTTTTGGAGTAAGTCAGGACTTTTTTATTCAAATGTTGCATGTAGAGGGAGGAAACCTAATTTTGGAATACATGAGTTTTGGGTAAGAGTTTTCAGATTGTACTATGCAATGATCAACACAGATTTGCAGAGTATGCTCCTGTTGCTCATAAAGGCTTAACAGTTGTTACTGAAATACAGTATTGAAAATTAAAAAGAGAAGCATAAAAAGCTGTCATTTTTAGAATTCTTTAAATTCTTTAGATTGCAAGTGAATTTCTCAAAGGAATGGTAAAACTGGGAGGATCAATGCTGAATATTTGAGGATGTGGAGCACCTTAGAATGAAATATATTACTGTCTGATTTGCATTAAAGTGTCTTTGTGCACAAGCTTTGTGACTCTTCGTCCTTTTTGCAGGAAAAATATTTATGCATTGACACTATCTTACAGGCTGTTCAGTAAACAACAAACTGAAATGTGATGAACTTTTAAAACTGCACTGGTGTTAAAGACACAAATACTTGTCTGTGGATAAAGAGAAAAGATTCAGAAGGCAGCGAGAAAGAGAAACATGAGGTATTGTTTATTGTTCATTGTATTGGAACTAGAAAAATGGTTTGAACCAGGTTTGAACTGAAATCTAGGTAAAAGGACTGTTACTAGAAGATACAGTGTGCATTACAGTCTTCAGTGCATTGACATTGGCATCCAAACTTTGCAGGTCAGTATTAGTGTCATAAAATTACACTGCTTTCAATTTGGTTGCACTTAGAACTGGTGACTTCTATGAGAATATGGGATATAAACTGGATAGTTTTCTTTACTAATGTGCAAAATAATTTCCTCAATTATGGTGGATAGATGTTGTTTTGCTGGCTTTTTGTTTTGGTTTGGTTTGGTTTTTTGCAGAGGAGGAGATCCACACACTGGAATTCTAGCAGGACTGCTGCTTCACAGGTTTGTCCAAGGCAATTCTTTCCATCTCGTAATTGCCCCATCTATCCTGGAGGCATCTGTAAATTTTGTTTCAAGTGCTTGCATTAGAATGGATATTCTTTGTCATCCTCTCCTGCCAAGAGGCGTAGGCAGATTCCAAGTCCAAGTATGGTGTTTGGGTTTATTTGGGATGATAAATTACATATATCAATTCTTCTGGGTAAGCAACAATGGTAGTGAGGAGGAGATGATCTCCGGACATAGTTCTTTGCTGGGGTAGCTGGGAAAATTGGCATCTCTTTAACCAAGCTAGGAATAAGCCACAGTCAAAAAGCAGGAGGTCTGAGATGCTCATCTGTTCCACTAGTGCAGATTTTTATGAGCCCTGCATATTTTTATATGCAGGCTCTAGTTCATAACTGGTGAAAATGCATAGCTAATGAAAAAAACACTATGAAAAATAGTGTTTTGTGGCTGAGAATTGGCTCTATCAAATAGATGTTATTGTGCTCTTTGTGGCTGCTGTAGTTTTCGTAGAAATAAATAGGAAGCCTTACTTTTGGAGAGACCTTCTTTGTAAGTTAAGCAGGGGAACTTTATGAAAATGAAATCTATTTGTTACTAATATTATGGTAGCATCTAGACATCAGGGCAAAGCACTGTCTCTGACCAGTAAGGTTTTCAAATAAGCACTCAAATCAAAGTCCAGTCTGTGTAGGTGGAAGAAGTAGAGTTGATATGTCAGCAACATTATGTGATGTGCACATTTGTTTTCAACTGGCTTGATAGAGCCTTGTAAAGAACAAAATCTCCTGCATGAAATAAATTTCATTCTTTATTGCCTAAAGCAAGAGAATGAGAGTAAAGGGTTAGAGCCAGATTTTGATGCTGCTTCACTTCCTACTGAGTTAGAGATTCATGGCTGTAGAATCTCTTCCCAAAATAAGGGGACTTCACGGGTACATCTGTGAAGCTAAAAAGTAAGTAAAGCACGTACAAGCTTAAAATAGCATGACATAACATAATAGGTCACTGAATATAGTTTTTTTATTTGTTACATGGCTGTAACTGTCCGTGGCTGAAGGATTGGACTGTCCTTCAAGCAGTCCTTTCTCTTCCCAGTTCTCTGTTTGCTTTTACTGCATTCATCTAGCTGTTGCACTAGTGCCATTTCTGCAGCCTCATAGTTGTATACTGTGAGAAGGAACAGCTGAAATGATTTATTGGTGCAGATGCAATGAAAATTGGGGGATGAATGACTCCACATTTGTTTTCTTTCCTTCATTTGGATGGGCACTTAAAATATGTGTGATTTTTTTTCCTCAAATTTTTAACTTTTCTGCAGTCATTAAAAACAGAGACAAAGCAGACTATTTCCCCACAAAGTTTCCAGATTTGGGAGCACCAGTTTGTACAGAGAAATGCATTGATTCAGAGGGATTTCCATTAGCATTTTAGTCTCTTAACAAACAGTGAATCTAAGCAAACTTACCCTGAATGCCTTTGTTCCTTTAGGAAATGCATTTAATCCATAAGGCACCTGCGTCCATGGTCTGCTTACAGGAGCCTGACTCGGTTCTAGCTATTTGTTAATCCAGCTCTAGTGCCTATTTTTCCTGTTTGCAATAGTAGGCAAAGTATTGATTGGTCTTTCCAAGAGGGTTAGACTCCATCCTGCGATTTGTACACAGTTTAGGCATGGTTAAATAAAATCTCTCATTCTGGGACTAAAGCAGGTTTCTTGGCAATGATGGAATTTGTAGCTTAAGAAATGGTTGAGACTAGCTGAGGACTCTTGAGGTGCTCCTATTCCACTTCTGCATAACCAGAATATGCACCAGCTCTCTTATTTAATGGCTTATTTGGATCCATTCCCCTTCTAAGTTCAGGCACCCTCATCCTGCCATGCTTCCTTTAATGCTCATCTCTGTCTGTGACTTTTAACTCACTTTTCAGAATGATGTCAAGGGAGATTATAATTAAGAAGATGCTATAACCACTTAGAAGTTTTTGCTCCCTCATCCCTCCATCATTTTTTATCTTCTAGATGTTTTATCTTCTATTACTCTTTCCCTTACACCTTTCTTTATTTTGGTCTTTCCTTTACTGATGAAGATTAATCTAATATGCTCAGGTTTTACTTGAAATATGATAATCTTCAAAGTCACAAATTTGTACATACTAGGGTGGAGGGCAATAAACCTAGATAATGTGCTGGCCAAATAGAATTCTAATCCAGACTAATATTTCAAGTCACTTCAGTTTATTGGGTGTTTGGAGCCACCATTCTGTACTGTCTGTTCTAAAGTCAGGACCTTGCTGCAAACTTGGGGTCTCAACCTATTTGGCTTTTTATCCTTCCCTGAGGCTTAAAGGAGTTCTGCTTCAGGGTTTGGCTCAAGTGTGTCTATTAAGCATGCCTTGCCAGACTCTAATTAGACCTGCTACTTGAATGCTGAGTAGCTTTCTTCTGTTTACTATTTGTGTGGATTAAATTTGATAGATTTCAGTAGAAGAATATAAATGAAGTGACTGTCTAGCTCTGGATTTCTTCCATCTTCCCTTGATGCACTAATAAGAATCAATTGCAGTTGCTTATTATTTTTAAGTAGCAGTTAATTTGAGAAAACCTGATTCATTAGCTCTTTTCATTTTGCTGATTTGATTTCAGCCTTCTGCCCATCTGGGCCAACCTACATAGATGGTTCTAAAACCAGAGTGAAAACATCACTGAAATTGAAGAGACAGCCTGACGACCCAGCAAGGTGCTGTCTGTAACAGCAGGCTCTGAACCTCTGTTCTTATGGGTATAATTCCCAATAAAAGGAGAGGTATTATTCTGCATTCATTCTCCCATTCAAGCATTTGATTCTCTGTATGTTCAAATCTGGGAACAGTGTGTATGACTGCATAGCTGCGTAGATAAATTACTTCCTGAGTAGATCAGTTATCCTCTCTGGGGATGTTCCAGAAAATCCCACTCTCACCATAGGAACTGTACAATTAATCTCCATGGTCGCATGATGCTTCTAGAAACATCCTTATGGTCAGTGTCCTGTATCTGTACAAATCCACTTGAAGTTAATAAAGAATCCTGATTTAGGATTGTATTCTAAGATTGTAAGCTCTCTAGGTTAGGGCTAATATCTTCCTGCAATTATTAAAATATATATAAATATGTACTTTTAAGATGTATAGCTTTGCAGAAGTGCCTATGGTATTTATTTAAAAAAAAAGAGAGTGGTTCAGAACCTGGTAGGAGACATAGGGTTGTCTTAGCCCTGGATGCAGGAGAAGGTGTCACCACAGCAGTTTTTACAGGTGTACTGTTGTGTGACATGGGGAAGAAAAGGGTGTATTCCTCTGTTCTGAATTAAGGGGCAGAAAAGGATGACTATCTCTTAGTGGTCTCCCTGCATTTAAATCTAGGCTGATTCCTATTCATAGCTTTTAAATTTTTTTTTTCACATCATAGCAAAAAAGACAGTATAATACAGTGAAAGACACTGGATGGTTCTATGTGGATGAAACATTGCTTTTTTTCATTATACAAACAGAGGGAAGTTAAAACGTTATTTGTAGAGGATGAAGGTGAACTTTGCTCATGATTTTATGAACTTCTTTATTGCACAGTTCTCTTTGTGCAAATAGCCCTTGACACTCTCTTGCCTTTTGTTATTTCCAGCAGATTGGAGTCATTTGTTTGTTTCAGCTGAAGTGTGACAAAGCAGCAGGTGAGAGCTAAAAAGAATCAAGATCACTTGCACGTTTTGTGCAAATATTTAGAGGGACTTGTGAAGTTCTGTTATATTCAATTAATTTACTTCCTACCTCCTTTTCCCTTGAGTATTAGTTTGCATTTCTGTAAAATGTTCCAAAAGTGGAGCTGGTAGCTGGACTAAGCTAAGGCTGTGGGGTTCACTTTAACACTCGTGCTGACTGAAAATGTCACCCTACTACTGATCTTCCGCTGGGGATTTCTGCCCTCTCTCAGCAGGAAGAATAGCATGGACTCTGCAGTTTTCTGCTTCAAAATCAGCCTGAAAATCAGGATTAACTACATGGTATTTTCTGAAAAAAAAGAAAGATGATTGAAGTGAATCCACTAACAAGGAGGGAGGGGAGCAGAGGGAGCTCTGGTGGCCATGGATGACAAACAGCACAGGTCAGTGGTATCTTCAACTACACGACTACACTTGGAAGAAGAGATCTGTGCACAGCCTAGCTCAGCCTCTGGCTTTACCCACAAAATTATTAAACTTGCAGAAATAAATATTGCATTAGGTTTTTGGAAAAGTAGAAATGATCGCAAATCAATCAATGCAATGCCATCAGTCTGACTTGAGGATCTGTGTTTCTGACTGCCTGCATTTATCTGCCTTTGACTAATCCAGCATTGACATCTGTGTCTCTTCTTCACCTATTTTGAGTTCTCACTTGTGCCTGATTGTGACCATTCTTGTTCAATCACTGCCAATTCAGAATTATCTGTCAGTCTCCAGCTAGGACTGGATACCTATTAAAAAAGTGTAGACATTGAATTGCTTAGTCCTTCCTCTCTGTGCTGCTTGAAAAGAGCCTGACTTGCTCAACATTCAGACTACAGCTAGTATAAAGGTCAGGAACGTATTTGGTACAATTTATCTGTTTGAAATGTCAAGTGGTATGATAACTTTTCCATAAAATAATAGGTTAATCCAATATGATCATTGACAAAGAAATAATCCTATTTTCAGATGTTTCTGTTTCATACTGTCATGAACACAGATACTGAATTTCTGATGGATGAAGAAACTCATTTTCTATGTTGTTTGTATGTAAGTTGCTCCGAAAGTAATACCTCCTATTCATTTCCATGGAATGTAGAATTGATACAAAGAGGACAACAACTCCATTTGATAGAGCACACTTTTAGCTGCAAAAAAATTGTTTTTCTACATAGTCATCACCACTAGCCAATTTGCATGGATCAGCTGATTTAGATGCTCTTCATTTAATGGTACAACTGTCATGCATGGCCTTCTGGAACTTAGCTTGTTTTTCACATTGCTGTTGGCACAATTGAAATGCACCACCCATCACCTCACTGTGCTCACATCCACTGTTTTGTCTCCAGAAACATTCAATACATTTCCATGAATGTTAGTGGATGCAATTATTTCTGCATGGAGGAATTCAGTGACGCACCTTTGCTTCATACACACTTCCATGTCACATGCCATCATGTCAGACTGCCCCTCTGCTGCCATCTGTCACACAGCAACACAATGCAATGGAATATTGGTGGGAAGGTTCAACCCCTACTGCATGTCACCAAAATCCGTCTCTGACGTCATGTGCCAACAGAATAAGATAGGAAGCATTACTTTCGGAGCACCCCTTGTAGCAGTGTACTTATACTCATGGAATTCATTCAGCTTTCAGTGGAGCAGGATGCTGCAAGGGCCTGTCTGCAAAACTTTCATAAATATGCAATGGAAAATCAGTAGTAATTATGAAGCAAGTCTGTGAAGTACAATTTTAGTAAAATGCTTTATGGTCAGCACTGAGGACACTCAGGTAAATAGGCATATTTTCCTGATTTCTTGTTAAACACACTGCATGGGAAAAATATGGATTTTGGTAGTCTCATGCAAAGTTTCTGGATCTCGTTGCCACTCATTTTTTAACTTGAGCACCATCTAGTGTGCGTAAGAACAATTAAAAAAAAATAAATAGAGAACCAGCTCTTTAGGGCAGTTAGCTGTGAAAGCTCAGACAGGTTGTCAGTGTCAAAAGGTAACAAGCACATCTGACGTTGTCCTGCTAACTTATAGTAAAACAAGTTTCAAATTACTTACACATTCTTATGGGCACCACAGCGCTTTAATTTGTACCTTGTTTGAATAATTTGCTTGCCTATAAGATTAACACATATAAATGAAATGTTAACACAAATAAATGAAATGCACAAAACCAATATACTTATTTACCAGCAGGTTAAAAAAAAATCAAATATCAGTGTCTGTTTTATCCTAATGCAAATATGTATTTGTATATTCATACAAGTATGAGTGCTGAGTTGTGCGCACTGCTGTAAATTGATACAATCCATCAAGCCCCTAGCTTTCATCTAAGTGTTTCTTGGCAGATGTTATCTAGATCTTGCCCAGACTTGAAATACAGTCAGAGATGAATTTCTTCCCTGTGTGTCTGGATCAGGGCGTATTGCATCTGTGACAAGTTCAGTGTGCTGTAACTTTTCCTGTTAGTACTGCTTTGTGCAGCAGCATGTGCCCTATGTCTTGCACTTACCACCAGTGCTAATGACCTTCATACTGCTATTTGCAATACATTTTGTTTGCACCTGTGTTGTAAATTCCCTCTTTCATAACTTCTGCCCTCTTTCTAGTCACCTCGCATTTCTCAGTATCACAAGACAGAATGCTGCAGCATTACTAATTTTCATGCTTCCATTGACAGTCATGGTTCTGCATCTTACAAGAACTCCCATAGTGAGAGAAAGATTTCCCATGTGTGCTGCTGCCTTCCAGGGATTACAGATAGTTTTCAGTCAGAGGAGGTTAAAACTTGCTAACTGATTTACAAAAACGAGGCTTAGTTGGTTTGTTCATCAGGAAAGCTGTTCTTCCAAAGGTAGGTGGAAGGGAAAGGAAGGGGTTGTTGCTGTGATTTTTTTGAACTCAAGGCTTTAAAATCTATTGATTTTTCACTACCATTATTTTATGAATCAGGAATGGCCTGTGCAGCCAAGACAATATTACTGTAAGACAAATGTGGTAGAACTACACAGAGAGAATCAACTTCTCATAGGAATTTGGGGTGTTTCTCAGTTCAGACAAGGTTACAAGAATTCTGAGGACATCACTGGTCTCAGTAGGACTCGCTACTTTTGTAAACTTGAGAGGTGCATAGTCTCATGTTGCATCTATGTGTGACCTTATTCTGCTCTGAAATAATTCAGATCAATAACTGAAATTTTTAGTGCTTAATAGCTGTGCTTAGATAAGGCTTTTGAAACTGACCTGTCATCCACTGACTCATTACCCCAGACATCTTGTCTCCAGCATAGCAAAGATGGCAAATTTTTCACAAAAGCCACACATGAAATGAAATTTCAGAATATATCGTCCAGATTAGAAAATGATAAAAACTACATTATGGTAAATGACCCTGTCACACTCAGGTTTAAATCTGCTCATTACCTCTCATGTGTCACCTACATTACCTCGTATGCAGCACCATCTTGGGAACAGATGAAGCAAATTCTCATTTTAGGGGGATACTCTGATCAGAAGTGACAAAGAAAGGCTAATGGCATCCTGGCTTGTACAAGAAATAGCATAGCCAGCAGGAGCAGTGTGAGGTAATCATCTCCCCGTACTCAGCTCTGGTGAGGCTGCACCTGAAATACTATGTTTAGTTTTGGACCCCTTACTATTAGAAAGACATTGAGGCCCTGGAGTGTGTCCAGAGAAAGGCAACCAAGCTGGTGAGGGGACTGGAGCACAGGCCTTATGAGGAACAGCTGAAGAAAATTGAATTTTTAGTCTGGAGAAAAGGAGAAAGGAGGCTAAGGGCAGACTTACAGCTCTATAACTATCTGAAAAGAGGTTGTGGTGAAGTGGGGCTGTGCCTCTTCTCCCATGTAACTAGCAATGGGACTAGAGGGAATGGCCTCAAACTGTACCAGGGGAGGTTCAGATTGGTTATTAGATTTGTTCCCAAAATAGTGGTCAGGTTCTGGAAAGGAGGTAATTCAGTCGCTGTACCTGGATGTGTTCAAGAAACATGTAGATGTGGTACCAAGGAACAAGGTTTACTGGGGAAATGTTGGTGGTAGGTGGATGGCTGAACTAGATGATCTTGGAGATATTTTCCAGCCTTGGTGATTTTATAATTCTATTCTGTGATTCCGTAAGTGTAGTGTTTATTGTCTGGTAGTTTTATGATGTTTATTTCTGCTCAGATTGTAATATCAATACTATTGAATCATTTATAAAAGACTAATTCAGTTTTTCCTTTGGAAAAGAAAATTTTGCTGCAAACCAGATGTTGTGTCTGATCTGAACTTTCATGGGTAAATTGATTACGAAAGCAGAAACTGCTTATTTTTCCTCAAGAGGAAATATGCTGGAGAGCACAACATTGAACTAATTTATAAGAACTATAAAATTATCAGTCTTCAGTCTTACTCTCTGCCACTACACACACACATCAAAAGACTTGCATTTTCCCACAGTCATTAAGATATGGCTTCCATTCTAATCTTACCAAGGGTTCAAGCAGAATTATATTGTGGTATGCAGCATAGAAAATGCCACCAACCTACGGGCTTAGTATGTTGCTTCCATCATTGCTGGAATTGCTTTGCCTACCTGAAGTACACACAACAAAAAATATTCAGTCTCTTGGAAGGCTTTGCTTCAGTGATTCTTCATTTCTTTGTGTAATTTCTGAAAAGTCAAACATTTTATTCCTACATGTTCTAATATTCTGTGCAGTATCAGCTATTAAAGTTATCTGCATGGGAAATAGCTGCTTCTCACTAGTTCTTTACTGGCAATACAGGAATTAAGCACAGGGGATTTGGCTTTAACATTTGGAATATAGTTTGAGAGCTTTATCATTCTGTCTTCCTGGAATAAGCATAGTTTTTTATAGGATTGTTAAATGGAGTTTCTATTTTGCAAACAGAGATATATTCATTCCTGATAAGAGTGTGCTTTTAAAAGCACTCAGATTTGGCTTAAGTCTTTTCTTCTTCAATGGTAATTTTGCAATATTTGTTAAGTCTACTGCAAATATTCATTGGTCTCCACCTCCTACGTGAATTTCTGTAAAAGACAAAATCTAAAGGATAGGTGAAATAGCTTGAGCTATTGTTGTCATGAGGGATGGGGAGGGGACATCTGACAACTCATTGTGAATTGTACTCTAAAGCCAGGCAGAGTTAATACTCCAGATCTCACAACCTACATTGCCCTTTTCAGTTTTGGGGCAAGGGTTTGTTTGAATACTTGTGACTGTAACAAATGTTTAAATTGGAATAATTTGATTCTTAAAGATGATGAAAGAAGAGGAGAGCTGCCTATCTGATTCCAGTGAATGGGGAAGTCTGAACACGAGCTTCATAAGCTTGTTACCAGCACAAATGAAATGGCTTTGAAAGATCTATCTTGAGAGTCACAATATAATTCTGACAAAATTTTGTCATTTTCTTCATTTCATTTTGTGGAAAAACTAGCAACAGGATTCCCTGACATGGTCATCTGTCTACATGCTATTGATATCAACTGTGAAGATAAGGAATAGGCTGAGCTTATTGTGTTCCTTTTTACCAGCCATTCATTGATGGTATTGCATAATGAAGACAGGCTTCCTAACTAAACAAATAGGTTATATGCATTTCTACTTGTAATATATGTACATTATAAGTCCAGGGGCCTCCAATCTTCAACTGTTTTCTGATCATAAGCAAATAATGCTTTGTGCCATAGTCTGAAGGCCATATGCCTGCATGTTCCCTTTCCTCACCCTGTAATTAACGCCTGAGAGCCGCTCCCAAGAATCCTTAAAATCTTATTGATCTTATAAAAATGGAACAGCCAGCCTTAGGAGAATTGGCTAGTTTAACAGGCAGGTTTTATGTGATGACTTTAAGTAGGAAAATTAAGTCCAAATGAGAAGCAGACTAACATTTGGCCTTAGTTATATCGAAGAGCGTCCTTCATGGAAAATTCCAACTATTTTTCATGTGAGTCTATTTCATGCTGTGCTTTCAGGATTAATTTGATTAAATTATTTTAATCTCTTTCTGTTTGTGCCTGGTCATTAGTGAGAGTTTTCAGTCTCTATGTGTTGTTCCTGAAGGTACTTAGCTAGCAGTAAGGTTGGAGGAGTTAATGATGCCTTTTGGTCTGGAGCTGAAAAGCAGGAGAAAGATGTTGGAAAGAAACAGCAGGCAGAAAAATGATGCACAGGGACACTCAAGGCAGCCATTTGGCAATGAGGCTTTTCTGCAACCCAGAGTTGTATCCACCAGTACACAAAGTATCGTACTGAGAATATTTTCCAATAAAATACTTGTCCAGAACAAATGAAAAGAAAAAAAAAAAAAAAGGAGATAGTTAAGAAAAGGCAGGATTGAATGACTACCAGGTTTCACTAGATAATGCCCCAGTCTGATTTAAAATTGTCCAAGCTGTAGATCCTTTGTCAAGGACTATGCACAAGTGATCTAAATTTTGCTGCTTAACACAACTCCTGTCTCTGTAGATTTATCAGCACAGAGCTCTGAGTCCATTTCACACCAATAGATTTGGCTGTCATGTCAGATGCACTGTGGATTCTTTGTAGCTATAAATCAATGCACATTTTCTTGGTCTCAGTGATAATATGTTTCTTGTTCACTAGCTGAAGACCAGACTAAGTATTTACTGACTTGATTTCTCATTTGTGTTGCATTCTTTATTTCAAGTTATATACAGTAACTGTAGTTTTTCTTCTGGTTTCAACTTCTGCTCTGTTTTATTTGCTAGGTTACAGCTGTATTTTAATACATTCCTCCTATTCTAGCTAGCTATCTCGAAGTAGCTTACTGAATCAGAAAGTAGGACAGTATGTTTTTATGAGAAAAGAAAAAGTGGAATCTTCATCAAAAAATGTCCTCTCTGCAGAATTATTGCCCATAAGTAATAACCACATTTCTGTGCTGTCATTTAATCCAAACTTTATTTGGATTTTTTCATCAAGCGTTTCCAGAATGTAGGAAACAGTGATGCAGGTCTGGTACATGAGGCTGTATAACTTCTCTTTCTTACTTATAAAAATGTACAGAGCAGTATAATGATAGTATAATTTTGTGTCATGAGTTTCTTTTCCCAGGTGTAATCGGAAAATGTGGAACAAGTCCTAGTGTTCCCATAAAAGCAAACTATTGCTTTGTATTAACTTGCCAGTTCTGTAGGGAGTCCCAGTATATGCTAGAAAGGCTCATTTTGTAAAGCAGACATTTCCATTTGCAGTGAATGGACAGAAAACTCACTTGAAGACCTACATTTA
The DNA here is from genome assembly GCF_019232065.1 of Centrocercus urophasianus. Taxonomy (NCBI): domain Eukaryota; kingdom Metazoa; phylum Chordata; class Aves; order Galliformes; family Phasianidae; genus Centrocercus; species Centrocercus urophasianus. The sequence continues at coordinate 79,944,300 of NW_024884142.1, read as the reverse complement.
GTTAAAATTTTATAAAAGTTTCGTCTTCTTAATAAAACAGCATGAGAGAAGGTGTAATGCGTACTTTGATATTTCACGTTTCAGAATTCATTTAACTGTTGTTATCCTGTGGCCCTGAGCCTTAGCAGGAAGTCAGAATGATAGGATGAGAGGGAATGACCTTTAGTTTCTCAGGGGAGTTTCAGGTTGGATATTAGGAAAAACAACTTCTCTGAAAGAGTGGTGAGGCATTGAAACAAGCTGCCTAGGGAGATGGTGAAGTCACCACCCCTGGAGGTGTTCAAGAAATGTGTAGATGTGGTATTTAGGGACAGGGCTTAGTGGGCAATAGTGGTGGTAGGTAGAAAGTTGGATGTGATGATCTTGGAGGTCTTTTCCAACTTTTATGTCTGCGATTCTGTTTTGTTTAAACATGATTTCTTTGTGAAAGCTATCTGTTCTGTGAAAGATGCTAATTTCCAGCCCACCTGTAGGTATGGAGCCATACTTCTTCAAAGGGCACATAATGCTTGGAGTAGTTACCTATTAAAACAGTCCAGCTCTAACAAAAACCCCAAGTTCAAGCTCTAGTTGCTAAATTTGGAACTTGGCGGAATTTCATGTTCCTTAGATTTTTAAAAATAAAAGATGAGGATTCAAATACAGTTTTCTTGTATTTGAATAATCTAAATTAGTATTTCATTGTATTTTGGATTACAAAAGCAGTATCTCAGCAAGTGTTTTCTTATGTAGCTACCATTGTAAGCATGTTACTAAGGTGAATGTTTTGTTTGTGCTGTTCCCTTTAAGTGCTTGTGCATTTAGCTCTCCTTACGAAAAGAGAGCTCTTCTGAAGAAGCTCACCTCATTTTTCACCTCATCCAGAAATCAGTGTCTCAAATTGCTGTCTTCTGTTCAAAGCTTTCAGAGGAGGGGATGCCAACTGGAAAGGGCTTTGTCTTCACCTCCCAAGCACTTACTCAAAATATACTTTTTCACTAAGCAATGGAAAGTGCTTTTTGAAATAACTAGTGTGGCTACAAGTAATGAGCTCTTTTCCCTTCAAAACCATACTGTAGGTACATTTACAGCCACTTAGGAATATTCTGGTAGAGGGCTAAGAGAGGTGTTTGAGAAAGAAGAGGAAAACATCATCTTGGGGCTGCTTTCATCATGAATAGTTATGATGCTGTACAAACATAATCAAGAAGAAAAGATTAGGATCTTGTGTCCATTTTACTGTTTTGTCTTCAGGGCAAATTCCCTCCCAGAAGCATGTCAAAAGGCAAGTCTGACTTGCTGATAAGCGGACTCTGAACTTCTGAAGGGCAAGTGGTTCCTGCCAGTGTCCAACTCATGATGTAATGATCACTGTGCAACGTGATATGTAGTGTCATGACTTGACTAATGGAATGATGGAACCAAGGAACTGCTTTCAGTCAACAGGAAAGTGATCAGACCTCCAGCTCTTTGAGAGTTTTTTGTTTGTTTGTTTGTTTGTTTTAAGCATTTCATTTCAATTTAAAATGAAGTGGATTTATTGCTGTGAAAATCTCACTTCCTGAAATAATATCATTCCTTGGATGAGCAGAAAGAAATCAGACATTTTCAATGTCAGTTATCTTGACGAATGCACAAGCGTACTGTTAAAGATGTCATCGCCACAGCATGGACTGCATGGCAGAAACATACTCAAGCACTAAATAATAGCTAGATATGAGAGCCCATTTTTATATGATGGCATTGACAGTTTGCAGACAACTTTTGGAATAGAACCTTCTTCTCCATAGGCTTTTGTCAAGTTTCAAAATAAGAATTTTAATGAGCTTCAGATATGAATGATATTTTTGTCTGGTGAAACCAGTGAAAATTCCTAGATAAGGTGGGACATAAATGATAAAGGTTGGTTATCTCTTGCTTGAAAGTACAGCTTTGAGCGGTGTGTTTGTATTGGTAGGAAGAGGTTGCCAGCTGCTTGTAAAGGCTTTTCTTAATATTTAAGTGTGATGATTATTTTTCATACTTCCATACAGCATGAGGATTAGTAAGAAAGACTGTTGCTTGATTCTGTCTTACGTTTCTGATGCTTGGATATGGCACAGGACAGTGATAAGGGGAATTTTTGAATTCAGAACTGAGAAGTGCTTTTGTGTCCACTGTACAGGTGGTTGGAGTGGTTGGAGTTTCTAATCAGAATGCAGATAAGATGCTGTGGCAAAACTTCATTCCATGAAACATCTTGGATGACCTGCTCTGTTCTATTGAGGGAACAGTTCATCAGGATTCCTTTGTATTAGGGAGGACAGTATTTCTACTGAACAGAAGACATTGTGTCATATCTACCAGATTGAGTGGATAATCTAGTACCTGAACAAGGCAGATATATCAATTACAATAAACAAACAGACAGTGAACTAATATAAATTTGAAGTGTTCTAATCAATAAAACAGCTATGGTTTGTACCAGTGCTTGATTCTTGCATTTCATGTTAGCATTTATGTGCTGCTGTTTATTCTACTTCACCCTTTAGAAACCTCATTATCTTCTGGACAGTTTCTAGATGCTCAGTGAGTAGCTGAAGTCAAAAAGAATGAGGAGTCTTCCAGGTTTGAACTTTGTTGTAATTGCCATATTTGCTTCAATGTTTTGATACCATCACGCTAATGCTGACATCCTTTGGCTCCGATTTCTGCAACTCACTCTGGCTTGCTTTGCAGGGCAATATGTAAAAATATATCTCACAGCTAAATCACATGACAAATTTTGCCCCTTGTCTTTCTTGCTGTGGGTTAAGCCATAGCACAGAACTGCTTTGCTCTTCTGTAACCTGCACTGGCTGCCCAATATAGCTGGCTGGTATTTGTAGACAGGGAACACACAGATGCTCACTGTGTTCCAGAAAAGGTTCACAGTTGAGACATTGATATGGCAAACTTGAATTGACACAGCAGGTAGGCCACTGGACAAACTATGATGTCCCTGGGACATTTCTTAGTGTAAGGAAAGCACTTCGATCTTCCTTTGTAATAACAAACATGATTAGGAATTTTGCTCTGTAACAAAGTTGACAATGGAGAAATGCTGTGTAGGGACAAGCTTGATGCTGGAGTTACAAAAGATTGGTTACAGAATATACATGCTCGAGCACGTGCTATATTTCATTTCTTTTTTTTTTTAATAGGCTTTTTTTTTCTTCTTCATCTTTGTTTGTTTGTTTGCTTGTTTAAATCTCCCTAGGATTAGTAGGATTGGTATAGTGATGCATTTTGTGTTTAACTTGTGTTGCTTAATGGGTCAGAATAGTGAGTTCATGGAGGCTAGGGTCTGTACACTTCCTTGCATCTTCACAGGTCTAGAAAAGAGCTGCCTGCTGGGGTTAAAGCACACTGACACACATTCCAAGGAGCATACCTCTGCCTCAGCTGCCAGAGGGAAGTCCAGTCAGGAAATTTCATAGTTCCCATTCAGGGTGCATGGAGCAGCTGCTCCTCCCTTAGCCCATCTGCTGGTGGCACATCTGTGCAGTCCCAGAAAGCTGCCTCTGAGAAAGCACAACTCTGCCTTTCAGCTACAGCTGAACTTGGCAGCTGCTCAGGAGTTATGCATGAATTTTGACTGTGCCTTTAGAGCAGAAGATTCTGAATTCCAGTGGAGTTGTGCTGGTATAATGTAAGGGAGAACAGTATCTGCTTCCCACTTGCTTCCAAACATATATTTAAATACACATATTAGAACATATATATTGCAGACTATTCCATGCTACTGACTATAACAGTCCTGGTTTATAAATACCATTGCATACAATGAATTACAGTGAAAAACTCTCAAGATGCTTTTTCAGTATATTCCACAAAATAATTTTTAGGTCACATGCAACTTGATTAAGAAATTGTAATAAATTGTCCCAATATGCAAGTTGTTAACACCTCTAATATCTACTCTGCTGTAGAAGATAAAAGTAGATAGAAAACTAATGAGATAAAATTATTAAACGAAACAATCCTATAAACTTTTCTACTTTAATAAGTTTTTTATTTTAGAGATCTCCCATTGTCCTGAAGTTAGCCCATGGAAATACCACTGGCCCATAAAAGTTTGGAAGTACTTAATTTCACAAGGCTTCATTTTGATACTTGAACATATTATCCCTATCTTTGCATGTGAAAAGAATATCATTAAATTGGTTGGATGTAAGGATTCCTAATTAGAGATCCTTCCCCAGCAGCAGTCAGCCCTTAAATGAGGTCTGAGAGGTGCAGCCAGGCTCCACCCCTTCCAGTCACACAGCTGAATTGCCTTCACTTGTGCTCCCAGAGCTGATCAGGTCCTTTCCCCAGATGATCAATCAGTGGTTCAGGCTGTGTCTCAACAAGTTTTTTTACATGAAAAACTACTCAAATGCTCATTAAAAGCATAGGCAGACTGCACTTATACCTCTAAAAAGCCCCCAAACTCAGTAAAAGTAATTTGCTTTTTTTTTTTTAAAATCATTCAGCTCTCTAAATGATGAGATTGGTGCATGAGGAGTATTATCAAGCTTTTCCATCAGCTTTAAAAAGTTCAAGTTTTTCGTGTCCATGGACTCTAGGAATCAAAAATGTACTTGAGGTAATCAGAACATGAGAAATCATGTCCACTGTTTGGTTTCTTCTGGGATACCTTTCTCTTGTCTTTTCAGATCAACTGTTGAAAATACATTTAAGAGAAAAGATGTGGGCAAATAAGGTGGAAGAAGCAAAGAAGAGCTTTCTTATTAGTTACGTTTTTCTTTTTAACTAAGCTTCTTTAAATGCATATCTAAAAAATACACAATTTTCTGTCTTTGATTTTGAATTTTCTGATTTATGACAAAGCTTAGAATTAGTGATTTCTTAATACATGATAAGAACAAATTCAGAACCAGCAAATGCAATGTTCAAACACAGTAAACATTCAGAAGAGGCAATAATGTTATTGGCACATGGAAGTAGAGACATAATTGACTTTGAATGCAAAGCTGTAGTTTAGGCACCCATGTTGTTTGCTCAAGAGTTCTGCATCAGAGGTTCTTGCAACCCAGCTTCATGCAATTAATCTCACAGAATTCAGTAACGTTCTGTGTAGGAGCATGAGAGAAAATGATCCTTATTAAATAGGAAATTGTTCTATTTTTTAAAAGTTCCATTTATGTTTATTTTGCTTCTGCATTTCAAAAGCTTCTAATTAATATTTACTTTAAAGGTTGGTCTGAATGTTACTCATTCTGCATGCAGAGCATAGGAGTGAGCTGTAGTACAGTTTCTTTCTGAACCACTGAACTGCTGAAGCAATATACCACGATGAAATGCAGCCTTGCCAACAAAAATAGAAGTAATGTAGTATCCTAAATGCGAAGTTAAACAGCTACATAATCTCCCTAGGAAATCTGCTTTTGCATTAATTTTCTTGAAATAGTCAGACTGATTGTACTTTTTTTAGTTAATATTATTATTGTGTAGAAAAAGTGGATTTTGATCTAGAATATTTTCACAAGTAAACTCAGTTGGTTTTTTTTTTTTTTTCAAATGGCTTGATATACCAAGACAAGATAATAAGATATTTTGTTCAAATATTCTGCTACTGTGCATCCTGAAAATCATGTTTATCTTTTCAAAGATTGTACGATTGGGATCTCAAGCTCAATTAAATCATTCTTGATGTGCTCTAGCCAGAGACTTCCATAATGTATCTGATTTCTCTTGTTGTGAGAAAGAGTATTTTGCAACATTGAAAATGTAGCACAACCTAGACAAAAAATCTTGATAGAAACAATAATGTGACATGCTAGAAGTACTACTGCTCTGGATCTCCCGGTTGACAGAGCTTCTGATTTTATTTTATTGATTTTTTTTATTTCTGAAACAATTTCTGCTGTTTGGTTTGTTTTTGAGGTGTGGGAATGGTTGTGAGGAACAGAAATAGTGCTGAGTGCACTTCCATTGTTTTTCATTTTTGTTAGTATTTTTTTCTGGGAAAAATCTACTCTTTTTTACCAGCTTTTTTTTTTTTTTTTTTTTTTTTTTTAATCAGTACTTGCTATTCATTATCAATAATGAAGCTGTATGATATGTTGTATTATGAATGTACCCTACTGCTTCAGTTCTCTGGCTCAACAAATAAACATTTACATATGCATCACACTTGAAAAAATAATAATTTCCTTGAAAAATAATAATTTTCTTCTTCATCTCAGCCATGGGCCCAGAATTCATTTCTGTGAATGTTCCTATGAATAAAATTTCAAACATCAATATTTTAAAAATGAAACAGAAATGGCTGGTAAAAAGTATTATATCACATTTCTAATCACAAGGCAGTTGAATGTGATTAGTGATATTGATGCTACTTGAACAGTTGCACTGGCAACTCTTGACAAATATTGAAATGGTGGCTACCCTGTAGTTCCTGTAGGAAAATAACTGTAAAGTTGTATTTAATGATGGTAGAAAGGATAAAGAATGGGACTCCCAAGTTTAGACATGTATACTGGGCTTTTATCTCAGATAGGACATTCAAGAGATGGGAAAGAGCTGTGTTTCGGGCAACTGGCTGAATGAGGTCTGAGAGGTGCAGCCAGGCTCCACCCCTAGGATATGGAAAATATTTAGGTTTTAGTGAATAAGACATGAAAACAAGGTAACATGGCAGCCACATGACTTTAATAAGCAGTGAATGCCTACTGAAATTATATGACAAATATATTTTTATTGTATGACAAACATTTCTTGGAGGTCCTAGGGTCTGTTTCATATTCCTAGGAGTAGTTTTTAAAATTTGTACTGTGAGTTCTTGCAAAAAAAGCAGCAAATTACTAAAATATCTGCTGATGGACCATTTGAAAGAAGAGAAAATTGTGAAAAACCCTTCAGTCGATGAAATGCTTCATTGGTATTTGATGAAGACAAGCACAGGCAGTAGTCTACAGTCATTGAACTGAAATGTAAAAGTACTAGTTTCTTATCCCAGCAGGATTACAGCTCTGAATTGTTAGTCAATTCAGGCTGTGCTGTTTTTACTCTGGTTAGTCATTGGGAAAGGATCTTTTCTTATTTTACTGAGCTGCAGATAATAACCAATGTGTGAGTTGTACCCTATAAGCAGCTCATCTGGCTCTGCTATTGTTCCCTTGTAAAGGAAATGGCACCTGGAAGGGGATAGCTGAAAATATGAGCCAGTGGGGAAAGTAAACAACAACAAAAAAAAACACCTTTAAAGTCAAGCAATAAACACTGTCTATGGGGTAGTGTAGAATGATTTAGTAACACTTGCAACAGCCATCATTTCTGAGATTGAAGAGATCCATTGTTTGTTTTGTGTCAGTATGATCAATGGTTTGTTTTTACATTACATCAACACAGTTTTTCTTCAATATGTTGCAGCATTGAATCAGCTTGTTACAGTGCCTGAGCACAATTCTCAAGAGAAAAATGGCTGTTGGCCCAGCAGCAGGAACTAATACTTTATTTGTATATGACATCAATTATTACAATGGGTAGGTGCCCTGAAAACATATTCTTCAGAATCTGGCTGCTACCCTCCGCTTTGAGAGAGATGTGGAGCAGAGAAAAAGCTCTCCTGGTAGCTGTTCCAAATGAGGATTTCTCTCTTTTCGCTACATGCAAATTGTTTCAGGGTTTTTAATTGAAATAATGTAAAGGGTAAAGTCAACGGCAAATGGAGACTGAGCAGAGGAAAGGTCGTATCAGAGGATCATAGAAAACCAGAATTTGGAACCTTAGACTGAAAAGGGCATTTGATCCAGCCCCGCTAAAAGCAGGGCCAAATTAGGTAATTGTCTGAATTTGCAGCCAGTGCCAACATGTTGTTATAAACCTATCTAGTAGTTGAGATCAAGGAAAATGCTGCTAGGTGAACATCACACACTGTGGAGGAGAACCCAAGCTGAAGCTAATGCTCGTTGGTACACAGCTGCTGGATGATTCCATGCCTCCCTGGAGCAGTGCTAGGGGAGAGTGTCAGTTAGTGCCTGTGTGACCATCAGGATTTTTCAGACAAACCTTACCCCTTGCTTGGTTCACTCAGTCAGCTGACCTTAGTACTGACATACTGCCACATGTTCCTTTTCCCTTGTGACACCAACCAATGTTAATCTGTGGAGAAGTAGCTCCCAGTGCAGCTCTTCAGCTGCTGTAGAACATGGCAGTGGGCAAAGCCAGAGCACAGTGGTCACAGGTGGGATGATGTGGATTAGCTGAAAGCTACTTTTGTCTGCGCTACAAGCACCCTCTGGTCATGGAAGCAGATTGCTTGCAAATACATAATTTTAATAGTAGTTGAACTTGCAGCCAAGAAATCATTCTTCCTTTCTCAGTTAAGTGAAAAGCTTATAATTAATTCAAAACTCTGAGGATTGTGTTGCAGATAAAAGTCTATTCTCTCTGGCTTTTGAGTATTGCATACTTAGCATTAGGTCAAAATAAATCAAAACAAGTGTAAGATGCTTTAAAAAGGAGGAAAAAAAAGAAAAAAAAAAAGAAAAATGTTTCTAGCTAGACAGAAATATTTCCCATTATTGTGTTAGACTAGTAAATGTTTCAAAAATCATGTATGCGAATTTCTTTTTCTTGATCAGGACCAAGGAATGTAGCTGGTTTTCACCTTTGCATGGAAAATAGCAGAAAGTGTTATAGAGACATCCTGAAGTATAACTAATGCACCTGCCAATGACTGTTTTGACAGTCTGAGTCAGAATGTATGGTGATAGTTTGTAATCACAGGAACACAAGTTCATGCCAAATAGGTTGAGTGAGTTCTAATTTTACACATTTGTGCCCATCTACAGCATATGAAGAATAATAACCTATTCAGTGAGGAAAACATATTTGGACAGGTGTTTGGCAGAGAGCTCTCACTGCATACAAGAATTGCAATAAACCCATTCAGTGGTTACCAAATTTTTTGGAGTAATGCCCATCACATCTTACTCCATACCAGCTGAAAGCCAAAAATACAGGAGAAGCATACTGGAAGATCTTGTAGCAGTTCAAAATACTCCTTCAGACATACATAAAAAAATTCTCTACCATCGGTTGTGTTTTGCATAACTTTGAGATGCTGCATAGCATACAAGATAACAGCAAATGAAAACAGTGCTTTGTTATCTCTGCTTAATAATTTCTCCATCTCTGCTCAGTTGTCTGTCTACAGAACAGATACTGTGAGATTAATGAAATATTAGAGAAGAGTCTCTTTAGGCCATGAGGAACTAATTCCACACACAAATATGGAACTCAACTGTCGCTCTGACCATTTGCTGGGTTCGAAATTAGCAATATAACCAAGTGTGCTTTTATTAGGATTTTTAAACATTTATAAGGATTTTTAAAGCCTGGAGTCTCATCATATTAGCATAAGGTAGGTTTCATTCAGTTGGAAGATCAGCTTAGCTTTTTGTAGCAATATGGCATTGCCTTTCTTTCTGGAGTTTTTAAATGAAGAAATGAATCTGGAAAATAATTCTGAATGTCTGCAATGAGCCTCTCTGATAAGAACTACTGCTGATCTCTCACCAATTCCCATCTAGGAGCCTCTCAAGGCTAACTTGATATCAGTCTTTTATATAGCTCTGGAATAAGCAGATGAAGGTAGCTATATTTTTCCTACTGCTGCTGCTTTTTGACTGCTGTTTGCTCAGTGGTAGAAGTTTTGAATTAAGTTTGAGTATTAGCTAGCTGTGTATTTTGATATTGCTCCATTCACTTTGCAATGTTGACTGTCACCGAAGGAGGAGAAAACATAATTTCTAATGTTTATGGAGGCGGCAAGTATTGAGCTATCATAAATATTGAAACATAGTGATCTTTGAATAATGTGTATGTGAAATCTAAGTAACTTCATCTCTCACTGAAAGTAACAAGCTTACTGTGAAAAGTAAACATTAAAGAAAAAGGTCTCAATTGTGTTAACACTGAGTTAGCAGCAGGTTAACAGAACTGAACTGCTGCTTCAGGGAAACACTGAAACCATAGCAGCATCAGCTAGTTATACCAAGAAAAATGTATTCCTGAGTTGTTTCCTGTATGACTCTAAGGTGACAATTCATAACCTGATGTGTGCTTCCTAACAGAAACTAGTCCCAATCTGTAGTTCTCCTGCAGATTTTAGGTAATAAGGGTAACAAAGGACTCAGATGTGACCACACAGTCTGATCTTCACTGCATGTGTGCTCATTCTGCACTGGATATTGAAAGAACAAATTTAGATTAGTAAATTTGGCTTGATTCTAGATCGTGATGATCAAGTCATGGAAAATTAATTTCATTCTCTTTTCTGATAAGTGAGGCAAAATTTTTACACTATGAGGAGCCAATTTCTGATCTCATTAGTTGAGTGTCAGTCTGTAGTGTCATGACTACATGACTACAGAGTGTCATGTAGTTCCATGACTTCAAAGCTCTGCTTCTCTTTTTAATGCCAGTTCTCCATCTGCTCACCCCTGCTCTCATGTTGTTATTGTGTCTTCTGCTTCATACCTCAGTGCATTTTTTTCGTGAATATTCTGTGCTTGGGCTTGCCTTACATTTTGTGTGTCAAGCATGTGAACCCCGTTATTGAAAGAACATATCCAAATGCATTTCTTACATCTCTGCTCTGTTGCATGTTTCTATTTCATAAACAAATTCTGACTTGATTGAAAATAATTGCAAAACCCTCCTTGGATTTTACAGAGACAGGATTCACTGTCTGTGTCTGGATTTGTCTAAGAGATTGAAAAATATTTGAGACAGAGACAGTTGGGTAGACTTCCAGCTCCTATGGTGGTACATTGGACAGATTTCTAATATTTTAGAGTGCTTAGCTCTTCAAAAGAGATTTTTCTACTTCTGTTAAATGAAAGCTAAGTCTGAGACTGGGGCTTCTTTGTTTGCCAGGCATTTTATAAATGTGGATTTCCACTACCTAAATGATGCTACATAACTCCATTTTCATTAATAATATTTATACCCTGATTCACCCTACCTGCTTTCATCAATTTTGTAAAGGTCTCTGTATCAATAACTGCATCATGCTGGATTTCCTCTAAGGAGTCAAGTCTGCTTCTCTCTGATCTGTACCACCCCAGATGTGCTGTTGTCATTGTGTGTGACTACATGAGTGTATCCAACTCCAGCTGCGTGCCTTCTGTGTATATGCCACCTGATGTTCAGAAATGGCCACAGCACTCAAGTCCCATCACAGTCGATTGTTGACTTTGTGTAAGCAACAGTTCCTGCTCTGAGTCTGTGTGGCAGACTTGTCTCTTACTCTGTTTTATTAGCTACCCACTTTTTTATTTTTTATTTTTTTAATGTACAGACCAAAAAGCAACTTTTTGATTTAACTAAGAACTGTAACGACTATCTAGGGGTACAAAGTCAATTCTGAAGAAGTTATATCATCTGAGAGTTAATGCTTTGAGTTTGTTCTGCATCTATTTATGAACTCTGGATTTAAAAGCAATACACTGTTAATTCAGGCATACCCTTCAAGTTATATACAGGCAACTGAAGCATGGAATAAGGCAGCCACAATACCAACAGTTTTTGGTATGTTTTCCAGAGTGCTAACTGAAACGAACAGAGCAGGAAAGAAACAGGTGTTTTGTATAACAAAGAACAATGTGTATCAACATTGCATAGTTCTTTGGACAGTATGCCTTTTGGACAACAACTTCAATTTAAAAATAATGCAGAAAATGCCTAAAAATCAGGAGAAGTACTAGTTAGGTACATAATTCTGATGAGTGAAAAATGAAAAACTTCTATGGAAACAAGGAGGTTCAACTGAGCAGAAGTAACACAGACCCTAACTGTTATTTCTACAGCATAAGGTGCTGATATTTTATTCACTGCTTTAAATATCCTGTCTAATGTGATGCCAGCAAGAATTTCAAATTCCTGACCTGGTCGGTGGTGATATGAATAAATTAAACTTGTAGCAAAGATCTTTGGAAGACTGTTACTCTCTTTTCAAGTAGTAGTATGTACAAAATGACAGAATGATCACCCGTAAGAAATAGGCAATAATTCTGTTGAATGGGTATGTGGTGCTTGATTTCCAGCTAATCTTCTAAAAACTCAAAAGATGCTTGAATAATTTTACTGCAAACACAAGGAAAGAATGATCAAAAACGTCCACCTGTCATTTTACTTGTTGCTGCTGTTCTAGAGCTGTACCTGACTTTATTGTTGTTGTTGCTTGAAGTCTGCTGCCTGCATTTGGATGTAAATAGGGCTACTTTCTAGCCAAGAGCCTGTGAAGTGAGCCGCAGAGAAAGTACAATGGAGTTGCAAGTTGTGGCACGTCTATTAGAAATCTATGAGTCATAGCATACTTACTGTGATGGACAAACTGTTCAGAGATATCTTAGGGACTAATGAAATATTTGCTCAGTGAAAGAATGCAAAACCTAGCTGTACTGCTTTCCGGATTCCAGCAAAAACCGCACTTGGAGTAAGCGCATGAGTGCTGTTCTCGATTTCTTTCAGTCTCATTCAGTGAGAACACCGCCAACAAATGACTTCATATTTTGGGGGGGATACCAAATACATGGATCTGTGTCACTAGCCAACAGGTGTAGCATAACTGTTGGAGTGATTTTTGTCAAACCAACTTCCCTTAAAAGTATTTTAACATCCATTATTATTTGTATCTGACTGTTTAGTACTTTGTTTCTCAAAGAGCCACAAACACCTGTATCACGGAGGAAGAACTGTAAGAAGATTGCTGATAAGGAAAAGTTTCTTGTGCTCTACCATCAGATGTTCCAGACTGTTCCCTGAAACAGTATGTTCAGTATTTTGATATCTTTTTAGATTCTAAATTGCTGTGAATTAAGCTTATTTTCTTTCCTTTTGATTGTTTCTGGGAAATCTTACTAAGCCTTTCAATTCGTACTATTTTGCAGATGCCCTTTTCCTAAATATGATCTTATCTGCAGGAAATTGCAATTATGTGTGAGGATTGAACTGAAGGTTTTTTAAACATACAGAACTAGTTAAAGCAATCTGGAAAAAAATGAATTTTATAGGTATGACTGTACCTCACAAAATAATGTGTTCTTACAGATTAATTTCAGGTACACCATCTTGTGGAAACCCCTCCTTGTTTTTGATCTGTTACAGGAAATAAATAAGGAAAGAATTCTTTATTATGTAAGTATTGTTAGAATATTTTCATTTTAGCTGTGATATTAAGAGTTGTATTTTTTATTATTATATCACAGCTGTCTGAAAACTAGAATAAATTAAGATAGATCATTCTGAAATGAAATTTAAACATGGACATGATTTTTTGGTCATATGATGTGAAGAGGATAAGGGAACAACTTGACCTTTGCAAGACATTTCTACAGCTTTTTAGGATGTTCAGAATCTCCAAAGCCAATTAGTCTAGCAGCTATAACAGCTATGAGAAGCCAGAGACAGTTTCCTTGGTTTCTTCATACATGCTATAAGCAGCACAATGTCCATGTCAGTTGACTCTTAACCTATGTATAGGAAAGCAGCATTTAAGGGGGCCTTCTGTTTCTTCCTAGAGCTTCATATACATTTGTGTTCTGTTCTATTTCATTTTGCATCTTTCACTCTAGTCACACTGTGAGGATTTTTTTTGTTTTGTTTTGTAAGGATCCTTCATTGGAACCTTTATGAATTAGTCCCTTTCCAGTACCTTGATTTTGTCCCTTTGAGGGAGGGAGTTTGCTCTCCATATCTGCTGTGCAGTGTGGTGTGTGCAGCCAGGGTCCATCTGCCTTTAAGACACTCGGAGTTTAGTGCTACTCTACAGTTTGTGAGAAAATTCTGAGATTCAGCAAAAGGAAATTGCTCTGTAAATTGGAGTTAATAGTAGTAAATTTGACATAGCAGCCACAGAAAAATTAGGCTGAAGGGTTTCTTAACGTAACTAATGCTTAAAAGTTACAGCAGTGTTTGTCTTTCATGACACGTTTCAGAACTGTTGGTTTTCAAATGAAAAGTATTTTTATAATTCTGCAAGGTTTACTGAGTTTAACAGGATGGTTTCACCCACAGCACTTCTGACTTTCTTTGGACTATTGATTGGGTCATGGTAATTCTTGATGCAGCAGACACATATGCATGAAATTAGCTGCTTACACGTGATTTCTCAAATATGTATACATATTATTTATTTACTTATTTTTTTCACAGCTACCTTTCATAGAGTAAACACCCATGCTAGGAAAAGGTTCTGCACCAGAGTATGATGGGCATGGCACAGGTTAACCAGGGCAGTGGGCACAGCCCCGAGTGCCAGAGTTTAGGAAGCATTTGGGCAATGCTCTCAGACATAGGATTTGAATGTTGGGTGGTCCCGTGTGGAGCTAGGGATTGGGCTCCATGGTCCTTATATGTCCCTTCCAACTTGTGATAATTTGTGATTCTATGAATGAAGTGGCACCCAGCAAATTTTGGAATGCTGGTGTCTTAATATCTTCCTAATCTTTTTGTTTCTTCTCCGAGTATTGCTGACTTAGAAATAATCACAAATATATGGTTTTCCAGCATTCCAGGGTGGTGTAAGTATTACTAAATGTAAAAAACAGCTAATTTTGATACATTTCTATTCCCTTTTTTTCCCATACTGAGCATAAAATTGTGCCCCAAGTTAACACAGGAATTGGCAGAAGGGACTGCATGGTGCCAACCACTGAGGTTAATTTTGTGCCATGTGATGAGGCAGATGTCTGATATGTAGTTATTTGACTGGTTTTTATCTGGTGCTTCCCTCCTCCTGTCATAATGCCTGAAGTAAAGCTGGTTTATGTTCCAAAGGATTTGTTTGCATGCATTTTATGAAAGAAGGAAAAGAAAAACATATATTTTCCTTGGGGATTTAGGGAATAAGATTTTCTTACTCTTTCTTTGTCCTGAATTTTTAGTATTGTGATATAGTTTCCTCTTGAGCACATATGCCTTCCCTGATGTCCTATTACAGAGTTCAGTCATCAAGAGATCACAAAGGAAGAGGTCACCACTAGAAGATCAATCTTTAGCTAAATTGCTTTGAAGAAGGAAGAAATTCAGGAATGGGAATGCCTCTGCCTCCTGCTTCAGGTCTATTGAAAGAGCCTGGGCCCTTGCTGCAGTCTAAGATGTATTTTGTCAGTAAGCAGGTACCCACAGAATATTTGGCATCTCGGCTTCTTGACAATATAGAGCACACAGTTGTGTTCAAATGGGTTTCATTCACTGTGCAATTACTTCTGAGTGAAAGGTAGCTGTAGATCTGTGTGTCTTTGGGTTGTAGTTTTGGAGCCCCTCCTCTCCAAATGCAGTATCTGAGCATTTGCACATCCTCTCTGCCTTTGCAACACCATGAGCCCACTCTCTGAGTGCTTGTTTTTATTAGGCTTTTGATTGAGAAAGGAAACTGGATTATTGGACTGTGGCTTGACTGCACATAAACCCCAGTTTAGTTTTTTGTTCCATTATTACAACTGCTTACATTAATTGAATTTTTAATAAAAGCCCGAGCAATTCACACAGCTGGTGTTCTCCAGGCTAGTCATAGCCAGAGGTCATCAAAGCTTTCACGGGCAATTTCACATCTTTTTTATTTGTTCCCTGCTGTTTTGTTTTGCTTTGTTTTCAATAGGTGGCCAAGAGGGAAACTGTTTTCTTCCTCATTTGCTGTGTTTGTAGAGGGATTGTACAACCTTCTGATAGTTCCAGCATTTCCTCTGCAAGTCCCTCCTCAGATCATTGAGGTGAAAGTAAAATGCGTTTCTCCAACTGTTCTATTACTGATTGCATGTTGAAGTCTATTTTCCTTTTTCTGCTATTCATCCCACCCATAGTTCCACCGAACTTTTAATTATTTACTTTTTCTAGCTCCCCTTTCCAAATTAGACTTTGTCTAACGCAGATTTCTCAAGAGCCTCCTGCTCTTTGTGTTTCTGAGCACTAATCTGTGTAAGAAGATCGTCAGGTTCTTATTTCTTTTAAGTGCTCCTTCCAACCTGAGCATCACACAGAAACCATTAGACAATACATGCATGTATACATGTATATGTGTGTATTTCCAATTTTGTGAAGAAACGTGAGCTAGGCATGGATCAATACTGGGTACTGCCAGAGCACAGAGGTGCCTAGGACACAGGGTTGTTGCCTTTTGGCTCAGTGAGTTTGTACTCTACTGAGCAGACATCACTGTGCATGTCCCAGGGATGCAGCTCATGCAATTAATCCTGAGCTTGACAAAGTTCCCAGTGGATCCCTGGAAGTTCATTTTTATCACATCCAGGCCTGCAGCCACTCCAGATCTTCCTGTGAGCTCCCTGGCCCTGTATAACATGCAGAATTTAGGAGAAAGCTCAGTGTTACTACTTTGGTTTCCCTAAATATTCTTATCTTTAGCTGTGCTACTTTATCCCTCAGATACCATCAGGCTCCAAATCACATGCTTTAGCACTAAAGCTGCCAAATACTGATAGATGACAGGCAGGAAGATAGTAGAGCCTGATCTTGTAACAGTCCTCATACTGTGAATATATAACCACTTACTGAAAATCGTTATCTTCCTGTAACAGTATCTTCACATACCAGTGGGACCTGAAGTTGGCTTTCTAAAAGATGGAGATGGCTTTTAGGATAAAGATCTTTATACAGATGCATTTACACCAATTTATATTCTAAGAAAAGTTAAATAACCACTGATGAGATTTCTTATGTACTGAATGTTAGGCCTGCACAGTTTTTTCCTGTAACAAGTTTTGTCCTGGACACGACTTTTTTTCTCCTCTTCCAAATTTGTTATTCTTGGTAAGGCATTATGTGAATAGAACTGCACTGATATAATTTAATTTGTTTCTCATATCTGAATTAGACTTAAGTACTTCTGTGATTGCATGGGTACTCATGAATGGGAATAAAGCAATTCTTCTGTGCAAGGCAAGCTCTTAAATGTATTTTCCCTAACATTTAATACCATTGAAAATCATTCTAGTGTTTCGAGGACATTAAGGAAAGCTAGATGAACTATTTTATCTTGAAAGTAGTCCTACTGTCTTTTCTTGCATATTGTGAAAAAGGCCAGCAAATGCTAATAATATCCATCTTTCTGGACTTTTGAAATTACTTCCTTGCACATACAGACACAATAACTCCTGAATACATAAAAAGAATTTGGTCCTCCAAAACCAAATTCCAGTTAATTCCACCGTAAAGGAGCTGAGCGTCTTCAGTGCTACGAAATGAAAAGTAGCACAAAGCTATAAGATGATGAAATTTTACAAATGCACCAAGAAAAACTATTTTCTGATAAAAATATTTTTAGGCATTTCTTTATTTATAGTCCCACATGCAGACAAAAGGGCTCATTAGAAATACATTTTATGTACACCAAGGTCATGCCTGAACTGCCTTCATGCCTGATTCTCCATTTCCAGCGAGAATTTAAAAGCTGAGACTGCCTGAATTGTGAGCGTGGTCTAACACTTTATCTAAACAGAGCCAACCATGGAGTTCATTTATTCTTTTTTTAAACAAAAATTGAGACCTTCAATGATTGGCTCTTTATTCCTTCAGCATGAGCTAATTTGCATTCCTGACTCTTCTCCCTGGAATAGTGCTCTACAGAACTCTGGCTTAATTGATACCCAGAATTGCCTTCAGGGTGTGAGTGCGGTATTCTTTAGCATCTGGCAGGACTGGGTGATGTGTAGCTGGTAGTAAGGTGTCTGTACTGAAGATAGGAGACGTAGCGGGGCCTTCTGCTCTTTCTGAGCATCACACACTGCTCATAAGACCATTCCTTCTTAAGTAGGTTGGCATCTGTGGTACAATTTAGCAAGTTTATGTCTATGCACAGCTAGACAGTTGAGTAGTAGCAGAGAACTGATAGAAAATCACTCCAGAATTTTGAAATAAAATACTACTCTGTCGTATATTAAAATATAAGTCTTATAACAGGTAGATTGTCCTTCTAGTTTCATACAGATGGCTCCTTATGGAAAGTGTTGGAAAAATGTCCTTTCCTGGAGATGCTCGATGCTGTGTTGGATGGGGCCCTGAGCAGCCTGCTCTGGTGGGCGGCAGCCATGCTCATGGCATGGAGATGGAACTGGGTGGACTGTAAAGTTCCTTCCAACGAAAGCCTTTCTATGACATATAATGATATGAGACCTCTATTTTCTTTGCCCTCATACATGGTTCTTATCACTATGGTTTCCTCTGTTGCTTGAAGCATATAAAGCAGTCAGTTTAAGAACCCTCGCTTCAACATTGCTTTCTGTTTCTGTTCAGTCAAACACTTTGAAGGGCCTGTAGCTCAGAAAAAGTGTGCTGTGGGAAAAGATGTGTAGTGCAGGTTGTTGTGCTTTGTTTGTTTTAAAATTAGTTTTTCTTTTTCAAATGCAGTTTCAGTCAGATGCCTAACCTGTGTCCTCATGTTGCAGCTTATGAGCTGGTAAGTCACCCCTGCATCTTTTTCCCTCCCAGACACCTCTACATTTCAGCTCCTTTACTGCAGCAGCTGACAGTATTCCCTGCAATAATAATTGATATCTATGTAACACCACATTTCAGTGGAGACAGACTATTGAACGTTGAATAGCGTAAAGAGCTTTAAGTTTTTGATGTTGGATTTTTGTGGCATATGGAAAAAGCAGCATAGCAACATAACCACTACTCCTAATTGTTTAAAAATGTCAAGATTTTTCAAAATTCAAGGATTACATTCTGCCAGAAGAAACTCTCTTTTCTCTGGAATAAAGGTTTTTGGCAAAAGAGTCTGAAGGCAGAAACCTATGATCTCATCAGCCTATTTTTTAAGCAGCAGGGAGATGGACAGAAAAAGATGCTTTTGCAACATCTCTGCCAAGGGACAAGATAATCTTTAGCTTATCCAAGATTCAAAAAAATTTTCAGTACACGAATCTTCATCTTGGAAAAGTTAACAAATATGGACTGGAGGCTAAAGTACAACTGTGTTATAAATTGTATTCATAGCAAATTCACAGATGAATATAACCAGCTGTCTTTTTATTTGCAGCAATGTGAAAAAAAAAATAATAATAATTTTAAAAAGGAAATGATTAGCTGAATATTTAGCAAATGAGTATGAATTATTGCTGAGAAGATTTAGAAAAATATTAAAGTTATAAAAACAATCTAGTATCTACTGGAATGAATAAGAAATACTACAAAATACCCATGGTAAAAAGATGTTGTTATCCAAGAATCTTGTGAACTTGACACAAAATGGTGTGTTTATAAAGGGAAAAGTTTCAGCTCCAGTGCACAGCAGAGAAGTAAAAATGAGGTTCATGGCAATGTTGCAAAGGAAATATTTGGCAGAACTGATCTCCTGCTAAGTGATGTACTGGTGAACTTGACAGCTGCTTCTTGTAGAATAGACTGTGGGTGAAAAAGCAGGTAGGTGTCTGTCTTGATTCGTATTGATTCTGAATAGTTTTTATTTAAGTTATTCATAATCCACTCAATAAAATCCACGGTGATTGTTTCATGGATAGTGAGAAATAACTGAACGTTTGAGGAAACCTGTTTTACTTTTGAGACTGCAGATCAAAGAAATATACAATATGGTATTTGAAAAGGATTCTTCACTCAGTTATTCTTATTAATACTACTTGAAAAAAAAAATAACAACAACACAGAAAAGCAGAATTTTAAGTGACTTAAAATACATTTTTCTTTAATTTTAGTGGTTAGGGAAATTCCTACAGGACCATGTTATTTATGACCTAATGTAGCTTGATTAAAAGCCAGCAAAATATATCAGTCAGGTTTTTGATTTGACCAAGTGTCAGAGAACACACACATGATGTATTTTAAATTGGCAAAGCCTCATTTTGGTGAAGAGTGCTGTAAATTACTTTTGATTAAAGAAGAAAAAAATCAGCAGAGGAAGGGAAAAATCATTACGACCAGAACAAGAGTAATAAAACATTAATGCTCTGCGTAAAGATTGATGGGTGGTAGAGGAGCTGATCTGTAAAAGTCACCAGTACCACAGGGCATGAGTTTATTAAGCGTATGAAAGAGGCAGAGTGGAAAAAAATTGAGGTAACGCTTTAATCAACAGAAAAGGAAGATAAACAATATTTGTAGGCTCATATTAAAGGGATTTTAATTTGAGGTTAATTGTCTCTGCAAATCTCAGACCTCCTCCCTCTCCCCTCAAGTCATTGACAATTTGAATACAAATCTTCCCCAGCCCTGATTTATTTGAGCAACTAAAGACAGATAATGATGAGTGGAGAGGCATATTGGGAAAGCTGGCATGTCATCTTATTTCTGGTAATTAGAATGTATGAGAAAATGCATAGAAATATATTTATATCTATATATAGAATAATATATATATACTTCACATAAAGTAATAAATCACCAACTCCAAAATGGGCTGAGCTATGACTCAGGCAAACACAGATGAGAATTAGGGCCCTAGATTTGAAGTTGTTTGTGGCTGGGACCTTATCTTCACATCTCTTTCCACACAAAAACCCTATAAACTGTGCTACCTTACTGGGAACCTGACCATTCTTGTGATACAGAAACTAATGAAATCTTCCTCTGTTAGGAAAAGAAGTAAAAAATTGGAAATACTTTAGTAAAACAGTATATAAAGTTAGTGATCAGTTGACCAAAGTTTTGGGGTCCCAGAAATTGCCATCTTATGTTTGACACTAATTGTATTTGGCATCCAAGCTGAAAAGTCAGAGCAGAAAGCCTGAAAATCTCACAGGCGTACAATATTTTCTATTTTGAGAGATGAGTCACTAAGATAAGGAATTGCAGAGATGCTGGTGACTATATATATTTCTGTGTACTGTTTCCACCGTTGCTCTAGAATAGGAAACTTTCCAGATAAAAGTCCATGTACAAAATTGTAAGCTGCCAAATCAACAGCCTTCATATCACTGGCAGAGGTAACGTGTTTCTTATTCCATCTAGCCAATATGCCTATGTTTAACTCTGATCTAAAAAATCTGAAATATGGTATAAGGAATATATTTTATCTTCTTGCTCATTTATGGTTTACTGCAAGATGCTGAGCTTTTCTGGGAGCTGGTAGGAGTTTTTAACTCCCACTGCTTTTGTTGCAAATTTGGTATAAATATTTCACAAGAATGCCTTTCATTTTGTGGAGACAATCTCTGAGTCCTTCACCTCTCCTCTAAGATGATATGGAGCACTTCAGTAAAAACTTAAGAAATACATTGACACAGTTATCAAACATAGATTTCCAGGTATTTGGGTTTCATCTAAAAGTAAGGATAAGTCTAAAGGATTATTTCAGTGCCTGAAATAAATATAAATATGTATATTTAGCCTTGTAAAGCCTCAAATCCAGAAGCCAATTCCCTTTTTGGACTAAGAACAATTAGAAACAATCAATCAGCCTTTCAAAAAAATGCATGATGTGACTGTCTGTCATATATACATTTGTTGTTCATGCTTTAATGCTATTTTCAGTTCATATTACTGGGATTTTCCATGTTTTTGTTGAAAGGTAGTCATTTTTGTCGATTGGGCCTTTATGAGCTTTTACATCCTTCAGCAAAACGTCAAGCTTTTACAGTTTATGGATTATATGCTTCTCTTTCTAAAAAGCTAAGTATTTTAAAAATGAAAATGTGTGGTAAATCTTTTAATTTGAAGAATAATGTAATGAACATACTTATCAGACTTAAAAGAGATAAAACGAGGCTGTAGAGAAGAGATTCAAAGCTTTCCTGTATAAAGGGTGCTCTAATGGGCTCTAGTCTGTAGAAAAGTAAGGAACAAATCAGTATTAGGGAGGTGCAAATTAATGGTGTTAGCTTTCCAGATATTGTCTTTGCGTGTGAGTAGTTACTGAAAGCTTTGTACTGTGGACAAAACAACATGAGTATATATGTTGTTTTCAAACAACAGTGAAAATGAATAAAGTTCATCACAGTGTTTTTGTGTAAAATAAATATTGACACACAGCGTGTTGTAAACTGCTGCTGTTGTAAACATGTTTGAAGACTGAAGAGAAATAAAGCTTGCACAGTTGATGGGAGGCCTTCTTGAGCCTGGACACAAGGTGAACAGGCAACAAAAATACATGAGGACCTAGATTGTTCAATTTATTGGCTGGTATACTGCCAGATTAAATAGAACAACATGAATTCCATATAGGATTAACAATCCCTCATAGCCTTGCTCACCAGATTTCTCTAGTTGCACCAGTGGGAAGCCTGCTACTTGCCTGATGGATCATCATTCTTGAGCTCGTACTTTGTTTGTGTCCACAAGATTTACTGTTGTTTTTTTTTCCCCAATTTTCAGCATCAATAACATTCAGCTGATGACTTTTAAATGTCCTTCCAATGAAAGAATTGAACTTACTCATTTCTGTCTACTTCTTACTTTATTCTTCCAAGAAATCCCACATTTGTAGTGTCTTGCTCTTCTGTATGTAAAATAAGGCATGTAATTGAATGGACAGAATTTTTGAACCAGAAATAATTTTTGTTCACACTGAAGAAAGAAGTAAGAGATGAAAGAAAGAAGTGGTAAATTGGAAGGATGTCACAGCATTTGGTATGAGGAGAATTTGGGCTGTTTTCTGAATGCTGCTTACTGTTGGTGTATGCTCATGAAGAGCATCGTAGAGGATTGTGTAATATTGCAGCCTGCACATTTATTTGGAAAATCCTACCTCTGATAAGTGCATCTGTAGTGGAACTTCTTCCAAAAGGAACGTCAGCACACATGGAAGCAGACCTGAGATCCGAAGCTGTAAGCAGTACACAGCAAAAATGGGAGATTTGTCTCAGACCTCATATTCATACTGTGGAACAGCTCTCCAAGGGACTTCTTCAAAGACTGGCCACTGACTGCATATTCCAGGGATGTGCAGACAAGACCAAACTAATTTTCCTCATTTTGCACTGAATAGTCCTCTAATATTTTCACGATAGATCTTGTACTTTCAAATGCCTTCATGCTTCAGGTAACACAAAACATGACATCAACATAATGCTTTAAAAAAAAAAAAAAAAAAAAAAAAAAAAAAATTCTTAAATTTAAAATTAAAAAAAAAAAATAAAAAAAAAAAATTTTTTAAAAAAAAAAAAAAAAAAAAAAAAAAAAGTATTCTGACATGTCTCATTAATTCAGGCCATTAAAAATGCAAAATTTTCTTCCACTGTTGTACCCCAATAAAATGATGGTCACAAGTTATGATGTGGGCTCCAGGCAAGACTAGAGCCTGACATACCCAGTACCTCACAGATACATCAAAACCAAACAGAGAGGGAGAGGAATGTGGAAAGAAGGAATCAACAGCAGAACCCTACGTCTGGTCAGAGGACCGAATATTACTAACACGAGCGGGAAACAGTGAAAAATAAGTGTATAGATATTGATCGGAAAAGACTTGTTCTCTTCCTGTAAACTACTTATTGAAATGAAGGACATCATTTATGGGATACTGTAAAGCCGTAATGTACTGTAGGTAAGTTGGAACTTTTTATTTTTAGAGTCTTTTAACTTTATTTTAAAAGCCATTTTCTTAAACTGACAGAAGAAGTTCCTGTGGGTTTGGGTGTTTTGGTGTTTGTTTTTTGTTTTTATTTTTGCTTTTTGTTTTCCCCAGAAAAATGGATTTTTATGATGTTAGTCTTTTGCAAATTTGGCAGCCTCTCGCAGGGAACTTTTTCTGCCCATCCAAGGAATATAGAATGTCTCTACAGGAGAACATAATGTATCCATTGTAGCATGTTGTACAACAAAGTGAAGTCCATTTGTAGCAATGCTACTTGAAGAACAAGGTACTGTGGGACTGGAATCTGGAACACAAACTTCCAACACCTACAAAATCAGCCCTGCACACTGAGACAATTTGTAGTCTTTGTGGGGAAAAGAAGGTAACTGGTAGCCTCTAAGATGGAAAAATTGAAGTTGAGTAGGTTATAAGGTAAGCACTATGTACACACTTTTTTTTGCAGCACTAATGAGTGCTGCAATCACACAGACCTTTCAAGATATATTTTTAGAAATGATGTGACCATGTATCCAAAGCATTAATTTCTTCTCAGATGGCAGGAGAAAGAAAAGGGCTGGAGGTACCTCAGGTAAGGAATTCATAGAGCAGACAGTTTCTTTCAGGAGCATGCTTTTTTTTTTTTTTTTTTTTTTTTTTTCCTATCTGTTTTCTTTCCAGTTGAACAATTTAATTACAATAAATAACAAAAATAAAGCTTGCCTGGTCATCCACGAGGAGTCAGACATAGGTTTGCAAGTGGTCCTTTTTTTAAATGATATTTACAGATTAATTGTGCTCTGAGGCTAGGGATTCTGCTCCGTAAACCAAGATATCTGCTACGACTGTTCAGCAACAGCTAACCCTAAAAAATGGTCACACTTACGAACATGAAAAAGCATTTAATCTTTTTTAATCTGATATTTATTCAATGATACCAAAATTCCCCAGAGACCTTGATAGGAGGGAGTACTTAGTTTTGGGGGTTTTTTTGGTCCTTTTCAACAACTCTTTTATTATGATAGTAGAAAGTGGCACCTAGTACTGACAGACCTCATATCTGAAGCATATCAGTGCAGCATATATGCTTTAAGGGCAAAGCATATTTTGCTGAACCAACCATTCTCTTGCTTAACACACAACACATTATCACAACCTGTGTCCTTCATCACTCATATCTGTCAGCCTGAGTCACGGGGGAAATGCTGGATTATTAGCACTTTTCTTTGGGCATGTGGTACTGACTAACATTCTGTAGCTTTAGGGACACTCTTTAGCTTTAGACTCTTTTAAAATGGCGGATACACATGGCTGACCTTTACCTAAAGTGATTGTGGTAAGAAAAATATATTATTTCAATTTTTTTTCTGAGTGAGAAAAAAAAAAAAAAAAAAGTCCCTCTAGAAATACTGCAGAAGGCCTATGCAATTTTGATATCTTTTAAGCTTTGATTTTAAAACTTCTGACCCTCTACATGATCATGACTTTTATTGAGGAAGTGTATACATTCTACTGTTCACGTTAATTACTGATAAGGGAGATGTAGGAAAAAGCTCAATGATGAAACACATTTTGTGCGCCTGTTTTTCTTTTAGCAAGCCCAGTTCTGCAGAGCTAGCAGCAGCTTCAGAAGGTGCCTTCTGTAATCCACCGCCCTCGTGACAATTTGAAATTCCCTTCTTTCCATCAAAAATAAAATCTCAGCTTCTCATATCTTGTCAAAAATGGGCTTCACAAGCTATGCACCCTGTGTGGCAGGCAGGTACTTAGGTGAGAAGCCATGCATAGAACAAGGGGAAAAAAAAGTGGGGATATTTCCTTATTTCTTTAATTATACTGATCGCTATGAAGATAGAAGGAACAGATGCTGTTATAAATATGAGGAAAGGGAAGGAGCAACAGCTTGACTGGATTACAGTCTTGGACCCTAGTCATCTAGTTTGTCATCTTAACTCTCATAACCAGGATTGCCAACTCTTCTTCAGTCATATAATACTTGGCAGTGAGGAAGTGAGGGAGTGAGTGAGAGAGAAATCCCAGCATATTTCCTGCTTCCTAGTATGTCTCCAGCTCTTGAGATAATGCTGTTTAGTTCTTAGTTGGGATGGGTTAACCTTCAGATAGATGGATAGAAATAAAAAAATCTTAAATACATTAAAATAAAATGTTTTTTTCAATCAAGCTTGTGATTCAGATTTTTTCAGTATCTGAAAGTAGCAGTATCAACTGTTAAGAAGTAAGCTTACATTTTTGCAGAAGGCGATTGGTCACATCTGAGATAACAGACATTGTACTGGATATAACAACACATCTGTCTGTCCTTTGTTTAGGAAATGTATTCTGGTATAACTTGCTGCTACTTAAGTCAGCAGCAATTTCCCTAACGTTGGCTGTTATTACTTTTGTAAAAGTTGGGCAAATCACTGGGCCAAAATTATATATTTCTTGCAGTATGTCAAAACAACGAGCCTGAGAATAAAAATCTGCATAGCCTTAATATTTGCAGAGCAGTAATCAAGTGTGGAGAGCTTTTCCTGGAGTATACAAAGTTTTAGAATTTCTTTAAAAAAGATAAATTGTCCTCTCAGGAGCGGAATAGTAATTTATGTTTTCTTGGGCTGTAATGACAGAGATTGAATAATTTCACTACAATTTGATTATAATTCAGCACTAATGCAGTCAGTCCTTAGTCTACATTGAGGTCATTTTTATTTAAGCCTCCATTTGAAGAATGATAAATGGACACAGTTAAACAGAACAAACTACTTCTTTTCTCTTTTCACCAACCTGTTCTGTATTCTAATAGGTATTGTCAATGTGTCTCCCTCTCCCTACATTAGTCAGTTCTCGTTTCTTCCAACTTTGCCCATTAGACTTGCCACCTTTGTTCATCTTGTCAAAGAGTCTTTCCAGTTGGCATACCTCCCTCTTAAGATGTACACAGAACTGGAAACAAGCCTCTACCTGTGGCATTTTGAGTGCCCAACAGACTGGAAGGGATTCCTTCAGGAGTTGCTTATACATCTCTATAACTTTTGTTCTTTCCTTTATAATGCCCTATATATTTGTTTTCATTTTCTGATCTACAAAGACCTCCAGATATTTTCCTGCAAAGCTTTCACATGAGTTGCTGCTCATGCTTCTATATGTTTATTTTTATTTGTATCATACTGCAGTTGTCCCCACTGAATTTTACTCTCCTGTTTATAACAGAGTTATCAAAAAAGTTTTGAGTACTAATCTTACCTTTTAATTTATGGCAATTCATCCCCATTTGTGATTGTGTTTTAAATTCAAATGCTATCTATTGTATCATCTAAGTTACTGGTTACAGCACTGATCACAGGACCATTTGGGCAGTCAATGATTAACAACTCTGTGAAGAATTTCATTCAACTTCTTATTCAACTAGCTTTAAGTACTGCTTGAAGTTCAACTTGAGTATATTTTCACCTGCTCTGTATTTTCTTGACATGTTTTTCCACCTATGTGAACCAAAGTCTAGGACCTTGCTGTAAATGTACAGAAGTTACTATTTCTCCTTTATTTGCCTTGTTTCTAAAAGGTATTAGATTGGATTGACCAGGCACTGGTGGTTGTTAACCTATTCAAACAGTAGATTAAACATATATGCATTTTTTAGAAAACTTACTAATTTCTTACACTGATCTGTTGTATGGGAACTGCTGAGTCACGGCCTGAACCTCTGATTGATCACCTGAGGCGAGCCATGAGTCAGCCAGAGGAGCACAGCTGAAGGCAATTCACCTGTGCTGCCAGAAGGGGTGGAGCCAGGCTCCAGCCCTCCTAGCCCTATTTAAGAGCTGGCTACCAGTGGGGAAGGATCTTGTCTGGAGATTGCCTCTATTGGTGTTATGTAGTGAGTCCAGCATAAGGGTAAGCCTTCCATTTATTCTCTTTTGTTATCATAGCCTGCTTTGCCTAACTCTCTTGTTTATTTTGTGATTGTAACATCTTAATATCCATTGATTATACATCTGTGAAGATTAATTATACGTGTAATTTCTTTAAGAAAGCCAGCTATTTCCATAAACCGTATGTAGCATCAGTAAAACCCTAAGATCAAACAAGATGGACTATTCCTGATTAAAATATGTAGAATACAAGTGTATTTATAAAACATATAAAGCACTTTGTTCATTTTATTTAACATTTCTAAAAGAAAAGATCCAGAGGAACTCTTTATTAGGCAGTGTAGTGATAACCCTACTGTTAACGGCTTTAATCTAAAAAGAGGATAGATTTAGATTTACTTTAGAAAGAAGTTCTTCACAATGAGTGTACTGAGGCATGGCACAGCTGCCCAGAGAAGTGGTGCCCCATCCCTGGAGGTGCTCAAGGCCAGGCTGGATGGGACCCTGGGAAGTCTGAGCTGGGGGGAAGAGCAGCCCTTCCCACGGCTTGGGGTTGGTGCTGGGTGGGCTGTACGATCCCTTCCAACCCAAACTATTTTGTAGTTCTATGAAGTCAAAGCTTTTGTTTAAAAATAAATAAATAAACAGAGAGAAAGGAAAAGAAAAAGAGAAAAAAAAGAAGAAAAAAAAAAAAAAAAAAAACCAACTTCTCTAGCACTTGTTATTATTGAGAAAAATGAAATGTAACCTCACCTAAGAGTATTGCCTGAAAGATGAGGATAAGGAAGATGAATAAAATGAAACTTAAAGAAATTGGCATGAAAATTAAGATAATGAGGTCATAGACTTGCTATCTTTTAAGTGCACAGAGAGGTTGAATAATACTCAAATGTACTGTTAAGCCCAAACATATTGTTTTGGGTTAACGGTATAAAGAAAGTCTGGACCATATATAACAGACAGATAATATGTACAGAACAATTAAGGAGGAAGTAATGTGGTATTGATCACAGTCCAGTGAATCTAACTCAATCTTTCTTAAAGACATAAATATTAAAGGGAATAAAAATCTATTAGACTATAAGGGTAACAGACCAAGGAAAAATCAGGAGCATGAGCTGATGATGGAGGAAAAATCATGTCAGATAAACTTGATTAATATTTTGGAGATTGAATTACAGATGGCTGCAATGGAACAGATGTAATTTGTATGGTTGCCAGATCCTGCTCCTATTTATACAGATGAAAATCCCAACTGGCTCAGATGGCATCCATTGGATTCCTGCCAATTGAACTTAAGAGAGCAGTGAACACATCTCTGGCTTTCACTGAAACTTTATCATCGTAAATAGTCATTCAAATACGACTACGTGTATTGGTATGGTTTGGTAAATTTATTCCTCATAGAAAGGGATTAAATACAGGATTCTAGAGGAAATGGAAAATTCAGCCATAGATAATCAACGCAAGCTTGTGTTACTATTTGAAATCAAAAGACAATCTAAGTGATGCGTTCCCAAAAGATGGTTTGTTTACTGAAGCAGCATGAACAAATATATTTATGCTGCAGGGAGTGCTCCTTTAGAACTGCTCTTTTTTCAGAGTTTTCTCTAATTTTGAAGGAAATCTGCCTGAACACACTACAACAGAGCTACACGATGGCTGGGAATTGCTCCCAACTTCCTGCATTAGCCTGTGCTTCAGTGGAGATGCATTCTGAATCATAAAGTAGTCCAAGACAATTTACTGAATGCCACTGTGTCATGCTTGTATGTGTCCAAAATGCTGTGAGGTTTTCTTATTTGCTTGTTTGTTTACTTTGCAATGGCAACTAAGATCCCATAGACAATATCTGAGATACTGATGAAGTATGCCATCAGATTATGAAGGATATTAAGCTGTGAAGCAGGACAGCAATACTGCAGAAGCTGATCTAAATAAAGTAGATATATGAGTTAGAAAGTTACCTTGGATAAAAAAATATTTTTTTAATGCTAGGGAATTTTAGGATTATTTTTTAAACAGTGACCTGAAATTGTTTTGAATAATGCTGGCCTTTAGATTCTCTATAGAAAATTCCAATGAATTGCATGGGAGAGCCTTGAGTGTAGAAATACAGAGCTCACAGTAACATCCTGGCTCATCGCAACCAGCTACAGCAGAATTCTTTCTGTGCTGATAAGATTCAATGTTATGAAGTTTGTACAGAGGGATAAGATAATTGGAATTTAATAGAGTACGTGCAGCAATACATTTTTAAGTATTTTTAGCGCACCAAATAATGAGAAAAAAACAGACGGTCAGGAGAGAGAGCTCACAGATGAAGCTGCATAGCTGGAAGGGGTTATTTGATTACTATGTTACTGTTCACCCTTAGAATATTGCTAATTTGATGTTTACACACCAAGAGGTAATACCTCAATACAAAGCAATTAAGGTACCAGAAGTGTTTTTCTTAGTCATCTCTGCTCTACTCTGGATGTTTCTTCTTCTCAGTCGGGCACTTACATTTGCACAACACTGAGTGATTAGACAAGCAAAGTTTTAACACAATAAGTCTTTAATTCAGGGGACCATGTAGTCTTTGTTTCTCACTGTCGGATACACAGTAAATATTGAGCCTACAGACCTACAGAAATGTCAGTGCTAAGGAGAAACAAACATGTGCCAGGAGCGAAGGAAATGGAGGGCTAATGAGGCTTTTGTCAGATGCCTTTCTCTGCTTGTTGCGTAGCTTCCATTTTCTAGCTTGCTATTTAGCCTATAAGCCTCAGGGAAACAGATTGTCTCAGAGTCTAAGTTTGTACAGTGCCTTGCTGAGCCTTGGAGCTTTACATTATAGAGTATTTGCTTTATTTATCACTCAGATATAGTGGGATTTGCCTTCTGTGCAGCTTTTCTTTTCCTTCCTGGTCTACAGAAATAACTCAAGCCTATACAGAGGAGAGAGCTAGTTCTTCCAGAGCACAGGGAATCCTAAAGCAAAAGTCCTTTGAGCATGCAACAAAAGAAATGTCCATTGAGGTCACAGAGGACCACATTGTGTCTCATCTATGTGCTTTGTAGCTGTATGTGGAAATGAACTGAATGCAAAACCTGCAGGTAGCATGCTTGGAAACTCACTATTTTTCATTCTTGGGAAACAAAAGGACTTAATGAACTCAGTGGGAACAAATAATGACAATGAGGGTACGTCATATTCCAGTGCCCAGTCTGAGAGGTAGCATGTTAGCTGCAGGAATCAGCAAGGATGAATGTCTCTTCCCCACTCAGCTCTGGCAATGGAGTTGTTTCGCTGCCCAGTCTCTGCTTGGAGGACACAGCTGGTGCATAGGTATTTACAGCAATTTTGCAGGAATATATACCTATTTACATAGGTATATATAGGAATTTTGCATTAGCAAATTCTGCCTTAGTTCTTGTCTGGTTCAGCTTGTCGTTTCCTATGTCCAATCTGAAAAGAATTCATGGTAAAGGCCCTGCTATCTTTCAGTGCTGTCCTGGGAGAAGCCCCTTTAAACCTTACCATCTTAAAAGAGTAAGAGAATTTTTTGGAATTGTTCAGAATGTTCCTGTACAGCGTGGTTGTATGCGGCTACAGCACATCTGACCCACTGCTCTTCTTGATATCTTTCTCCACCATTATTATGTCTTCCGTGAATAAGTCCTTAAATATAATTTGAAATGAATTATAAAATTTGAACATTCAGACGGGAAAGGAGATGAGATGGGAGAAGAAATATTTCCAGGTGTTTTTGCTTTTTTTGTAAGTAAGTGTCTCTGTGAACATAGCTCTGTATAACACTTATTGGGGGGGGGGGGGGGGAGGGGGAAAGGGGGCAACATTGTAGACTTTGCATGAAATGACTACCATAACGGAGAAAATTTCAAACAGATTACTATACTTCTCTGAATAAATTAATGAGATACAGCTCAGGAGGTCTGAGATAGATATTTGAACATAAAAACTAGGTATTCTATGGAACTTTACTTGAGTTGATATAAAATTCTCTCTTTCAGATGATTGCATAAAAGTAAATGTATTTTTCAAGCTGGTTCTAACGATCTGTGTCAGCTGCACTATACTGCAGAAGAAAAGCTTTGTAAGTATTACTTTAGCTGATGAGTAAAGATATCATCCATCAGCTCTGTGAGATGAATACATCCAGCTGGATCAGACAATCCCTTGGAAGACTGCTGAGAAAAGTTAGCGGGGGCCAAGAAGTTGTAGAACATTCTGCATATCAGCCCCATCCCATTATAAACTGACACCTTATCAAGACTGGATTGGCTAGTTGTTATCTGCAAAGACCTTGTAGGTTGGGATGAGCAGTATGCTTAGTTTGCTGGAGGGAAACAAGTATAAAGGATCTGGCTGTTCCCATTTCAAGTTTGGTAAGGCAAGTATCAGTTTGTTGGTTTATGCTTCTACCATTTGTAACAAAGTTTGTTACTTTAGAACCCCCCATTTTTTACTGCTATACTGTAGCAGAACATCAGTGTGTTACAGCTGCTTCAATTCAATGTACTGGTGAGTACTTATTTTATAAATATCTTCATTTAGGACTAGAGGGAACTCTTAATCTTTTTGGTGTGTCTTTGCAGATATATTTTCGTAGGCTTGGAAATGATCTCAAAAATCTGGTCTTATGCCTCTTTGTGTTGACTCCAATATAACATTCTTTATATGGACTTTCTATAGGCCACCTGACATACTTGATAATCTAAAGAAATCACCGCTTCAGCTGTATGTGTATATGGAAATGCACTGTTGTTTCTTGTATAAAACAACCAAAAAAAGGGGATAGAAGCTGTGAGATTTTTTCAAACTTATTAACTTAGTGGCTTATTCTGAAGTTAGCTCCCATGGAGGAAAAGACAAGCTGATTTACCTGAACAAAAGATCTCTGTTTAGGTGGTTTACATGGTTGCTGTAGCTAATCATGTCCCTGGGCACTCAATTTTAAAAATGAACGCTTCTGTCAATTTAAGTTGCCATGGAAATCCTCACAGCATGAACCTTCTTAGTGAAGACCTTATGGCAGAGAACAAACTATATCTATGATTTCCCTAAGAACATCATATAGCATTGTAAAAAGGTTTTCTGCATACCTTTAAAACACACATTCAATAACTACTCTTCTCCAGTTCTAGCATACTTTTCCTAACCTTTCTTCTTCAAGTTAAGTAAATGAATGCAATTTTCTAATAGTGCATGTTCACTTGAAGAAATGATGTAAGAAACTGAAGAAATTAATAAGTCCTCATGCCCTAAAGTATTTTCAAAGTCATTCTTTCTTTTTATTATTTACTAAAATCTCTGTATGTTGAACTTTTAAAAATTCAAGGGTGGGATTAACTATTGGCATTTTAATTCATTTGTATTCCAGTAGTTTCAGTCCACTCTCAGTAAGTGTGAACTTTGCAAGCATAGGATCAAATAATAATAAAGGGAAAAAATACAAATGATCTTTCAGTTTATAAGTCTATAACTTTTTTTGTTGTTTAGATTATTGAGGTAAGTTTAGAGATAACTTTGCAGTCCGTTTAACTTGAATTCTAAAATAATGAGAGAGAAGTTAATAGATTGACTACTTCTTTTTAAAGATGTTCTCATTTCCCTCCTGTGCTTTCTTCTGTGTGTGTCAGGATGTTCACATTTCAGTGAACAACTAGAAGCTGCTTCTTTTCAAAGGATGAAACTGCTGATTTGTGAATTACTGGCTTTTCTGTGAAGCCGATTTCAGCTGTAACGAGAGTGTTAAATCATCAAAAGTATTAATTATCTTGAATAAGATATGCTATTTGAAGTTATAATGTGTATCCTGTGTCAAGCAGCCTTTATGTGCCAGTGCATTGTGGAATGAAAGGCCAGTAGAACTCTGTTACAGTGCTATGAGACTGAGCTAATTCCATTAGCTACGTGTTCATACAAATGCAACTGAGAAAGGTATTTGTCCCAGTATAGATGAGTAAGGAAATAAATAAAATGATTTTGATACAAAATGTTAAGAATTAGGTGGATGGTTGGACTTGGATGATCTTGAAGGCCTTTTCCAAACTTGGTAATTCCACGATTTTGTATGGAAAATACATTCATTGACAGGAAGCACAGGATGTATAAATTTACCCATAAAAAGCTTTTGCCAAGCATTTTTTACTGTTTTGATGTGTCTCTTTTTAAGCAAGAAGAACTTAGCATCTTCTACAAAGACTGTGGTTTGTTTTCTTTTCCCTAGCAAGCAGCTTCAAGATGACCAGGCACGTGAATCGTACAAACTGCATTCATCTCTATCCAGCTCCCACGGGACTGCTGTTGGTGTTACGAAAGTAGTGTTTGTGCCTGACTTGGTGCCAGCTGTAGCAAAGGCCAGCCTCTAATAGAGGTGGGGTTGGCAGTAATGTGGATTAAAGCACACGAATGAGCAAGGAGTTCAGTTTGCCACCCGATAGCTCCCCCTGTAGTAGATAAAAGGAGTACTTCATTCTCTGGAGCTTTCAATCCATCTCTCCATTCACTAAACTTCCTTTTAAATTGAGTCTATTTAGCTTCCCCTGCCAGACACTCTGGCACAGTTCCTCAGGCACTTAAATATCATTGCGGGTGTGGGTTTCTGAGCCTACATCTTATTTCCCTCTGAGGGGGAGGAAGCTTTGCAAGTGGAGTTAATTTTGCTATAGAGGAAATAAATGCCATGAAACCTTTCTATTAGATTAAAAAACAGATTATAAAAAAAACAACCTCTGGCCCTTCACTTGGTGTGTCTGTGAGCTGCAGAGCCCTAGCAGCAGGGAGGCTGTGAAAAGGCTGGTTTAGGTGGAGCTTCTTACAGAGCTGGCTTTGGCTTCCAGTGAAGCCCAGGATAGTTCCTTCCTCTTCTAAAATCTCTTGCTTTTTCTGTTCTCCAGCAGCATGTATGGAGTGCATCCAACCCACAGAGAGCGCAGATGCAGCTGCTCCATAAAAGCTTCTGAAATATCCTGTGTCTGACATAAATAAAAGTGACCTTTAGTATCAATCTCCATCTCTGTCTGCCAATAATTGGCTAGCCATTTTCTAAAACAGCAAGCATACACAGCATGCTTGGCACAAATTTCTCCAGAGAAGAAAGGGTTTCGTAATTCTTTATGCCTTCCGAGTATCTTTATGCAGTATGTAGATGTTCGCATACAAATCCCCATGTGGCTATATATGTATATACACATATGTACAGTGTGCAGTGGTATCTTTCACACAGCAAAGCAACACTTGCAGTAATTTAGTGTACCAGCCTGATTCTATTAACATACTGGAATAAACCAGGGCAGATGCACCTAAACTGGCCAATATGTAAGTAGTGGCAAACTGCTTTCAGTGAAGAGTTGGGTGTAGATTGCCTAGCTAATCCAGAAGATGGAAGAAAGAGCTTTAGACAGTTGAACAGTGCTATCCATCTTGGAATAGAAGCCAGGAAATTGGTTAATTTTCATTTTGAACTTCACGTCTGAAAGGATAAGGCAGTCAAATTTTAGCATGCAGCTTTCTGTTTTGATTTAAAAATAAAGCTGATCTAATAGTTTGTGAATGAAAAAAAAAATTAGAAACAAATTCTTGTCACTGCAGTTTGTAATATTTTATGAAAATCACTACAGGATTTACTGGGTGAGTTCTAGTAGCTGAAAATATTATTTGGATATTAAAAATATACTCTAGGAGCTACATACGTTTTCTGTGAAATGCTTATGGCAATTTCATTTCCTATGATTTCATATTTATTAAATATCACTTTTGTTCTCGAGGTATGTGATCTCTGCAGTCTGAATTGAAAGCATGTCTGGAAGGGACTCATACAGTATTCTTGCTTTGTTTTGTATCTTTACATAAAATAGCTTTGATTTCATTGCTTTTTGCATCATTGAGTGCTTTTGATTATCTGCATTTTTAAAATGAGTTACTCTTACATCACAGGTTCACTATTGTTAGTCTGTTGGGGGTCCTTGATTAGCTGCTAGCAAGTTCTCCTTTTCTTCTGCTTCCACTTCCGTGCTGTGGTTGGAGAGTCAGTGATCCTGATAAGAAATGTTGGGAATTCCATGTGATATTCTGGCATGTGTGCTTGCTCTGAATGTGTCTCTCACACATTCACAATGTCATACAAAAGTTTCATTTGCTATTTACCACTCTTCTCCTGAAGAGAATAGCAAGGTACTAACCTATAAGGGAACCTCTGCATTTAATGGTTGTTTTTTTTTTTTTGCCATTCTCCAATAAAGCATACAGAGTAGGAACTGTAAGTGTTTATGGTCAGTATCGAGAAGCAGTCATTAACTCTTAACATTTTTCCCAGATTGTTGTAAACCATGTTGAGCTATCTGTGATCTGACAAGCTGCTGATTATTTTTCCCATGCCCAAACGTGATTTTCAGCTTCTTTTTGTAATGTACGCCAAGACACTAACAGACAGCTCGGATCACGCGTATTCAGCCAAATAATTGTCACTCAAACAACAGCTTTGTAATGATACGTGCTTTTTGTCAGCATCAGTTTTTGTTTTATAGAGTAACATTTTCTGTAATTCTCTCAGGGGACTAGGAATTATCCTTAAGCTTGCTAGCAATACTGGGTGCTCCTTTTGTGGCTCAATTTGTCTTACTGTAGATAATGCAGAGATTCCCAAATAGTGTAGCCTATGGTGGGGATGTTCCTGCAGGTCAGCGAAGATGCGGTTTTGACATCTTCAGGCTCTCCAAGGAGGTGGTTGAATTACTATCCCTGGATGTGTTTAAAAACCGTTTGGATGTGACGCTCAGTGACGTGACCTAACAGAGGGCTGTTAAAGTTAGGTAGTATGGTTAGTCATGGTTGGACTTGATGATCTTTAAGGTCTTTTCCAACCTGAGTGATTCTATGATTCCCACTCACAGAGACTGAAAGGTCCCTGCAGCTTCTTTTCCTGAGACTATTGGGTAAAGTGAAGTGATAGATATCTTGCAGTTTTGCAAGAAGAGAATGAACTTTGCTCAGCTCTTGGAAAAAGTAGAAACCAATTCCTGTCAGCCCTCCTCAGTGGAGGTGGCTCTCTGCAATGTTCAGATCTTCAAGCATGTTAAGATGCAATGTAATTGAATTACTTGTTAAAGATCTTGGAGGTATATTTAACCTAAATCAACAGCAGTTTAGAAATAATTGTCCATAGGATTCACAGATTTGCTAACAGGGAAACTGTCTGCAGAAGTGAATCTGATTTGCCCAATGGCTTGGCCATTTCAGTGGTTGTTTCTGCAAAGGTGCTGAATAGGAGCTGTTTGATATATATTGATTTGATATATATTTTCCCCTTAGCTTTCAAGATTTAATCAAAATTTCAGTAACAATAAAAGGGAGAGTTTTTATGCACTTACAGAGTTTCTGAACAATCACTGATAATATAACTGTCTGGAGCCAGACAGTGCTGGCACTTGTAAGTTGAGTGAGGTATTTAATCTGCAGGGTAGATCTTAGCTTTGACTTCTTCATTATTACTTTAAAATTAACAATTTTATTTTGGGTCCAACCAGAATTATGCTGCATACTTGGATGCTGAACTATTTATTTTCAATCAGATACAGACCAGGATACAATGACCTTCATCAGCCTGAAGTGTTCATTAATGTGCACTCTGAATTAACTGAAAATAAAATAAATAAGAATCCCCAACTCACTGAAAAGTCTGCATCACAAGCATAAGCTTTTTTTGTAGGAATTTGTTAAAAAGCTTAGGTATTTTTTCCTACTTATATGCAATGGTGGTGGGAGGATTGCATTTTGCGCATCTGTTCTTTAACATTAATATGTCTGGAGAGCTCAACTCAAAGTAGTATGAATGCTTTTAACGTCAAAATGCAAGTATTATCTTAATGCAAAATCATAGGATTGGCTTATAGGTGTGAGTAAATTCTACATGGGTCTGAAGAAATGGTTTATTACAACACACCTTACAAGTTAAAGGATCCATCTCGTCTTGTTTTCTGCATCTAGTAGTTTGTATTTTAAAGGAGCAAGCAACATCTAAAAATAAAGCAAGAATGGAGGAAGAAGAGTTCCTCTCTTGACTTCTGCAGGCTGAAAATGTATGCATTTTATTTAGCATTTGAAATGTAGCTAGCATTTGACAGTTAACTTGCCTTAATCATTCTGTTAATAAAAATAATTGTACAACCTTGAGCTCTACTGCTGATCACTGCAATCTGTTTACAGCATGATCCATGGGGATCACTGTTTTCCTGGGTTTTGCTTAACATTGCATTTTTTTTACCGGTGCCGATGTATAATGTGACTGTGCTGATGAACGCGTTTTGTTATTGATCCAAGAGACCTTTAAGATGATCTAATTCCAACCCCACTGTTGGACAGGGGGACACCTGGCAGGGATACCTCCCTCTAGACCAGGTTGTTCCAAGTCTCATCCCACTTGGCTTTTCATGTTTTTTCTTTTTCCTTACAAAACTTATCAGTTTTCTTGCCGGGTTAAAGGCACTGAATCACCGGTGCCTCTTGACACTTTGTCCAACAACAGGCAGGTCTGAGCTCTTTGCCTTTTCCCATTTGAGGTAATAAGGAAAGCTCCTGCTGACTTCCAGGCTAGGTGAAATACAGCCTTGGGTAACTCTATGGATGCTTGCCAGTAGAATCAAACTCTTCTGTGTGTGCTTCTAAGCTTTCACATCAGCACCAGCTTGTGACTGTGGACAGTCCTGAGTGTGTAATAATTAATAAGAAGTAGTGCGCGTATGTGTTTTTTCTGGTCTGTGTGGGCTTTACTGTGTGAAATTCTGTTTAGAATGCATATTTGTATAAAGGCATTTCTTCTGAGTTTCAGAGAAATTGTGAGCAACAGATGGACTGTCTATGTGTGAATGTATGTTCAGCTCACGCCTGCCAAAATGCAATAACAGAGGTAAGATAATTAAGTATGGGATGACACAGTATATGTACAATTCAGATTGAAAATGCGTACCCAAATCAATACACAAGTGAACTCTGGGGCCAAAGTACCTACTGAACTGACCATACATACACAGTAATAGTGCTTGACAGCTAAAAGGTCTCCAGGGATCACATTAGCATCTGGCCCCCCTACTCATAGGTAGAGAAGCATGGGTGCCTCTTTGGGACAGTTTACCATACGTAGTGTTGTATACATGTGTACACACAAAAACACACATAACATACAGGAAAGGAATAAAGTGCCTGAAAAGTGAGTATCAGGAGCCTTCTGGAACTATTTTGAATTCATAGAAAAAGAAGTTGCAGGTTTCTAAATTGCTGTGGAACGAGTAAATAATGAGAACGTTGTTATATCCTCATATATGCTTTGGATATCAAATAATTATTGAACTTCAGGAGATGACCCAAAACAACAGAAATAAGTCTCAAAAGAGAAATAAGAAGGCAGAACTCTCCACTCCCAGTACTTAGTATCCAGGCCTTTTTAACAATCTCCTCATGCTGTTTAGATCCTGACTTTTAGTTAAGGATTGCACACTGCTTAAGTAACTGCGTAGATAACAGCAATAACATCCCAACCCTGGATTCTGAGCACAAGCAGTGGCAGAATTGCAGGTGATGGATCTAGCTTAAGGCTCAGGGTCTGGCTTTTACACTTGGCTAAGTTAGAATTCAGGTGTTTGATGTCAATGCTACTGTTGCTTCCCCTTTTTGTAACACCCCCTCCTCTTTTTCCCAAGGTATTGAGATCCTCAAGCAGTGGAGCAGATGAAGTTTATTTTTTTTATTTTTAAAAGGTATTTTTATCCAAAGCTCTCAGAAGATCTATAACTTATCACAAACAAAAGTGCTCTGAGGGCTAACATATCCAGTTTATCACAAATGCCAAAACTGAGGCAAGGAGATAAAAAGAGCGTTCAGTAAGCAGGCACAGTGAGACTTGCATTTGAAAACTTTTAATTTATTCTAGATAGTATCATTTATATTACTGTGTGTCTAATCCCATTACTTGGATCTGTTTTCAGTTGCTTTCAGGTAAGAAGTATGGCTTTGTTTGGTTTTTAACATAATTACTGGTTGAAGATTTTACTGAATTTTTACCTACTTGGGGAAAAAGAAGTTATTATAAGGCATAGCACTTGATTACACTTAATTCCAGTGTAACCACATTGTGTTAGATTGTTCATATTTCCAGGCATTCTGACTAAAAGATGATTAAGATGAGACAAATAGGTTAAAACTTCTTTATCATCAAAGTCAAGTGCTACATAAACTAGTTATAAGGCTGCTTGCGTTTTGGATCCTGAGCAATATAAAGAGCAACACATTCCTCAGATCTCTTCCAGCAGTACCTGGGAAAACAGAGATAACCCAATGTGTGTGGGGGAATATGGGATGACAAACCATCCACACAAACAACTAATGTGCTTATGCTGCTGAGAAGCAGAGAAATTACAAACAGGTTCTCTTCTGCTTAAACTTGTTCTGTATTGGTATGTCTTGTTATATTTTTGGGAACTACTCTATGTCATCACCCATATAAGCCAAACATCATGACACAGTAGGGAAGAATTTCTCTTCTTGTGATCTCAATGACATGAGGGTTGAAACAGATAAGCACAGATATTTTTTAGCAACGTAAGTAACCAAAATATTTGTGTATAAGAGTATTTGTGTCTTGTGGTCAAACACTGTCACATTAGCTTTTTATGCTAGTTTCTGAGATGGCCAGAGATCAGTATCAGTGTACAGTAGCGACACACACAATAACATGTATCTGCTGCAGAAAACTGGTAAATGTCTTAACCCAGAATGATCTGTGCTGGCAAGTCTCTGCACATGCATCATGCCAGGACTTTGAAAACAGTCTCATTCATTGGACTGCAGGATTGGGAACTAAATAAAGTGATTTCAAAGAGGTGGAGGAGGTGAGTGTATACTAGAATCACAGATGTAGAGAGGCTCTACGCAGCTGGACAGTTTCAGATCTTTCAACAACTGTTTCTGGTGTTAGTGATTAGCAAAAATAATCACTACTACTCAATAGTTGGTTTTTGGTTTTTTTCGCTTTTTTTTTTTTTTTTTTTTTTTTTGCCTTTTTTTTCCTGTAAGAAACAAGGCCACTTATAGCCATATATCTTTAATCTACTGCACTGCATTACCGGTGAGCATACATCCTTCTTCAGGGTGGGCACTTCATCAGTCTATGTCACTTTTCACAAGATTGGCAAATACTTTCCCTTTCTGTTCTCTCTGGAAACTGTTTTCACCGGTTTTTCTTTTACTAATATTTTATGTGTCATTACCATGAAATAGCCCTATGAATCTTACTCCAGGAGGAGAGCTGTGCTCTTGGCCTGGCACCCAAACCATGTTTTTGTTTTTGTTGATCAAGGCTGGTTGGAAGTTTAGAGTATCTGCTATGAGTGTATTCTCACTTTTCTTCATGATCTTTTGCAGGTTGTTTTTTCTTGACAGTGTTTTTATTGTATTTTTCCCCAGCTTAAACATTAGGGGAAAGCTAGATGAATGCCTGGCTTTGTTTGCTCCAGAATAGACTTTTGCCCTAAGGAGTAATGCAGACTATCGCAAATCCTGCAATCTCAGAGGCTGTGTTTCTGCAGGAGACAATGCACAGCTTGGTATGGACTAAATACACAGAATTTATATTGTTGGAGTCTGGGAAATCATTCATCTCTACTCACAAACTCTGGGCACGGACAAGAAGGCTATCACCAGCAGTTAGAGTCAGAGTTTTGCCATCCACAGTAATGGTAGATGCACCCTCCTAAAGGGAAAGAACAGATAGTCAGCTTTTAGTTATGTGTTCTGTCGTGAGTAAGAAGAAAATTCTGCAGGTAAGTATGGAAATATTTTCCACTGAAGGAGCACTTCTAACTTGCTCAGTTTTATGAGGACTAGATAAATATTCAGCTGATGTTCCCTGTCTGACACTATTAGCATCAATAAAAACATGCTTCATGGTTCATTGTTCCCCATCACAAAGCAGCAACTTATTGCTTGATATCTTGGGGATATGCTGCAACCAATCCAACCAGAGGTGCAACTCTCTGGAAAATTACAGAGGGAACATTCAGGAGTAATTCAAACTCCTTTTCGACTTTTCTGACTTCCTACTACCTTTTTACATCTTGAAAAGTAGTCCATGAGTCAGCAGGGAGCTGATAGAAATCACTAATGGGAGTTCATCTACACTAGAACACACTTCTCATTATCTTGTCAAGCAGAGGAACCAGATTCCTGCCAGCAACACGGTCTTGATTGCACGGTCTGCTGCGAGCTGCAGTGTAAACAAGTGTCTTTCAAGATTGTTATGTCTTT
This sequence comes from Centrocercus urophasianus, assembly GCF_019232065.1. NCBI lineage: Eukaryota > Metazoa > Chordata > Aves > Galliformes > Phasianidae > Centrocercus > Centrocercus urophasianus. The sequence continues at coordinate 79,902,620 of NW_024884142.1, read as the reverse complement.
AATTAGTAGTCGATGGTCCCCATGAATTTCAGCAGAATGGGAAGTGATAGAAACATCTGCTCCACAAGCTAATCTGACTTGCTTTTCTCTGCAGTGTTTTGCTTGAGCTGCATTTCCTAGAAGCCACTAGAAAGAAGGGCACGTGGATCACCTACTTCTGTGCTTCAGTATAAACAATTTCTCAGATTGTTATTGACTTTGTCTGCCTGATTCCAGTTGTCCTACAGTATGTGGACAAATGCTTCAAGGCAGAAGTAACTGGTGATAGCTTTTATTATATAGAGGCATACTCATATATTTAGAAGATATCCCCTAGCAGAAATAAGAATCCTCACCAAGACCTGATGGAGGATGGCAACAGTTCCATATTCAACATACAAGGTGAGGGAAAAGAGGTGGTATTTTTAAGGTGGTAGTAATTTACAGTTATTTTTCACGAAAGTTTAAAGCCAAAAAAAGTTTCCTTTTTATGACGATTTCCATTACAAAGAAAGTAATAATCAATTTCTGTTGCTCTTTCCAGGAGGCTGTACTACTGCTCAGTTTGCTCTGACTGGAAATATGAACTCAAGGGTTAACAGGTATAAACTGAATTGTCACATACCAGCTGCCATATCCAGATATCTGAATTCTTTTTGCATTTTTCAGTTGTTCCTGGTCCATAAGCTATAACCTGGAAAAAAAAAAAAAAAAAAAAAAAAAAAAAAAAAAGGGAAGAAAAGTAATAGATTCATCCCCACGAGTGAAGTGTACATATTCATGTTCCTACAGCACTTAAACATTCTATTTTTAAAGAAAAATGTTCATAGAATCTGTCATTATTTTTACAGACATTAAAATTCACATTACGTTTTGTATTCTCATATTGATTCCTCCTGATAAGATAAAAAGGGAACTGATCACACCTGCCACTCCTTATGCTCCTCTGTATCCTCGCTTATCTATTCCTACTGCCTCCTCCCACTCCCAGCTTGGCATCAACATCCTTCCTGCTTCTGTTCTGGGAACAGGCACTTCCTCCTTGTGAACTCTGGGCCCTGTCAAGAGGCTGCTGAAGTAAAGAAGATTCTTCCAACAACATTAAAAAGGCTGTGGATCAGACCTTATTTTTCTTCACTGTCTACCTTCTCTGTGTTCTTCGTGACAGACCCATGCCCCCTGTCACTCTACTGTCAGATAGATTGGATTCTTCAGAGTGTGACTTCAAGTAACCCAGGGAGATAGTGTTTTGTAAACTGTTTTGCTGTCAAGTGCTGACAGCTTCATTTGCACCCAAACTGGACTGTGTTTGACTGACCAAGAAGTGCAATGCTCTAGCATGGCCCTGGCCCTTGGGTGCTGTAAAGTTCTCTTTGTTTCCATGTTATGTAGGTTAAGAAGAGAAAAAAAAAACACTGTGTATTTACACATTCAAATTGGACTTGGCAACAAGAATGCTGTAGAAACATACTGGGAAGCTAAGCACACTTGTGAGTAGTACTTGCATCATGATGATATTTTTGATTCAAGAAATATGGGAGCGAGGGATGGAGAGAACTCTTTTAGTCCCAAAGGAAGTGAATGGAAATCAGACTCAGGTTGATTCTGCACACAGCAGTGGCTGAGATAGCAGGCCCCTGCCCTACATTCAACCACGGCAACGGACAACAGTGGGCTTGTACAGGGGCCAGGCATGCTAAGGGGGAACTGCTCTCTAAGGGTGCATAGTTTTCTCTGTCGTGAGGCCTGGATTCATACAAGGCACCTATTATCTGTACCTTTAAAAATCTCTCACTCTTTTATAGCAATTTAAGCTCCTACCTCCGTTTCAAAGGTATCTCCAAACATTCTCAAGGATTGCTTCCGATTTATTTCTCCCCGATGATCATTCAACCAGCCTTGCAAGGAGAATGGCTCCATTACAGAAGAGCAATTTAGTGGGAAGGGTGTTTCTTTCAGGAGCTCATCTATAAAAATGGCAGAGAGCTGTCGGTCACATTTCTCTGGATCTTTACAGAATTTTCCTGTTGCTTACAGCTTGAAGGGCTCATTGTACAGACATTGTCTAGTTAAAAGACCATGACCATAGCACTGTTTGTTGCCACAATTATCATAACAGTACTTGAGGTTAAGATGTGTGTCTTATTTGGAATCTAGATGAGGTTGCTTCTCTGTAGCTGTTGTCAGAACTGTTATATGTCCAGGCTTAAAAATACATTTGAAAAGTAGTGTATAGTTTTTGTTAATGTGTTCTTTGTTTCTTTCAGACAAGCTTGTGTCTTTGTACAAAACTGATATGTCATTTCTGACCTTTGCTGAGTCACTTCTTACACATCCCCATGTGAGTGGAATGAGACAACACAACCACCCTGCTCTCACAGAGTCAGTACTGGCTTTTGTGCTTCTTCTCCCCTGGGTGTTATTTAATACACTGTCCACAGTGAAGCCAACTGGCTATCACTTTAAGTTTAATAAAAGGCTTTTCTTGTGGTGTTCCTGGGTTTGTAGGTGGATTTAATTTCTAGTAATTTTCCTTCAGATCTGATTTAATTTAAAATAGCTGGAGGACTGAATACAATTTAACTGTAGCTAGTAAAATTCAAGATTTGTGCTGTGTGTTACTGCTATATGAAATTAACCTTAGTCATTTTCCAGCTCAAAGTGAAATGCAGAGACAGTGCGGTCACCTTGGGGATCCTAGGTAGTCTGTCCTGAGAAGCCACCGTGAAATACCTCTAGAACAATTTCAAGTAATTATGCCAGCCCAGATGCAGGAAAAACTTGTTAGATGGCTGTCTCCCGAAGGCATCAAGCTCATGACCTCACAGCCAAATTTATTCTCAAATAAAATTTGAGATATTTTATTTCAATCATAAGAAGAGTAGGTTTTATTAAGTATCAGTATATTCCTTATTCAGAGTTGTTCTGATTCTTTCTAAAGCGATCCTTCACTGCTCTGCAGTATTTTGAATGCATCCCCACAGGCTTTCAGGAGAAGCTATTCCAGATGCACCTTTGAACGATGTATGAAAATGTGGTCAGTGCATCTAAGGCTCAGCAGTTTGCTGCATAAGCTGCTCTCATTTAATGGATCATAGTATGCACCAAGTGTCTATATTAATCTTTCTTGCTTTATAAGATTACAATTTTAGTGATTTATTTTCACAGCATATGTCTGTTATTGTTTTCTCACTTTTCACAGGTCCATCAAGTTTCCTTTGGAGGTGATTAGAAACACTGCACATTGCCCTTAAATTATGGATACACTCAAGTGCAGCTGTACTGCAAAGTAGTTTTTTAGTTAGAGACAGCTGCAATATAAATGTCTAAAAAACCATTGTGATTCAAATTCACACACAGATCAAAATAACAGAAATATGAATGTCTCAAATATCATCAGAAAGCATATTCATACACAAGAAGAAAAAAATAAAGAAGTTTAAACAAAAGGTATTCAAACCAATGAGTTTCAAATAGACTTTAAAATATTTTGTTTCACCATTGGTAAGAGTCTTAATTTTCTAAATCAATATGAAGACAGCAGAGATCTCTCTACAGATTTTTTCTGTTATTGGAATAAAACAAACCCCTTCAGTGTAGAAAAGCCTTTCTGAATACAGGAAAGTTAGCAGCTGGTAGGGTTAGTAAAGTATATATACATATATTATTTGGTAATAAATACATGTGTGGGAATTGCTGAGTCTTGGCCTGAACCACTGATTGATCACCTGGGGAAAGGACCAGGTCAGTTCTCGGAGCACAGGTGAAGGCAATTCAGCTGTGTGACTGGAAGGGGTGGAGCCTGGCTGTACCTCTCTTAGACCCCATTTAAGGGGTGACTGAGAAGGGAGAAGAGATTTCTGGAGATCTCTCCTTTTGGAGTTTTCTACTACAAGCCTAGGGTGGGGGTGAGTGTTTCATTTTTGATAGTCTCTTTCCTCTATGATAATCTTTCTAATTATAAATCTGCAAAATATCATCCTACCTATGCCACTCTTCTAACTGTACATTTCTTAATTTTACTATATGTGCACAAAAACATAAATATGTTATTTTCATATATATATATACTTATATATGTATATATATATATATATAAATACCATAAGAATCCTGCTCAGCATCACAGGATGCATCTTCTCCACAGATCAAGAATTCTAGTATCGAGTAAAGAAGTCAGTTCTGGCTTTGTTTGCTGGAGAGTGAACAGGCTGAATTTCTAGAGTGGGTACTGTGATATCACAGAGGAAGGATACTCTATAAACGCATGGAATTTGTGGGTTAAAAAAAAAGCCAAAATATTCCTTTGCAAATTAGACAAGAAGCAAGGGGAATCTAATAATGAAAAGTAATTATAACCTTCTGAGGTAGTACCTTAACTTCTTACTCTTAGTCAAAGTAGTTTTGCTTGCCTTCGTAATTCTTGGGATCTCTGACTCCAGCTATGCTGTTCAACAGGACATCTCATTGTACAGGACTACAGGAACGCAATTTACACTTTGTCTTGAGCATATATAACACACTCTATGCTTATTACAGTGCACTGGTTTTTTTTTGGTTTTTTGTTTGTTTTTTTTTTTTTGCTAAGTGTCCATGAATCACAAGTACAACTTAATTCCAAGTGAATATGAATAATTTTTTAAATTTAATCCTTGCCCTAAAGAACTGATGATCAGTCTTCTGATGCTTTCTTGTCAGTGGGACGTAGTGATGAGTTCAGAGCTTATTCCTAATTCTGAAGTTAACACCACTTAACTGGTAATAGTGTAACGGCCTCTGAAAACTGAGTTTGGACAAATTGAATTTTTAACTTGACCCCATCTAATGGTTCTGTTACTGGTTACTGCAGGACAAATAGGAGGGTGCTCTGATGATGAAAAATGTGGTATGATATGTCTGATGTATTACTCTTGTATGTTAGTTTTCAATAACAAGAAATGTGATTTGGCTTGTTTCCAGAGTTCTTATGTTGCATTAGTATTGTGAGACAGAAACCTCAATGATTGTGAAGGTGAAAATTATGCTAACAAAATGTAGGAAGATGGCAATTCTGCACTAGTCAGCTGAAAGCTCTTCATATTTATCTGAATGATGAATCATTGAGTGGAAAACCAAATCTAACATATTCCAAATGTACTGTTCAGGAGATCCATTTAAATAGTTCTATAGTTCATTTTTTGGACCTGATTATTATCAAATAAATATCCACAGCAACGTTCTTTATGGTTTTTAGTACTTTTTTCAGTTTCGAATTAGAATGCGATGATATTGTGTATGGGAACTGTTAGGTCTTTGCCTGAACCAGTGATTGAGCACCTGATGGTCAGCCCTAGGAACACAGGTGGAAGCAATTCAATTGTGTGACTGGAAGGGGCGGAGTGAGGTTTACCCCCTCTCACACACACCTCGTTTAAGGGCTGGCTGAGACAAGAGAAGCCTCTCTACTTAGTGATTGTCTTCTTTGGAGTGTTTGGCAAGTCCTGATGCTTGGGAAGGGGTTAAGTGGTTCCTTATATATTTGGTATATAGATAGATATTATATATCCTTATACATCTTATAATAGATAATGACTTCTATTTTGGGGGGTAATTGAAAATGGTTTAAAGCAGCTGTATTTGCTATCACATGTGTTTGTGTTATGTTAAGCTGAAAAAATGTTGTGTTTGCTGAAAGCACTGTTCTTGCTCATTGTGAAAGCCTTTCCACCTTGAGTGGTGCCTGTCTCTGTGGGCTGTGGTCTTATCTCTAAGTAAAACCATCAGGAAAGCCCCTTTGCAATAGTGTCACTTGCTGTAGTAGCAATAAACATCTATATCCATAAGGGAATGTTTAGATCCTCTTATCCTTTAACTGAGCATCAACATGGTCTAGGCAAGGGCTAAGGAGTTATTTTAGAATTGTGTGTTTTATTTCTATCTACTTTATTATTATCCCTTCCATCTCTCAAGGGATGCTATATAATAGTGAATATTTCTGTCGTGACTCTTCTTGCAGTTTCATGTTAAATTGCCAATGCTGGCAATAATATATACCCTGGGATGTTTTTCCCTGCGTGTTCCTACCTAATTCCTGGAGTAGCCATTCTCAATGTTAATGGAAATGTCAATGAGACTAGTAGGAGTTTAATACCTCTGCAAATTAATTTAAAACATGTGGACTGCAAGACAGAAATTTAGACACCTGGATTTAGGAAAAAAAAAAATAGTGAACTTATTCCATATAAAAATTCAGAGCTAAAGCACCAATGATTATTACTTTGGAGTTAGTTGGTTCATTTCACTGTTGCTGAGTATAGAAGTGGAAAAATTCAGCTGAAAATGCAGCATGCACTGGGTGTAATCATTCTTTTTCCAGTGTAACTGTATTTATTTTTGTAGCATGCCCTGAGAATTGGTGTGACTGCTAATTAATGACTTGTCCATGTTATTATTTCTAGGCACATTTTTCTTTGTGTCATTAAATCTGTGCTAAAAAATAAACACTTTCTTAATTGAAACAGAAGTTTGATGTGGAAAGCTTTGAACAACATTACTGTAATAAAGAAATACTGCCTCTCCAAAAGGAGATATCATCATCATCATCATCATCATCATCATCATCATCATCATCTTCCAGAAGGAAGAGGGTAAATTAAAACAACAAAATTGCAATATTTAATCTTTCTGCTTAAAGGCTTATTGCAATATAACAGCGTCACTGTAATTAAGAATGCCAGGCTTTAACCTTTGACCAGGATTCGGAGTACAATCTTAAAGTTGGAAAACTTACCTACTGTTTCTGAACCTGCCTTTTATGCGGCTGTGGGCATCTCATTGTCTCCTATGGAAGAGGAAGTGCCATAAGCCCTCTCTACATTTGTGGGATGAGGCTTTGTACAGCCTGTGTGAGCTATAATTACTAAATAGCCTCAGAAACTCCAGTGAAAATGTCAGACTGACAGTGTGAGTTGTCTGTTTTGGTTGTTGCTGTCTGGGGAATGTTTAACAGTGAGAGGGGAAAAGGTAGCTACCTTATTAGAGAAGATGTACCTGCTGTGAGACTGCTCTGAGCTTTAGAGCTTTTTAAAACACTAGATTTTTTTTTCCTGAAGTCTGAATGGAAAGGAAACAATTTTATATGGCATTTCTTCCAATTTTCATGGCAGGTTTATTATATACATTATGTTCTTAAAGGTCAGCAGTGTCTTGCTTCCTATGGTGAAGCACAAGGACAGCTCTCAGATTGCAGTTTATGTTCTGCCTCCCCTGCAAGAGAATCCGCTGAGGATATTGCAGGAGAAGCACTCTTCTTCTTGGAGACCTTGGGTTTTTCTTTGGTGCTGTCATAAGTGGTTCTGAGTCCTGAATCAACTCCTGGTTCCAAGGAACTTGCAGCACTACTTGCTTTTGGGTGATACATTTAGGTTTGGGATAGAAGAGTTTAACACCAGTTTTATAAGGCAGCCAGTGTACTCTGGATGATGTAATACTTCTTTATTGGTCTACTAAATGTTGCTAACTTAGGTTAGTTGTGATCTATCTGGTTTGTCTGAACTCTTCATTGCTATTGTTGGCTTTATACTCCTTGTAGTGATATATATCCGTGGTATGGAGCGTTTTTAAATATAAAGGAAGGGGAATGGATGAAGCGAAAGAGGTTGCATAATTAAGTGCGATTGTAGGTACATGTTAGATGACTCTAGTCTCTTCCAGGCAGCCTTTGGGAGAGAGATGAATGTGGCCTGGGAGATTCTTACAGTTTCCTGTGCAGTTATGTTTGGTCCAGGCAATTCAAAATGCTTGACTATTTTTAGTCAGCTTGAATACTGCTCTGTCCTGTACACTTACTGCTGGCAGTTTGCAAAGTACATTGCCAAGGGGAGTATTCCTACTATCTAAATGCTCACATGCTGCTGCTTGTAATAAGTGTATGTGAAGCAGAAAGAAGACAAGTAACACTGCAGATATGTGGGAAGTACCTAAAAGATGAGAGAAGAGAATCAAAAATTCCCTGTTATGATCCATTTCTAGCCTAAGTATTAAATCCTCCTTGAAAAAGGAAAGAGAGAAGTTTTCTCAAGCCCTATTACAAATGGTTAACAGAAGAGGCTAATAATTTGGTACAAAATCTTTCCAGGAAAGGTGCCTCAAGTAAGGATTGCCTGTAAAGTATGTTTCTGACTGATTATATTTCACCTAAATGTGCTTGTCTAAAAGCAGGTCTTGTTAATGGCTACTCCTGCCTCTTCATGTATTCTGAGTATCCCACTCCCTACTTGGAAGAAGACTTTCTCTACTGTTGGCTAAGCCAGAAAGCATAAATAAATAAAAAGTCTGGACATAGACATGGAGGCTCTTTTTTTGGTTTTACATTAAAAAAAAAAAAAAAAAAAAAGGCAATTGGACCTTGATTCCATTTATAGCTTTCCTGTATGAGTGAACTGCAATCAAGGTTTTCTTTGAAGATGTTTTTCTTTCATTTATCCCTGAAGAGAGGAGGCAATATTTCTGACTTATGTATAAATTAAGTTGAGAGTACTTCAGATGGCACTTCAAAAATGAAGAGATTCTGGATTTTCTGAGGAGAAATTGAAAGAAGAGGCTGAAATCCAGCCCTTTGCATAGACCAATTTTAATCTTACAAGTGTTATGCTGGTTGTTGGCATCTGCTTCTTAAGAAGGCAAGAAGACAAAAAAAAAAAAAAACAAAAAACAAACAAACAAAAAAAAAAACAAAAAAAAAAAACAACCTGCTGAGGGAATAGATCCAAAGCATTATTTCTGTCATTGCTGTATAACTATAAAATTTGCCATCTTTTTTTTCTGTGCACTATGGCTTTCAACTTCTTAGTGTCCAACAAAACTAAACACTGAAAAAACTGAGAAGCTACCTAGGCTGAAATCCAGCCATATAAGTTTGTCTGCCTTTTGCCTGTAGCTAGAGTTAGGATACAAACATTTTAAGTATTTGTTGTCTTGACTTAGAAGCTGATGTATGGATTACAGAATCACAGAGTGGCCTGGTCAGAAGGGACCTCAAGGATTATGGATCTTCAACCCTCCCTGCTACAGGCAGGGCCATCGACCTTCACATGTAATACAAGACCAGGCAGCCCAGAGCACCATCCAATCTGGCCTTGAACACCTTCAGGGATGGAGCAGAATCCATTCGGGGGGAAAAAGGTGTATTGAGTTCTGAGCAAAATAGGAACACTGACTTGCTTTATTTATTTCCTGTGTCTTGAAAAGGCTTTTTTCAACTTTAATTGAGTTTCTCATGCCTTTTGGCCTCTGTAAAGCTTTTTGAATGGCTTACAAGGAAAAGCTCATTTACTGGATTTATCAATAACTTTTCAAACATTTTTTAAAGAGTATTGAGGATACCATAACTTCTGATTGTCAGGTCTATTCTTTCACTCTCATCTTCTGCAAAAGTATTGACAAAATAAATCTTAGTTCTTTTTGTCTGCTTTGATATAGGTGATTTGCTTCTGGTATGATATTATGATTATTGTTACTAAGATGATCATTATGGTCCTTTTCAACCCAGGCCATTCTATGATTCTATAATATGATTCTATGATATAAGCAGTTAGTTCACACTGATGAGGGATACTTAGTGGAAATCTATGTATTGAACACAGATAGTACGTGTGAGAAGATATTCTTTTTATTACAGCAGCATCTAGAGGCTTCACCTGAAATCATACTTTCTGTGCCAGTCATTGTGAAAGCACAATGAAAGAAAGCAGCTGTTCTGATATCTCCTCATTTCCAAAAAGAAAAAACACAATACAACTTAAAAAAGCAACTAGGCAAAAGATAAATATAAGGGTATTACTCTTCTGTGTGTTGGATTAGCAAAGCATGTCATACAGGTAATCTAGATCTGTGAGTGCTAATGTAGTGCTTTACCTGTAATCAGGACTATCTCAGACAGCTGTGATGGTTACCTTCTGGGAGTCTAGAAGAGCTCAAAGTAAACTAAATACATTTTGATATTGGACATAAAGGGAAGTTCTAGGAGACAAAGCTTCTTTGTTTGCTAAGAAGTGCAGTTTTCTGAGAAGCACATCTCATAGTTGTTCAGGGAGACAGTGTTAAAGGTACAGGTGCAGTATTTCAAGCAGTTTTTTGTCTGGCTTAATGTTTCCTAAATGCAAAGGCTTGTAAGGTTGCTGTTCCATACAGGACAATTCTGTGAATTTATCATTTGAGGGAGACCAACAGAAGCAACTATGTTTAAGGAATGTGCTGTCACAGAAAAAACCTAGCTTAACCCCATTTTAGTATTTGAGTAAAAACTTTGTTACAATACCAATTGAGACTGGATATCTGTACAGTCACTGACTTTATGATGACTATCAATCTGAGAAATACAGTAACATGGAAATAAGGCTTTTTTCTCTAATCTCTATCAGAGTAATCCATAAAAATCTTTTGTTTAATGCATTTGAAAATGGATGTGAAGATTAAGGACAAACTAATTTGAAAACTTTTTAGGGAAGGAAACTAAAATATACCTTTAACTAGTGAGGTGCTGTGTAATTTGTTAGCTGTCCTGTAGCTGTAAGAGTAGTGTAACTGAGTATCACAGCAGTGCATTTGTGCACATCCACAAATTTCCTTGTTGGACTATCTACAAACAGAGGCAAAATGAAAATAGGTCAAGATAGCATAGAAATAAAATGCTAAATAGATCATGCCCTACATGAACTGAAAGTGTGAGCTTTTGCCGAGCTGCCATTATTTCTCAAGTTTATAGATGAAGGAGTACAAATATGCAGTTGTAGGTTCAACTCGCTAAAACCTCATTTTCTATAGTTGGAAACAAATTTTTCTTGGCATGAAAGTAAGTTACAGATACTGAGATTTTTGCACTGTACAGTTACCTGATGTCTTCATATGAACAGCCAAGATGTTTTGGTGATCATGTATAAGTATTTTATTTATTTTAATGAAACTTAAAATGTTAATGAAATTTAATGATTAATGAAAGAGATTACTTATCAAAATTTTCATTTACTTATCTCAAGAAAAACACAAACTTGGTAATCTTTCATATGGTCATGGTCATATATGTACAGAATCACTGTTCAATCAGATGCAAATTAATTTCAGAAGAAGACGTGTTACCTGGATTTGGTTTTCCGGTTTTATATTGCTTGGAATTGAAAAATCTAAAATAATAAACATTATCCATCATTAAAAAGTTATGCTCATGCCTGAACATTTGCAGAGATTAAGCAGTAATACTGAATACAGCTATGTCAGGTCCTCATCTATTATCACATGTACTCAGCTGGGCTATACCAATTTTATTGGCAAGGATTGGTTTGAAAGTCCTCAAATTCATGTCACTAAATTCCCTACTCTGGTGCTATATTGATTTTTTTTTTTTTTTTTTTTTTTTTTTCTTCTCATTTGCTTGCTCCTTGTACGATTTTACTTGGATAGTTCATCATTAGTGAACATCTAGCAAATTAGAAAGTTAATTGATAACTTCGTATATTTCCTGGGAAGCAGCTGCTTTCTACAATACTTAGCAAATTTGCCATAGTCCTGATCATTCACGTACAATATGGATTAAAAATAGTCAAACCAAGACAAGCAATGAGTGAAAGAAGCCTCAGAATAGTTTATAGTTTTACCTAGTTAAACTAGAACCAAATATTCATTCCGTTCCACTCATATTTAGCACAAGTGTACTCTTATACATTCACAAAGTATGTTACAGGTAGACATGGGGAATTCTTTTAAGATCGGATTTAACGAGGTTTGGGATATACAAGGTATGATTAAAATCTGTGGAGCAACGATTTACTTCTAACAAGTCAGTGTAACAGGGAAGTGAAGTATATAGATCACAGACTGATAATGGCCTATTAGATCATTTCAAATGTTCTTCTAAAACTTAAAAGTTTTAATTTAGAAAAGACATTAACAAGCTTACTCTTGAATTATTGGTGCAAGTTGAGTGCCAAGATCTTCACAGTGAAACCATCTTTCAAAGAGCACATTAGTTGATGTTCCCACATAGTATCTGACAAAGTGAAAATATTAGTCTTTTATTAACTGACAGATCAGGTAGTTTGAGTCTTTTCAGGAAAACAGCTACTTAGTGTGCATTATTCTCAAGATTGGTGTATTCTGTTTCAACACCTGGCTATTTAGGGAAGCTTTACACTTCCTTGATTAGCTGACTGATGGGGTACTTAAACATGTGTTGAGAGCCTAGGAGTTTTGCTGATCAACCATAGATAACTCACCAAATTCTCTTCACAAACTTTCCAGACTTAAAAACTGGAAAACCTGACAGAATTAATCCCAGGAACGTAACTGGTCCATAATACTTTAGGATCAATAGCTCTTGCTTTAGGTAAAGTTACTACAAAAACAACTGTTATCAAATACAGTTCCCAATAACTGTTTCTGTTAAGGTATTAGATAAATATTCCTTTTAATAGTCCACTTGCTTATTGTCTGTGCATGGGGTGGTAAGAATACAAGGTTGTTTGCTAATATTGATAAGGCTTACAATTGCATAAATTTGAGAGATATTTAGTTCACCCTCCTAAAAAGGAACTCGGTGTTTTACTTGCATTATTTTGGCTTAACAGTTAAATTGTGCAAAGATCAGTGGGACAAGATAGTTGTAGTCTATGGAATGGCACACACTGAATTTACCTACAAATTTTTAAAAAATATGTTAAGGCAGGGATGTTTCAGTACAGTTACGTATTACAAGAGATTGTAAGTAGATCTTGTGTCCTTCGGGTTAGTGACTGGAATTAATGTTTAAAGAGGTAAACAAGGCTTATAAGATTATATTCTGGTGTATTTATGTTAATCATGTCTGTCATATGACTATAAGAGCATTGCCAGAAATTTTCCACAAGCTCCCTAGTTCAAGTTTTGCAAAAAGAAAGTTCTTGGAAGTGAGAAGCATCATTAATGCCTCCAGTGTGGAAAAAGCTGTGCTATGAGCACAAATTTTGGACACCTGAAAATCTGCAAAGAAAAATGTTACAAATGTCTTAGTCTAAGAAAGCCTATGAAGGGCTTTACAGCTTCTGAAAAAGTAAAGAATCCAATCCGACATCTAAAACTAACTTATTTACCACAAGATTAAGTTTTACTAATGCATTTTTTATTATAAAACAAAGAATGTTAACATTAATTAGGCTGAAACTCTGGGACATGCTCTTTCACTTGAATAATAATCAGCATGCTGGGGGCTCTGATTTATGACTGAAGCTTATAGGCATGGTAAATAATGTAATGGCAGCATCACGTTAGTCCTTAAGTCAGCATGCTTCAAAGCAATCTTTTGCTGTTGATGAGTGGAAGTTTGACAAGAACAGAAGCTCTGGTTGTAAATCCCATTTCCTAGCAGTGCAAACAGCCAATGTCACTTCAAAAATAAACATGACTTTTACTTCCTAAACTTCGGGCATCTTTTTTCATAATTTCAGTGTAAAAACACTTCAGTGATTTTTCAGGTACCTGATTAATATTTTCAATTAAGAGCGTGTTTTAATTATTTTTCCACCTGCTAACCATATGCTTGCTTTTAATTAGTTTAAATTTTCCCCAAGAATATGACTGTATCACAGTGCAAGTCCCTACTTCTATCTGCCTTGGAAAGCTATTTAACATCTATTCAACTTATTCTACCCCCAAATCTCATGTACAAGATGCTGTTTTATTTGAAGTTACATAAAGCTACTTAGGTCTTTTATTTTAAGTAAACATTGTTTTCCAGATCACTAGCTAGTTTTCAGCTCACACTATCTTTTTTAATAATGCCAATATTCAGAATTCAGGCCTGCTATGAAAATAATATTTTTTTTTTTTTAAAGTGCATAGATAAATGCTGTTTCAAGTTAGCTGTATTTGTTTTCAGCTTGGAATCCATTCCAGTGACTTTTTGAATTGTCCCTTTCTTAGTTTCCTTTCTCTTTATATTTTTGTTTGAATAAAAAGTATTTCTAGCTTGCATATTCACGGTCACCCTGCTATGATACAGCTCATGCACATTCCAAAACTGTAGGTGAAAAGACAGAAACAGTATGTTACAGACCTTGGTGAAATTTTAAATCTTTTTGAATTACATGAGTAACTATAATCTCACTTTGGCCAGTGTCCATTTAATATAAAGCCATCTTTTCTGTCTGCCATGACTTGCCCTCCTAGCCTCATGAAGGCTATAAGATAGCAGAACAAGGCTTATTCCTGCTCCCACTAGAATACTAAATAAAACTCTCATTTATTTGAAGACATTGTTCTCGTACAGCAATGAAATCTAGGCAGATGTATTTACCATATAGAGATGTTAGCGTTAAGAAAACTGACTTTTGTTTCCAGCTACCCGCATGCTTGCCAGAAAAGCTCATTTTCATTTTTTGCTTTCAGTGCTTAAGAAGAAATTAATGTTCAACCTGCCAGAACTGATAGAGAAATCTTTTCTGATCTGTACTGTTACAAAGCTGAGACTTTAAAACTTCAAATGATAGCAGTAAGTAATATATACTTTGATAGCTATAATTGTAGCATATATTGTAGGGACATCTCAATCTGTTCTTTGCTTGACTAAGTCAAATACTGAATGAGATCTCTATGTATGTGTGTACAGATAAATAAATTTGTGGACAAAAGTATAAAAATGCCAGGATAAATCTGTTATATTATCAAGGAACTGAAACATAGTATTGACAATTGTATTGACAAGATAAATTAATTGAGCATTATGAATCTTAACAGATTTGCCAACAATTATACTTTACCTGAGCCCATCCATTTCTGTCTTTTGTCTTTGCCTCTCAATTACAAGACCTACAGTGTCTGCATATCTTTGAGGAGAATGAGGTATTCGGGCAGGTAGGAGAAACATCTGTTCAGACAGAAGAAATAGGAAAGCATCAATGTTAGGAGGTCTCTGTTTCATCTGTAGTCCTTCTGCTGCAACCAACCTGTAAAGTCTTTTGTTCACTGCCATGCTTTCCTGCTACTCTGTGCTGATCTATGCTGTTCCTTGCAGCTGTATTTAATTCAGTATCAATAGCCTATAAGATGCTGCTTCTTGCTTTCTCAGTGAATGATGACCATTGATTCAATAATCAGCACTGCCTCTATTGCAGCGTGGTGCTCTCCTTCCCAGCTTGATCATCATTGCTAGATACAATTAAAAGAAAAATCTAACCAGTTATTCTATGTGGAATATTTAAAAAAAATGTATTTACTGCAATTTCTCAGTAGCAGAAATAGAAACAAAAAGCAAATTGGTTGTCAGCTCCAGATTTCTAAACTAATCATTCACAGGTGTCCCTGCAACATAGCAGACATGACTGCACAATGAGGAGTGTTATTCTCCAGAAATAATTAACAAATACGAGGGACTACTAATTCATGCAAGTGTCAGAAAAAGAATAGGTAACATTTGGCTGGGAGAAGACTTTTACTGAAGTTTGAAAGCAAATCTCTTTCTAGCAGCTATGTGACTGTAAGAAGGCAGTAAGGCTGTGCTGTTCTTGAGTGCAAATCACTTCAGTTTCTGTCTGCAAGGCAGAGCTAACAGTAGTACTTCACAAGGGCTGGTGTCAGCCTTCCCACTAAGGCTGCTGTGTGCTTCTTATTAATTCTTCTGGTACATGCCAAGGTGGATGTACTTGCCAGTGCAGAGTCTGTTACTGAGATCTCCTCATCTACAGTTTGAAAGCTTACATCTTGTTTTGTTGTTGAAAAGGTGGTAATATTTCTTTTTAGTGACATTAAGTTGTTGGGTCTGTTACACTTACTTTTCCTTAAAGAGTGGTCCCACAAGATCTAATATTTAATCCCTTCAAAGCTGAATGCAGTTCAAGCTTTGGACAATAATGAGTAGCAGTTGTAAAACATCTTCAGCAGTAACATCAAGAAAAACACCTAGTCACAATCTCTTTAACAGTACTGAACTATGTGCTGTAACAAGGCAGCTACTATGTAGAGAAACATCTGAATACAGTTGGATACGCTTTATTTATAAACAGATTTTAAAACTGTTCTGATGTTATGATGGTTGTGAAAGCTAGTGATTAGAGATTAACTGTTACTGAAATCGTGAGATGTTGCACAGAGCATTACAGTTTGTTAATTATATGGAATTTGCATATGGCATCCAAGCTTTTATTACTTTTTTTTATTAGCCCGATGTCACATGGCAGTGATAAATTGGTCTTGAAATACTTCATAAAATATTAACATACCTATGTAAAACAACAAGAGAAAAACAAGAGAAAAACAATCATGTTTTACCTCCCCTTCTCTGATGACAATGTCTTTATGCTTCTTATTTTCTATTATCTTCAAGCACATGTCTCCTTTCACTTGGTAAAAAAGCTGAATGAATAGGAAAACATTAGGTCAGGTGTTCCAAAGAATTCTGTACTTCATCTTCTGTATAGAAAGGATATATGTACAAATACATTCAGCCTGTTTGCAAATAGATTCTAACTTCCAACCTTAACTGTTTTTTAAAATTTTATGAAATACGTATTATTTCATTATGTGCACATATACATATGATGGTCTGTAATTGCTTGAAGAGCTCTACCGTGAATGCAGTGAAACCCCATTCCACTGTATCTATTTCTGGCAATTACACTCTGTAGGACTGGGACTTTATGGTTGAGATACCTGTTAATTCAGCTGGATATAAAGCTTCATTTCTGCTGTTTTTCATTACAGATGCATCAAGGTCTTCACTGTTAAATTCAGTCTAATTAAATACTACTTTTTCCAAATATGCTCCTAGTATGCATGCCCATTTGCCTGAGGTGTGTGGTGTTTATTATTTTTTTCCCAGAGCTTTCTCATGTGGGAATAATTGCCCATATAGAAGCTGTTCTGCTTTATTTCTGTGGATACTTTGAAGCCCTACAACAGCTGCTCCTCTATGTGCTCCTCTGCCTACTGTGTATGTAAAAGGATTATGTTCTAAGCTTACATAAGGACAGGACCACTGAACTTGCAATTCTGTCTTCAGTGACCTTTCCATAGTTCTGTTTTCAGAGTAGCTTTCCTGGGGCTCTGAGGTGCCTAGATCTGGCCTCAAGTTTCATGGCAGAATTGTGCTAAATCTGAAAGCGGGTCTGTTATTTACCAGGAATAGGTCCCTCACTGACCCAAAAAGGAGTGCATTTTTATTAATCTTGCATAATAATGGACAACAATAATCCAAACAATCAACTTTTCTTGTTTAGACATGCTTCTACATACTTCTCATATTCTCTGTGCCATAGCTAGAAACCAAACAAACCCATTTATGCAGTTGTTGAAATTCAGGTTGAAATTGCCTGAAATCTGATTCAAAGTTAAAACTACAATGAAACTTTTGATTTCTAGTCACTAACTAAAATTTTAGCAAAATGGAAATAAAGAGCTGATGAAAAACAAAGACAAAATAAACCATCCAAGTATAACAAAAACCATCAACCAAGCCTTTTCCACCATTAGAAAAGATTAATCAAGTTTTTAAATCGGGTTTATTTGCTGAAAGTTTTGAGATATTGATTGATGCATTTGTCTGAGGATCCAAGGAACGCCTTTATAAATCTAAGAATAAACACACTGGCAAAGGAATGAAACAGCGGAGAGAACTGAATATACAGAATACACACTGGAAAAAAGCTCATGCAGAGAGCTTTTATATGAGCTCACCTTGTACCAGACAGATAACCATGGCTAAATTATAACTCTCGTCTAGGTGGCCACAATACCCGGCTGCTTATCCTCCTTGTACTCTATTTCGCTATGTTCTCCTCATATCATTCTCTTGTGTGCTACTGAATGACTGTATAAATGTGACGGTAGCACTCATTACTGAGGATGTCAGTCAAGGCTAGAACTGCTCACTGTAGAACATAAACCTCTCCTTTTTTGTAAAGACTCACCTTATCTAAAACATAAGATCCTGATGGATTATCGCACAGGCCCTTGTTAGTATGCCACTGGCAATACAGAAATTAAAAGATCCCTTTTGAAATGGTGAAATTTGGAGTGGTATCTTCCCTATGACTACAGAAGGAGCTACTCCTGGATGCTTTGAAGGAAATGCTGATGAGGGGAAGAACAGAAGAATTTTGTTGCTTGTGATGGATAAGCATCTTTCTCGTAATGGAAACGGAAGAGGAAAGGGACCATTCAGCTCAATAGTAGAGCATTGCCGTCAATAGGAAAGATTCTTAATACAACATTAAATTTCAATTTAAAGAATTGTTTTGTGGTGGGAAAGGAGGAGTGAGATGAGCTATGCGTTGTTAATAGAAGTGTTTTTCTGTCTGAATTTAATACTACCTTTCATTATAAATTATAGTCTACTCTTCAAACTTTTTGGGGGAAAATGTCAGAACGATTTAGTCATCCATAAATTATCTGATGTCACTCTGCAAGGTAGTGATTACCGAACCTACTGATGCACTTATATTATACCTGAACTTTATTGAAGAAACTGTCAGCTTGTTCAACAACTCAGTGAGTTACAGCCCATGCCTATTTCACAGGACAGTTTGCCAATACAATATAACCTTGCTATTTTGCTGGAACTTCAGTCTCTCCTCAGTGCTTACTAAGCTTTGCATTTCAACCTCTTCTGATGCACCTCTCCTAACCCCTCCTCTCCTCCCTCCCCCTTCTCCCCCACAAAAAAATCCACACCTAAGTAAGGAAGTGCTGGTGGGTGGGTGTGATCATACTTCATACTGGATAGTGTTGTGTTAAACTTCAGTGGAAGGCAGCAGGATCAGTGCTGAATCAGTGCCAAGTCTGTAAAAAGCTATTCCACCCCAAATATGCAGTCTCTGGCTGGCATTTCTGGCAGAAATTAGGTGGAGATATGGAGAGAGAGGATGTTTACTTCAGTGAGAGAGTAACCATAGCTACTTGTCTTAGTAGGAATTCGTTTCACTAGGGGAGCAGAAAGTATAAATATTACCTTCAAAACAGCAGTATCATTCCTGCCATATGAAAGTTGTGGGACTATTGTCCTTTCATCCAGATGCACGCATCTTAGCAGAGTAGTAAAGGAAGTCATAAGGGAAGAACACACTATTTCTAACTGGTTTGCACAGACCAGCTAGAAGTCTATTTCATGTAAAGCTGTGCAATGACAGTGAGTGTATGGCTTGCTAACTTATATCCAATGTTGACATCAAGCTCTGCCTAGATATTGTAGCTCACAGTTTCGTGAGTGCTTCTATGGCTGAGCACTTGTAAATAAGCATCTGTAGACAACTGCAATTTGCAGCGTACTTTGTGTACCGCTTCTGAAAGTGAAATTTGGGATTGCTCAGCCACTTCTGGGATTAGGCTCTGACTAGGCACATTCTGGCTTGTGTTGCATGTTAGATTGTTAAATACTGAACTAATTTGAGGAGCAAAGCAAATTCTGATATGGGAGTAGAGTCTCTGTGTTCTCCAGACTTCAGTAGTGACTGATCCATGTGAGCAGAGAAAAACAACTTTTCTCCCTTATTCGTTACAAGTAAGGTAATCAGCCATCAGAAGTTAGGGAGGTAAACAGATGAAACAGGCAAAGAAAACTATGTTGTCTTTTTTTCTCATTTGCACATCACCTGTGAAACATGAATACTAGCCAAGTCTCATCCCAACAACTGTCTGCAGCAAACATTTCTAATTTGCGATCTTTCTGATGCGAAAGGATCATTATTCTCACTGCTTTGTAATAATAGAAGCTTTGCTTCTTATTACAATTTTCAAAGAGTTTTCACCAGGTAAAATGTGTTTTTTAAAATACAGGTAGCAAAAAAGGTTTATCTTGCTTTGATTCATTTTCTCAATTTTACTAGAGAGAAAAGCACTATATCTATGGTATGGGGGTCCAACCTTTTGTCTTGCCTGGGCCTCACTGAGTAAACAGGAACTGTCTTGGGTTCCATATACATGAGTTGCTCCGAAAATAATTTCTGTAATTTCCATGGAAAACTACACCAAAGAGCACAGTAACACTACTTGATAGAGCAAATTCTCAGCTACGAAACACTGTTTTCAATACAGTCACCACCATTATATGAGCTTTTTCAGCAGTGCTGAATAAGAGCCTGCATGATGGAATTATTAAAAAAAAAAAAAAAGAAAAAAGAAAAAAGAAAAAAGAAAAAAATCTGCACCAGTAAAGGTGGCCCACTGTTGCTACTGCTTAAATGTACTTCCCCACTAGCTCCCTGTGCTAATATCGGCTTCTTGGTCTCCATAAACATTCAGCATTGATAAATGTTAGCAGGTGACATTTTTTCTCCTTGGAGGAATTCAGTGATGCACCTTTGCTCCATACACGCTTCCATGTCAGACACAATTTTGTCAGACTGCCCCTCTGCTGCCACCTATCACACAGAACAACATGCAACAGGATATTGGTGGGAAAGTTCAGCATCTCCTACCACACTACCAACATCTGCCTCTGAGGTTGTGGCAAACATAATAAAAAAAGAGGCACTACTTTTGGAGCAGCCATTGTAAAATATACAATACTGTTAGTGTTTAAATAATAAAACATTTTGACTTTTAATATTTTTCCTAAAGCATTAAAAAGAGAGGAACCAAAACAAAACTGGGGGGATAGGTGACCCTGTTTTTGTGAAACTAATGCATCAGTCTGGTTTGATGGCAGTGACTGCAATTCTTAGTGAGCTCTCAAGGCAATCATCAGACTTCTGATTAAGTTTTACTCTCCCTATACTTTATCTTTGACAATTACTCACAAACGTATGTACTGCCAAAAAGCGATGATGTGAATAAGCTGTGGTTGGAAAGTGAAGACTATTTCTCTCTGGTAAGAGAGGTTGAAAGGGAAAGCACGGCTGCCTATTCTTTGCTGTTTAGAGCACTGTATATAGCCAGTGTATCAAAACGCATACCAGCTGTATTTGCTATCTCTTGAGTCAACGCTGCCCTGCCCAAGCCCTGGTTTTAATTGACATGGTATTAATAGCACACTGATGGTTTGGCCATTACTGAGCAGTGGGTGTGTGTATGGGGCCACTATGTGGGGAAGAATCAATGTCTTTATAGCGTGGAGCTGCAGGCTGGATGTGGCTGACCAACTGGAATGACTGTCAGAGACCCTCCCCATTGACATCTGTTATCCCCATAAAATCTAGAGGTAAATTGAAATTGCTAGGGGAGAGTTTCTCAAAAGCATGCTACCTAGCATAAACTAGAAGAAGGGGACAGCCTTCACTTGAACAGATTTGTCAGAAATTGGAGCCGTGTCCTATTTGTGGTATGTATGTGAGGGGGAGAAAAAGAGAAAACAAAGTTCAGGTTGAGAAATGCAGATGAGCTCTGATAGACACATCCATATTGTATTTCAGACACAAATGCATCTCAAGCAGAAAGGGAAAATACGCTAGAAGAAGCTGAAGGGACTGGCCCAGGTAATTAGATGAGAGGGAGATTTCCATACTGAGACTCCTTTTCAGGAGAGTGATGCCAAGGCTCTGATCTTTGGGGCTGAATCAGTATGTAGCTGGTTGCATCTATAGGAAACAATCTGGCTTCTAAGAACAAAAACTTTAGATGGAATACAGCACAATGAGAAGCAGGGCTTTTAAAATCTAGTGCAATACTGTGCCAATACAAATGTGTTGCAGGTGGCAGGTGAAAGGCTGATTTGAATTTCTCTGCATGGAAATGCACAGTTATCTCTAGACTCAACATCAGGTGTGAAGAGAATATGGATTGTAGCAAAATCAAAAGTAGTTCTTTGAGATTCATTTTGTGTAAGTGGTGGACTAGAGTAGGCAAAGAGGAGCCTAACTAATTTTGGGATCCCACATTTAGAATATCTCACCTTCCCCCAAAGCAACCCACCCAATGCAATAAATAAAATCTGAAAATGATTTTACTACAGTTAAGTTTTGTTATGATCATGGCTTTTTATGAGTCATTAACTTTCTCTGAAACTAATAGTTCCCTTCAGCTTTCACTTACCTTCTTTCTGGGAAGCTGTAAGATGAATGAAATAAAATTAAGCTCTTCCCCTACTCAGGCTTCTCAAGTAAGCAAAAATGTAGTAAATACACCATGAATTCTGTGAGCTGTGTAAACACCTTAACTCTTTGTGCCACAAATACATGATGTTAGGGCTGCTATACAAACTTTCAGTACTTCATATAGGATTCATACAAAAACTTGCTATATAAAACAAACGCTTTCTTTTTAGTACACACTAAGGAAACTCTTCCTGCATAGCTATCTAGGTGCTTTCTCACAGGATTTTGCCATGCTTTAAGAAAAGAGGCATTTTCCAAAGCAATTCAGTTTTGCTTGAAGTCTGTTTGAATAAAAATTTTTTTTGTTATCCCTGTCCTGATGGAGAAGGCTGCAAGATGGAGCTTAAAATTTGTATGAAAAAAAAAAAAAGAATATGACAGTCAAAAATTCAAGCCAAAAAATGTCAATGGCTTATCTCTTATAAGGTGCAGCTTAATTTTGCTATTTATAAAATCTGTCCAAGGGAAAACAACATCCTGTGTAGGAGACAGTATTTCTGTGCAGACAGATTGCAGCTCAGTAGTGCACAGAAAATTAGGAATGAACAAATTGTAAAGCTACACATATAGGAACTGCTGCTTGCTGAGAATAGGAAAAAATTGTGCTAGACCAGCCACTGTTTCAGTCTGCTTGATTATAGACTCCAAATGAAGTGACCAGACTCTCAGTCAGCCATCAGAACAGATTTTTCTGATATACCTGCATGCCAAAGGTGCCAGCAGACAACAGCTCGGGAGGAGGATTCTCCCAAGCAGTCATCTCTGCGTGTCAACGGCTTCCTGCTGTGAACTGCAGGCTGACTAGCATGCCTGCCATGAGGTACGAGCTGTGTGTGGTGACAGACATAAAATCATGTCTAAACAGATATAAACAATTCTAAATTAACTCTTCTTTCCAAACCAAACCTTTTTGCCACCAGGATAATGGTAAAAAAGGGCCAGGTATATTTGCCAAGAGCATTATGGGGTTTTTGCATTCATGATTTGGCCTGTAAACACTATGTCTCTATTTTGGGTGTCGAATTATCACTTGGTAATATAAATAACATTTTCTCTGCCAAAATAATTGTTGAACGCTGTTTTGAATCTTTTTTCTATTTCTTTTCTTCTTTTTTTTTTTTTTTTTTTTTTTTAATCCCAAGTATAGTTCAGGAATACATTCTTATACTAGGAAGATCTGTTTCTTTTCAGTGAAAAACCTGGGCTTAAAGGATTAATTAGATCACAGGAAGTTGGAATGTCTGATTAAAAAAGCTCTTGTAAAATGCAACATCTGACTGTATTGCATCTGTGTAAAAGCTATGGCCCAATTTATTCTGATACTATGAATTCTCCTATGGTATGGAGTACAAATTGGATCCATAATGGTGCTTTTATGCTTCCATTTTTAATCACTAAGTAATTGTAGAAGAATTGCTATATAAAAGAAAATGTTAGGTATCAATACACCTGCAATGACTGAATTAGTAATAATTTACATACTGCAATAATTTACAGACATACTGATGTAAACTATATCTCTAAGGGTGTAGCTAAATTTTATACTGCTAAAAAGTCATGGAATAGATTTAGGCTTACTAAGGGCAGGCCAAATTCCTCTCCAGCACATCTAGCAAAGAAGAAAAACTGATGTAAATAATATTCGATAATCAGTGTGGGTCCCTTTCAACTCAAGACATTCTATGATATTCATCTGAGTTTTGGTTTAAGGAAAGGGGAGGTAAGACATTTTAAAAATGAAACCAGATAGGAATTGATCAGGGACAAAGGATAAAGCAGTATAAACTGAAAGATGCAGGGAGGGATGAGACCATAAAGAAGAGGAAAACATATAATTATTGTCTTTATACCCCTTCTATGGAAGATAGCCTTGCCCCTGGCAGGGGAGGTGGAACTAGATTATTTTTAAGGTCCCTTTCAAACCACTCTGTGGATCTGTGATATTTAGTACTGTAGATCGTACTGTTATTCCAGATAAACCTAATCTTTTTGTTTTCAGTCTGTAGCTCTCACATTTTTTTTCAAAGCTGGAAAATAAAGTAGTTGTACAGAACCTGAAAGGCTAAGTTAAGGACAAAAACATATTTGGACTCATTCACTTCTGTGCCTAACTTGGTTTCATGCTTTGCTAAACCTTCATGTTACTGACCTTTAGAAAATCCACTCTGTCTTCGTAATCTAACTTGTCAACACTTACCCTCCTGTTATGGCATACTGTTATAGATGAGATATTCTTTTCGGTGCTTTCTGAGCAGTCAGGCTACAGAATGTGGTACACGACCATGTTGGCAAAAACAAGTTTTATTTTCTTCAGCTAAGTATCTCTGGAATTTTCTTGTTAAATTCATGATAGATGAGAAATTTTTCTGGCTAGCAACAATAACTTGGTACCACGCTGCCCCGCTTCTCACCCCCAAACAACTTGCTGGTATGACACCAGGTGTGGTCAGGGCTGCTCCTATGCAGCTGATGAGAATGGAGCCAGCGAGCAGAGTCAGACAGGGCTGTGCCCACAGCTGAGTGTGGGTGGTGGGACTACTATGGTTGTGCAAAGCAGGCAGGTGTCAGACACCGATAAGATGGCAATTGATCTTTCAGAATAGTAGTTGTAATGACTACAGACAACTATGCAGCACAGCTCTAACAGAAAATGAGCTAAGGTTTCTGTGAAATAATTGAATTGTTCTTGTGAGAAATGATTTGGTGGTAAGTAAAGACAACTTTTTGTTTCTTTTTAAAAGTAATTCTTGAACTTAACATACTTCTCCTTAGAAGTGTATATAGATTCCTCGGCTCAATTTTCCAAAAGTGCTTAAAATAAGGTGGCCAAAATTTATTGGAATTGTATGAAATTAAAGTACAGTACTGGGAAAATATGCAAATAGTCTTCCATTCTAAAATCCTCATTGCCATGCCTCTACTGTGCCCTTTCCATTAAGACTGCAGAGATACATCTGTTACCTCTATACTAGTGCAAGCAGATAAGACCGTAGGCCTAGTGAAGAATTTAATTGTAAGGGCAGTAAATAAAGCCGATTGTAACAATTTTCTTTGGTTTCTACTCTTTCTTCCTATATTCCGCATTTGGCCCAATAACTGCTCATAACTCAAAGAAGTAGGATGACTTTCTTTCGTTACAGAAGATATGCAGAAAAAACGATGGATTTGATTCTTAAAGAATCTCTGTTATATACATTCCCACAAAGGTCAAGTCCACCCAAAATTCAAACCCTATGTCTAAGTGCTGTCCAAATGCTTCTTAAACTCTGGCAGGTGCTTCTTAAACTCTGCTGTGACCACTGCCTGGGGAACCCATTCATTTTGAAGTGTAAGAACACTTGATCTAGTTTCCCTTTGGAAGTTAACTATAGCAGAATAGATTTGATTTCATTGTATTTGTTTAAAAGGAAGTGCACAGACTGTGCTGTTCTGGTGCATAGTTCTGTTTAATTATTTGAATAAATCTAATAAATACTACACCACTGAGATTGGTGTTGTTTATTTGTAGCTTTAAAATTACCAATGTTCTAACCATACAGATCAATTAAAACAACAAAATATAAGTGAGTCATTGGTTACCTCTTCTCCTTCTTCAATATGGTAATCCTTTCTTTCGTTAGGCCCTCCAACAAACATCACATTCATTTGATATCGATGCCTAGAAAAGAAAAGTGACTTTTTAAAGCTAACTCTACACATAGCGTTCTTTCTTTCTATCTAAATTTTGTGGAGGTTTTTTTGTTTTGTTTTGTTTTGTTTTTTAATGTTTTGAGGACAGTATATTGGTGAAACAAGAGTGAGGAGCAACATCCAAAATTAAAAAGAGACCTAGAGCATCTTCCTTGTCTGCCACTGTCCACCTATTTCTCTTTCGGTATTTCAGTGCCTTCATCTATGAAAAGGGGACAAAGGTACTTATCACCAGTGGAAAGAGCTTTGAATTGTAAAGACAGAAAATGGTATGCAAGAGGCACAAAACAGGAACTGTCCTTTAAATGGGATCAGCCTGGAAAAGAGAAGGCTCTGAGGTAACCTAATAGTGGTCTTTCAGTATCTAAAGGGGATTTACAGGAAGGAAGGGGACAGACTTTCTAACAGGATCTGTGATGATGGAACAAAGGGAAATGTTTTCAAGCTCGGAGGGTAGATTTAAGTTAGACATAGGGAAAAAAATACAGTGAGAGTGGTGAGGCACTGAAACAAGTTGCCTGGTGATGCCCCGACCCTGGAGACTTTCAAGGTGAGGATGGATCACGTCCTGAGTAACCTGATTTAGCTGTGAATGTTCCTGTTCATTGCAGGGGAGTTGGGCTAGGTGGCCTTCAGAAGTCCCTTCCAACTCTAAGGATTTTATGATTCTACAAACTATCAGCTTCTTTCTCTTCTTTTTATATTGCCTTTGCTGAAGTGAAACTGCACTGCAATGGTTTCTTTATGGCTGTGGATGATTAAAAAAAAAAAAAAAAATTCAGGAAAATTTATCTTAATTCTGTTTTTGAGAGTGCCAGAGAGCATTTCTCTCAGTTTTCACAAAGAATAGGCATCACCCCAATTATCTGTCAGTCAGTCTATATTAAGAAAGAGATAATGTAAGTTTTCCGTTTTCTTTGTGTGGCAAAGCCTCCTATAGTCCAGAATTGTTAACTGTGATTCAAAATTTGTCCTAAAGAACCTCTTTGATGTGTTAGCTGAAGGATGCTGACATCTACGTTAATAAAAAGATTTTGGGTAGTATAGAGATCATAAAAATGGACATCATAATAATACAGAACCAGCAGGTCAGTGGTCCACTGCAACACAGGGAAGAAATATTTGTCTCTTTGTCAGCTCTTCATAAGCCTTCATTGAGAGAAGAACTGTGAACATCTGAATGTATATATTTGGTCTGTTACCAATGTCATGTTTACTTTGCTTTCTTAAATGCTTTACTTGAATGATAAAGAAAGCCACAGTAAACATTAATAAAAAAAAAATCATAAGTAATAGGTACAAACATCTCCTTTATCAAATTCAAGTACGAAGAATTAAATTAGATCACAATATTTAAATTGACTGTTAACATCATGGGAAGCACGTTACAGCACCTGGCTTAAATACCAATAACTTAAAATAAGGAAACAATCAAAGCTGTTTGTATTAGACGTGTTTAATATTTGTGCTCAAGGACACACCAAAATACTTCTGCATTAATAAATCTTTCTACTGAAGAAGGGTAGGAAGACCAAAACAACAAAAACACAGTGAACAGTTCATTAAATATATTCAAAGCAATGCTGGACAATAAGGGAGAGGCTATTTGAGTATCTTATAGCCTATTTTTAAGGTGAGTAAATTTTGAGAAACCCCCCAAAATAAATTGTTTGAGCCCCAAATTTAAACCAAAATTTAAAAATTTTAAAAATTTAAATCACTACTTTTATTGAGTCATTACAAGAGAAAACATTGCTTTCAAAATTATTCTTTAACTTTTAGTTACTTTTCAGCAAACCTGATGTTGGTTCTGTTACTCTATGGATTTAGCTGTTTTTTACATAATAAGCAGGCACTCATGAGTTAATTCTTCCTACTACTAACAGTTAAACAATAGCCCCATCAAAAAATTCTCACCATCAAATACAAGTAGGAACTCCAAGAGGTTTGTTTGTTCACACTGCTAAAGAAAGTTGTCCAGTTGATATAATTGTATAGAGTTAGGAAGAAAAAGCCATAAGAAATAAGAGGTTCAGTTAAGACCATCTGGGATGCAGTTAATGTAGTTTCAAAGTCAAAGGTTTCAGGCATGTGGAAATTACTTGATTGCATTATTTTTAGATTTCGAATGAGATGATAATCAATGACCTATTAAGTTTTACATACCCTTATTTCTCTTCCTAATCACATAAAGAAAATGTAACCAGCAGGCAACCTTTTAGAAATGTCTCAAGACTGTGAAGAATGAGATATTTCATGACTACAATGAGGTCTCTTTACTGTAAGTACCATACTCTGAACTCAAAGAGCTTTAGAGGTGCCTTAGTGACCCTGTAGAAATAGCTGTGTCGCAGGTTCTGATTTGGCACAAATTGTTCTTTGAGGTTAGAAGTAGTTAAGCTTGCAAGGCAGTGTAATTAAAATATATATCATTAAATTGCAGCTCTGACATTGTGTTGTTTTCTTGACTCTGGTAAAATTCTTAAGTAGATGGTGATTCAGGAAATGAGGTTTTGTTTCGAAATCCCGAATAGGTATGTAAAATGTTGATTTTCTTAATTGAGTGGAACATAAAAGAATAAATGTTTGAAAGCCGTAGCAAATGTATAAACAAAAAGTCCAACTGGTGTGCTGTAAGACTTAGACTTTAACCATTAAATATCTTTGAAATTTAAGTTCATAAGTTACTTAAATTTTTTAATATGTAGGCCACCTTGTGTTGTAAAGGCCATGAGAAGATTTCTTCGTACAACCGTACTCAGCACATAAATGATCAAGTCTTTGAAAATAATCTTGGAAATCTATTAGTTAAATCTTGGAAAACTGCCTAAAGCTTTTTGGAAAATCCTTAAAGCACCAGAAGCGGGTGATGAGACTCAGAATCTATGTAATACAAGGATTGTCTCTCCTCTTCCACAGACTGAAGTTTCAATTGGGGGAAAAAGGAAAAAAAAAAGAAAAAAAAAAGATTTATTTAATCTATGCAAGTTTTATTGTGAAAAATATCCTTTGTTTCAGTATGGCTTTTTGCAGTATTTATGGGGGAGACTCATCAACACTAACAGTTTAGGAACTCATGTAACTTTCTAATCTCTGATGGACCTCGTGCTTCACAGTTACTTCGGGATTACACAGAGCTGCTGGTAGATTGTGCAGAATAGTTCAGTAAACAAGAAGGTTCAACTTACTGTTAAGAAAGAAAAACATGAATGTTTCACATAAAATTTTACTGACATCATTGGTAAGCTTTAGAATTGACTGTGCTTTACAAAATGCTGCCTAAATCTGTTCTGAATGTGAAAGAAATGAGATCATAAAAAGAAGACATTTTCTTCTGTCACTCACTGTGAAACCTGTGGTGATTTGTTTCGTAATTTCTCAGTCAGAACATAGAACTTCAGTTTCAATAGCAACATGTCATTAAGGATGTGCATTTTACCTTTTTTATGCTTTGCAACCATAAATTTGAAAAGCAAATGTAACTGTGAACAGAAATTTATGTCATTGCTACGGTGCTGCTCATTCAGCTTTTCATTAGAGGTAGCCTTTCAGGATAGGGCAAGACATAAATTCTTTGCTTTTTTAATAATTAAAATCGAAAAGTAAGGAGAAAAAACAAGTTTTCTTGCTTGCAGGTTTTCTATCACTTCTTATAGATTATTCGCTCATGAAAATCTTACACACAGGTAGTTTTAGACTAAATACAGTGTCCTTGAATTCAGTGACAAAGGAAATCCCTGTGAATTTTACAACCAGATGTTGTCATGAATTTGACCATTTACACTGAAATTTGTTCAAGGACTTTGATACTGACAATATGCATGCTGTAAGCCTTTATAATGCCCACGGTATTTTTCCTCTGTTAGCTGGATAATTATTGAGTATACAGTTCACAGTTCTAAGATGCTAGTTAGTCCCCTCAAACATTGCCTGTTCAGCCTCATGCAGAACAGAGGGTCCTTCCCTGCCTTGTCAGCTCTGGAAATGCCATGGACACTGGAAATTCCTGCATTCCTCCTCTGCTTTTCTCCTTGTCTTCACATGATGTATCCCATCAGTTCTGATTGCTCTTGCATATGTAGTACCTCTGCAGCATCAGAATGTCCCCCAGCAGCTCTGATAGCTGCTGCAGGTTGTAAGACAGTACAGCACAAATCTCTTGGCTAGATCTTACCATTTATGGATGGGATGCCTCAGAAATCTCCTCAGATTTCTATGAGTTTATTGTCAGAGGGCCTGATGCAAAGTCCCTTAGCGGCCTAACTGCCTTACAAGCTGAAGTCAGGCAAGCATGCTCAAACTGATCTTCTGTCTAATCACAATGCAAGTTACTTCCTATTCTTCAAAGCTGCAGTATGTGTGACTGCTGTCTTCTGAGAGGAACTACATTTTCTTGCATTTTAACAATTTCCTCTTTTAGCTAAGAATATTTATATACTTAAAAACAACATAAAATACCCCTTCATTTACTTACATAAGCTTGTTGCACACAGGTGGTAAAAAGGCTGCCCTGTTTTCTTCTATCCATTGTCTGACATTCACAAGAAGCTCCATGGTCCACCAGCTACTACAAAGCTTTTGAGGAAGATGTTTGAGTTTGCACTGTGCTCTTTCTATAAGCAAACCACAGGCAACTTGGTCCCCAGAGCTCAGGATTGGTTGGTAGAGGAGGTGTCTTCAGGCTCAAGTGTCAAAGGGGACAGGTTCATCAGCCAAAGGTTACTTCTGAAAGAGTGCTAATGCTCAAGCAGCTTAGCTAATAATTGACAAGTGTTTTTTAAAAATGTATTTTCATCTGAGGCTCATTCTACCCAAAGGAAGTCGCTTCATTCTCTCAGCTGCATCAAATGTTACCTCTATACAGAAATTGTCTCATTACATTGAGTTATGAAAACTTGGGCACGTCTAATATAGAAACAGCAAGTTTCAAAGCTAAATGTGCTTTGAAATTCAAAGCAGTGCTCAAAGTTCAGTTACATGTGTAGAGTAAATACAAAATGTATTTTTGCACATAACTATCTATCTCTGTGTTTCAGGCTTAATAACAGCCCTATTTCCTTTTTCCACCTCCCTCAAGCTTCTTAGGCCAAATGATCAGGTATGTGACTGAAAATATTGGGAACCACATCTGCAAGACAACAAAAATAAATGTCTCTTGCATTTTTAACACTAAAAGCAGCTGCTCACAAATGTTCATTTTAATTAGTCCCACTCATTTCCAGTACTGTGGCAGGGCTCATTGGAGAGCTGACTGTGGTTCTGTGATGCCCTTAAGCAAAACATAGCATGCTATCATCAAATTAGCAGGCAAACAAGAAATGGATAATTATCAGGCATTCCTGGTCTGTATTAGTCTTTATCCCCCCATTAATTTATTTTCTGCATCTATGAAGTTCCTATTGGATTGCTCACTGCTTTCAGATCACCTCATTACTCCATTTTAACAACACTCTTTTCAGGTTTTGAATATATGAAATGGGTGATTGTAAAAAAAACAAAACAAACAAAAAACAAATCATGACAAAATGTCACAGCTTTTTATTTGCTCTTACTGCAGCTTAGTCTTGTGACAATATTTGTACTGTGCTCAGTGGGTCAGTGTGCGTGGGAGTAAGAGTATAGTATGATTTACTTAAAAGTGGGCTATATATCCTTGATGATGTGTGCCTATGGGCTGTACAACTTCCGGATTGAAGAATCAAGATACTGGAACAGTACACACTGGGGTATTCTTCAGCTTATACCAATGTAACTTTCCTACGAGAGGGGGGAAAAAAGGCAACAGAGTATGTGTTGAAACTAATTCTATAACTCTTGCTTTAGTAAGTATGAGAGTGACTCTGCTTTACTTTCATCTCTACTACTTCTTTGCAATTTAGTTTAAATTATTTATGTAATTGATCCAAGAAAATTCCACTTATTTTAGGAAAAAAAGATTCACATGGCTTATAGCTCTGTTACATTATTATAGTCAGTATGGTATTGGCAATACTTTCCCCTGAAATAAGCACAAAGTACTTACTATTTCACTCTGTTATTAAAAAAAAAAACACAAAAAAACAACAACTAACATGATTTATTTAGTATGTGAAATTTCCACTGTTAGAATGACTAATGGTTGTGAGACATCACTACATAACATTCTGCACAGTTTTGGACCTACAGACAAGAACATTTAGGTGCTTTTTGTTCTGTAGGCTGCTGGCACACTATTTAGCTGCGAAGGAAAATGATCTTCCATTTAAAAGGCATTTTCACTGAGAGGATTGTGACCCAGCCAGGAGAACTAAAGGCACTTTTAATGACAGTGGTTTTGTAAAGCTCTACCTCATCATTAGTAACGGATTGCAGAGCAGGACTCCATTTGTCAGGCATGAAAGCAAAAAGACTGTTCAAATTCACAGCAGGGAAAATCACATACTGGATTTGATAAAGCCAATATTAATGTGCAAGTTTTAACTGTAGGGTTATTCTGTCTCAACCCCCTACTCTCACCTCTAGTCTCCACTATTTTTCCCGCTAGGCAACATCCAAGGCATTATTACCTGCAGAGAACACTATCTCAGTATAAGCTGATAAATCCATTTTATGGCTAGAGTGAGGTATGAAAAAAAACCAAAACATTCAGGAGACCAATGAAGTTCACTTATAAAATTTACCATTGCTAGTAAGCAGAGGTGACTGTAAGAAGGCAGCATTTTTTGGAACCTTTTGAAAAATGCAATTAATGGGCTCTCCATTTTGTAGTGAACGTGAAGGAATGCTGCAATTTTTGCGGAGAAATAAGAAATGGTCTGTGCAGCCTGGAAGTAGTGGGCAACAAAACGCAATTTCTGTGCAGTGTATTGGAGAGGCAAAGACCAGGCCTAGTGCTGCAGTCTCAGTGAGACTCAGTTAAGTCTGTACACCTCATGACCAGATTGGGACCTGTAATTTTTTTCTTGCTACTCTGCTTTTCAGTAGCTCTTTCCATCCTTCAAAGTCTGTTCCAAAATCACAGGTTTCTACATTTGCTTTTGGCTCACATCCTTCCCTGTGGTGGGGAAGACATGGGTAAAGGCTCAAGATTTGTCAGCTTTTGCTGAGAGAAATGCAAGACTAGTAAAAGTATAAAACTAAAACGTAATCAATCTACCCTTTGCACTATGGGTGTGGGAAAAAGTGTTAATAAGGAAAAAAGCACCTGAACATGCTTGGTTTTTTGTTTTTCGTTGGTTTTTTTTTTTTTAGATCAGTTCTGTGTTTTTTGTGTCCGAAAACATTCTTCAAGAAACAATATGAATGAAGTACATTTCAAACTGAAAGCATCATTTATATATATATATTTTAAAACCCTGCTTATTTGGAAATAAAAATTCGAATTGGTAATAAACTTATGGAGGGAATCCAAGTGCAGTTTTCTTCCAACTTATGAACTGATTCATGTGGCCATGTTTTCACTGTTTTTTATTTGTAAACAAATTATCCAGGGCCTCAGTCAGTGTTGGTGGGGATAAATGTAAAAAAAACAGGTTGATCACATTGCAAAGCAAAAGGTCCTACAACATCTGCTTGGATCTTTACTATCGCTATCATTTTTATGGGAAGGCTGATTAAAATACAACAGCACTGATTCTAGTATATATAAATATCACAGACAGATTCATTGAGTCCTCCCTCTTGTCTAAGGCTGAGTCTGCAATAAAGATCTTATCTGTACATTCACAACTTCAGCTTTAATTCATGCTGACAATTCTGTACTTGCCAAAGATGCACCTGTTGGATGAAATCATATTCATGGCAATCTTTGTATAATTTATTTTATTTGGTAGTGTACTGATGTGCTAGTAAGGGTGATGAAGACAACTGCAGTGTTCTGGCATGCCGTCTAAACATCCACAATGATGTAAAATTGCTCTGAGAAATGAACTGACAGAAGATTTCTTCTCTCTGCCAGTCACCTTCATCAGTGGTTAAGATACAGTGGATATGTGTTACTTTGCCTGTCAATGCTGTATGCTACTGAATCATATTCTAAGTAACAGCCACAGTAATGGCACCAACAGCAGAACAGCTGTCATGACAGGCAAGAAGAGCTCTGTCTCCATTCGGCACAGCCTCTAAAGGTTCAGCTCATTTATGAATCTTGTGTGGGGGAGGAGGTACTGAAGCCACATGTACCTGACACTCAACCTTGGAGATCAGTGCCATCTATTTACTTAAAGCTGATTGAGTGCCTGTCACCTGCTGTGCGGGATCACGCATATCTCATTTTAGAGGCCATGGAAACCCAAGTGCTCCTGTAGCACTGCACAGCCATGCACTCTGTTATGACAGGTCTGGAGCTTGTTGTTTTGCCTATAGTAAAGCAGATGCAGAAAACAACCATTCTTTCTGGCGATTATGTCGGCAGCCCAGCAGAGCTGTCACACATCTAAATATGATGTCAGTGTGTAATGATGGGAGGAAAAATAGAGAGATTATGTCCTTGTGTCAACTGTGTAGCAGTTGTTAAATGTCTGCTGATGCCAATTCTGTTGACTATCTTCCTTCCACAAGTAGTGACAGAAGTGACTGCAAAACAAGTTCATGTTAGCACTGTACTTCAACAACAAATGCACGCATGAAGTTTTTCTAATAACTGTTTCTAAGTAATAAATCGTGTATATACTGTGCTGTTTCTGGGCATACATAATGGTTATATCCAGTGTTTTCATCTCAGCAGTCCTTCCGGCGTTCGGCCGAGCTTCTCGCGCTACAGGGAAAGCCCGGACTCTTCTTGCGGCCGCCATGCGGGTGGGAGGGCTTTCTGCCGGCGCCGCGGCTGCTCTCCGCCTTCCAGTGCTTCGTGGCGCCGCCCTCCCGAGGGCGAGGAGACCGCTAGCCCGTTTCTCCTGCAGGGCTTTGTCGCTGGTAACGGCGAGAGTGCTGCGTTGGCAGGAAGCCGAGGTGCGGCGGGGCCACGGCCGGACGTAGGGCACAAAAAAGAAGCCCGGTGCACTTCCCCCGCCCGGGCTGGGCGAGTGCTTGATAAAGCGTTCGGGAGGAGATGGTGTCAGGGCTCCAGTGGCGCAATCGGTTAGCGCGCGGTACTTATACAGCAGTACTAAAGCCGAGCAATGCCGAGGTTGTGAGTTCGAGCCTCACCTGGAGCACAGAGCTTTTTGAGAGAAAGAAAGGGCTTTTTTTAAGACCGCTCCTGAGGAGGAAATGGAGGAACTGATAAGCTTATGGAAAAATTATGTGCGGGCTTCTAAGCGTGTCCCTGCTGCCACGGAGGTGTGCAGCCATGTGTGTGGGCGGATTCCTTGTGCCTGTTCTAGAAGCGGAGGGGAAGTGGTCGCACACAGGGAGTGCTTGCAGGGGCACTTTTTCTATGCATTTGGTTGTGTAGACACATGCTTGCACAGATGTGTCTTTAATACTTTTATAGTGCAGCTTTTTAGTATGGAGTAGTCAACGTTTTCCTGGTAAAGCTCCATTTGCAACCTTGCAGGAAATAAAGGTTGCTTTATCGTAGCTTATTTCACACAGCACCAACT
The DNA here is from genome assembly GCF_019232065.1 of Centrocercus urophasianus. Classification (NCBI taxonomy): domain Eukaryota; kingdom Metazoa; phylum Chordata; class Aves; order Galliformes; family Phasianidae; genus Centrocercus; species Centrocercus urophasianus. The sequence goes on along the minus strand of NW_024884142.1, from coordinate 79,867,402 downwards.
GTTGACTAATGCAATCACTACAAGCGATCCTTTCCTTTGGCTCCTTCAGCATGCATATTCACCGTAACTACTCGTTAATATGGTAATGTTTTGCAAATGTGTAGTCCACAGAAGGAAGGAAAAGAACTGAAATAATTTCAGATTTGCTTTTATAATTGGAGAAGTGGCAAGGCTGGAGAAAAACGGCCATTTCTTCGGGAAACAGAAAGTTGGAAGTGTTTAGGCCCAAAGCTTGTAAAAATGCCTGTTAGCATCTGTCTAACCTACTATTACTGCACTGTAACTTATATAAATAGTAACTTATATAAATAGTTTATTGAGAACCTTGGGATTGTGCAGCCAGAGGCATCACCATTGCCCAAATCAGCCCACAGGTGTGTTACTGCAGGCACTTAATTCCTTGATGCTCCTTTTCTAATTTCAATCCTTCAGTTACCACATCTTCCCAATACTAGCCACCACCTTGGCCCCTCTGTATTTTTCAGGAACTTCACCACTGTTTTCAGTGATGGTACACTTCTGGCTGAGGTGTGCGCCATGTGCACTCAGCATGATGAGGCCTAAATAGAGCAGAGATACAATTCACCTTCTGTTTGCTGTTTCACATTTTCTCCTTCGTGAATGAGTACATCAAAATGATGGGGGGTGAAGACAGGATGGAGTTTACACAAGTGTTGGCATAGTAACAAAAAAAGTGAAAGCGCTGTTTCTGTGCAACTGAAAAGAAGAATAACAGAAAGCCTGTTGTTTGTCATGACAGAGGCAACCTGCTCTTCAGGCTGGACCCACCTAATGAAGACTTGGGGAAAAATACAACTTCCTTCTCTCCCTGACTAACAGGAGCCTTATGTTTGTAATAAAGGTTTTGGCTTGGTTTGCTGAGGGTGATACCACAATTTTTACCATATCCATATCCATTTTTACCACAATTTTTACCATTTACTATGTCCAAGGAGCACAAAATGGACGCTATTTGCTGAATTCACAGCAGTGACCCAGCTTCTCTGTAACGTGCTTCTGCTGTACCAGAGAGCAGCTGGACAAGCAGTAAGAATTGCACAGTGCTGTAGCCTCCTTCAAGGCCTCCATCATCCTTGAGATCTTTCCTTCTCTCTCAAAGGGGATTTCTATCCTGCCTCTGAAGAAAAAAAAAAAAAAAAAAAAAACAACAAAAAAACCCCCACCAAGATTGCCATGTGAGAAACACCTGTTTGCATTCCTGCAGTATTTTACACTCCTGATTGCTTAACACCTGTGAGAGATACAAGATGGGGATTTCACTCACTGGAGGTCATATAAAATCAGGACAGTTAAGGGGGAATTCACTCAGCTTGCACAACAAAAGGATGTTATTTACCTGCATATAATGGCTGTTTGTGAAACAAATTGTACAGAACTTTTACAAAAGTCTGACTACATCCTGAGGAACTCTGGACCATGAGGTAAGATAAATTAAAGCATGGGGGGGGGGGGGGGGCAGGGTTGTGACTCTTTATGGCCAGTCTGTGGACACCTGGTGGTGCTAGAATATTCCTTTGTTCTGGCGTGAATGCCCTGGGCCTTACTGCCAGCCTCTTGAGGCACGAGGAAGAAGGGTGCTATGTTGGAGCAGAGGTTAGTGAGTTTGTGTTTTTCTTTGGGTGGCAGCTGTGGACTTGTTTGCTGTTATTTGCTTCTCTCTGCTCTGGTGAAACAGTGAAGTTGGATGCTCTGGGAAGGTTGCTCAGGGTGGGTGCTCGTGGAGCTGTGGGCTTGGGAAGCCCTGGTCCTGCCTTGTGTTCTCTCTAGCTCTGACAAAGTGCCCCAGTCTGCCTAATGTTCCTCCATTTAAAGGTATTTTTTGGGAAAGTGGCTTAGGAGAAAAAAGTATGTATTTTTGTTTATCCTAAAGGTTTCTTTTGTTTTATTGGGCTTCCAGGTCCTGAACTATTGGTTGCTGCTTTAATTTTAGTTGGTAGTGGCTTATACATATAAGCATGTAAATTGTTATGTATGTAAATCTACCCTTATGCTACTTCTGCAGTGTTTGCATGTGACTGGTATTTTCTAAAACTTTTGTGTGATATATATACATCACGCAACTGTTTTCTAGGTATAAGGTGCTAGATGTACTAAGGTGATTCAGGGAGAGGTATTTCCTCTCCTCCTTCTTGCTTCTTTTCCCTGGTAACAGTCTGTTCAGCTGTTTCTCATTCTCTTTTTGATAAGTAGACAGCCAGATGCTGTCTATGTCCTTCAGACCCGCTGCTGTGTGTCAGTGTCCTCATAGGTGACCTCAGTTTGGCCAAAGCTGCAACGGCTGTGGCTCAGACAGTTCCCTGGGCATTCCTGGAAGCATTCTCAGAAGGCAGGGTTTCTCTGTTTTGGCACTGTGGTTCTTCCATTCTGGCCAGTTTACTTAGGGATGCAGGTCTTGTATCCAGTACCATGTTTTTTCATTTTTCTACGTGTGAACATCATGATTGTGGGCCCGTAGCTCCCTAGCTCTTCTGAAATCCTTCCCGGGTCCCTTTTAAAGGTCCCTCTCTTTTAAATTACTGTTGTTCTTCATTCAGTGTTAAGTATGGAGTTACGCTTACTCTGTGGTGTTTTTCTAATTGCCTTGAGTTCCTTCTCACTGACTGAAAAGAGAGATTATTTTATAGATTATTAGGGAAACAAATATACTTGTTACTTATTGCTAGAGGAAGAATTTTACAAAGATCCATCTGTTGAGTGGTTGTGAATGATAAATAATAATCAGCTTATAGAACAGGTTTTACATTTGCATATTTCTTGCATGGCATGTCCCACTGGAATGGGAGATGCAGGGTGGTATGAGAAGGTAGGACAGAGTTATTGCACATGACTACTTATTATTTTGATACAACTTCTTGCCACTTATTCTGCCTGTTGCATGTTGTTGTAGTCCTGATTTCTGTGAGGCTCTTGAGTGTTTATTAATACTTTTTGAGTGCATTGATCTTGAAATTTCCACTGTACTGAGTTTTGTGTACTCCAAAAAATGTCTATAAAATATTATGGTGAAGACTTGTTCTGCTTAATTGTTTTGAATCTAAAGTAATATTTTAGTCTTAATAAATAGCGAATAAGAATATGCTTTTCTTAATTCTTCCAATAGATGGCACTGTGATCCCACAATGAAAAAGGAAAACCCAAGCAAGTGTTCCCAGACATCCTAAAAATAGAAATTGCTTGCAAATGTTTCCTTGTGTGCAGCAGAGAACAATAGGCAAAAAAATTCCAAGGGTTATTCCAAGATAAACCAAATCAACTGGAGGTATAGGTACTTTTTTTTTTTTTTTTTTGCTAGTGATTTATTTATCTTTTGTGTGCAACATCTTGAGGAACTCTCTGAAATTAAAATCTGTTGATTAGTTGTGTTGAGAGTAACAGAAGCGTATAGGATGTATCATGTTTTTTCAAGTCTGTATGAATTCAGTGCTGTTTCAAAGTGCCAGCACAGCAGGCCCAGCTTGGATTCTGCTAAACAAACCTGCTCAAGAAGAGCTGCTGTTAGAGGCTCTCTTGCAGAGCTGCCTAAAGTCCAGTTGGCTGCTTCCTGTTGAGGATTCCCATACTGTGGAGATAGTAAACTAAGAAACAGCAGCTGGGAGGGGAGGAATAGAGTATAGATTCTTGCAAACCAAGGGTAAAGACTTGTTTAACCCATATCTTAATATGCAGCTGAGGAAAAGGATAATAAAGGGCATTTCAGTAGAAAAGCTCATAAGGAGGACTCATGTATTGCAATTTGAACCCCGGTTTGTAGAGGTAACAAGAATGATATGGCAGAGTGTAGGCAAAGAAAAGCAGAAGAGAATGGGAGGGAAGATAAAAGGACATAGATGAGGAAGCTTTTTGGGGAGCATGGTCTGGTTATAGTTGTATGAACACGCTGTATAGGGCAGTGAAAAACAAGTAAATGAGCTTCAGCCAGTTATTCTAGCTTAATAGAGCCCCTATAGAAAGCAAATTAGCCTGCACATTTTGCTTAAGCAAAGAGTATCTCAAGAGGCAGTTTTTCTTTGTGTATTTTGAGCAGTTACTTCAGTGTACCAATGTAAGGGAACCCTCAGCCTCTCTAGGGATTAGAGTGGGTGTGGGAGGGCTGGAGAGCTCAGCTTTCTGGCTTGGAAAGGAAGGAAGTGGATAATCAGTACTGGTGTTTGTGCCCATTTAATTTTCTTGCTTACGCTGAGTTTCCTGTGTTAGGTTCTGCTTTTAAGGTGGAAAAAGACTCCTGTTTTTTCCAAATAGTTTTGGTTCAGCCTAAATATTTGAAAACTTGGAAAAGACTCAAGACACAGCAAGACAAACTAAACCAAACCCAGAGAAAGAACAAGCTAGGAAAGTAGCTGAAATGGCAGGGGGTAGAGCCTGTGATTACAAATGCTGGTGGAGGCATGTTCCCATGAAGGAGGGAATCAAGCCTGTACTGCCTGCTTTAGCTGAGAGAGCTTTCATTGTGAGGCAGCAGATTTAGGGTATTGTTAGGAAATGTGTATTTTGTGGTAAAATTTTTAGATACATATGTTAGGGAAAGAATTTTTAATGGTTTATCTTTTGGAGAAAAGAATGTATAAAATACCTATGCCACAGGTCGTGCAGGTTTGTGGTGTAGCTTGGAGTCAGGTATTTTTTCAAGTATTAGAAAGAAGTTGTCAGATTGATTGCAAACATCAGTAACTAAAATTATTTGCAAGGTAGAGGATAATAAAACTCTGAGTCAATTTACTTCACTGCATGCATTTATTTTATGTATATCCTAGCCATTGGGGTAAGCATTATAGTTAATCAATTCTAATCCTTAAAATTAAGTACTATTTGTTCACTAACAGAGGACATTCATCTGTCTTTAAGGAGAGTCACATCAGACTTGTTCAAGCAAGCATGAAGCCCAGTTAATATTAAAGCTGTTATTAATGCAATTGTATGTAGCTTTGTTAGTGAACTACGTTCTGGAAAATCTTCTGCTTTTGTGTAAACTCATTTGCCATTGTGGCAAGATGAAAATGTTTTACAAGTGAAGTTGTGTCCACCTCATTTGGGGTGTTTGGGTGGGGGGGGGAGAGGTGTAGGAAAATGATAATAGATTTGAGGGTGCTCTCAGTCAAGGGGAGTAGGGAATGTATCTGTGAAGTGCCCAGGCCTGAGGCTTGGAGATTTGCTCTTGTGTATGCTCAGGAGCACTTGCAGAAGGGCTCAGCTTCAGAGGGATGCCTTGAAGCAGGAAACATCCTTGCATATCCTTCCTTCTCTCTTCATCCACATTTTCCTGTATGCTTGCTGCCTGCTTAGACTTGTGCATTTTGGACAACAGCTCTAAGGATTTTACATTGCACTGCAAGATCTACACCAGCTGCCTCATGTCAATGTGGCTGCAGATGTCCTGTGAATCCATCTGTGAATTGCTTTGGATGTACTGTGTTTCCCAGGGGGGCTCGATGTGGACATGCATGGCTGTAGAGTGATCACAGCTGGGGTCTTGGGCCCCAATTAACTTATTGTGTCTCTTATTCTAGTTCTCTGGAGATAAGGACTTCTGTTTCCTTAGTTTCAAGTGCACTGTGGTCTGTCTTCATTCTTGAAGACAGACTTGTTATCTGACAACTTAAGGTACTTGTCCCGGCACCTTTAGATGCCTGTTTACCAGAATGCCCCACAGGATATGTATACTCTTGAAACATCCACCAAACTTTCAAGGCTGCTTAGGGCATGTGTGATGTTGATGCTGGTCTACTTAGTTCTAAGCATCTAGATGTTGCAAAAACTGCTTTTCATTGCAAATGTAATGTATTTGAGGTGTTCTTATGTGAGAGCTGAGTATTACACTGAGGTTTGGAAAATCAGTATCTGCAACTCATGCTTTCTTTTTGCTGTTTCTTGTCTCTGTACATTAGACTCAATTAGCGTTGGTACTCTGAGCAGTTATTTCGCTAACACTGCTGAAGAATGCTGACCTGTCTGAAAACTGTGGCCATCCCATGTGCTCTTGAGTACCCAGACTCACTAGCTGGGGCTTGCTGTTTCTGTGAGGCAAATGTAGAAACTGATCAGATAGCTTGTACGTGGGTGTGTTTAAAATTACCTGTGGATAGTGGCGTGGGTAGTTTTACTTTTTCAGGTGCATGAAGCTCAAGTCTAGTGAGATGGTTGGACGTAAAATCATGTCGATGTTTGGACATCTCAGCATTCTCCCATGGATTACTGAAAGCTGAGGAGCATTCCAATTGCAGCCTGTTATCTAAATGCTTCCAAAAGTAAAGATCAAACTGTCAAGCAGCTGAGATGAACTGTTTTTGGAATATAGTTTTAAAGTATAATACAAATGAGTACATTTTCATCATGTCAATGTATGTGCCTCATGCTCTAGAAGTGGATGGAGTTTGGCCAAAAATAATGGGAAGCTTACATCTGGCTGAAAGGAAACCAGAAATTTCATGGGACTTCAAAGTATGACCCACTGCTTCATTCAGTATATGTGGTTTTTGGCACGATTCAGCAGTAAGTACTGGTTGAAAACAGAATTGTGAGTTATAGGGTAAATAACTCTGACCAAAGGACGGCCTCCTGCTTATGCATATACAATACAGGTAATGGAAGTAGTAAAACACAATTGCTGGGAAGAAGGGCAGCAGTTTGTGTGCTATGTAGCCTGTGCTTGTTTTGTGTGTGCTCATTTAATTTGATAGGTTAGACGTTTCCATGATGTTTACGGCCTATTAGTGGTCAGTGAAGTCCTAGTAAGTGCTCAGTGCAAGTTATCATGTATAAATCTAGCCATGCTGGCAGTCTGCAGGAAATCTTAAGGTAGTTACAGACCCAAAAACCTGTTCTGTAGCATTGGTGGCTGCAGCTCCAAATGCATCTTGCCTCTTGCGCAGAGGACAAAAAAAAAAAAAAAAGTAAATGCTGTTTCTGTCTCTTCCGTAACCACTTCTAGTGTTTTCACTCTTTCATTAGCTTGAAATTGTAAATGTGAGTTTTGATCTTGCAGAAGTGCCTCTTGCATTTTTTTTTTTTTACTGAATTGACATTTGAGCTACCCTGAGCAAACAAATCCTTGCTTCAGCTTAGTGCTGCTGTTGACTGTATTTCTCATGCATTCTGTTTGTCCTTTGATTTGCTTTACTGCTAAACTCTTTCCATCCTCTTTCTGTGTTTGATGACCTAATGATCATTAATGATCAATTTAGTATAAAATGTCAGCTTACTGTGTTTAATTTTTTTTAATTTGTAAAATATTTTTTCCTAAATTTGGCTTTCTTCATGTCACAAGTAAATGAAACTATGGATGAGTGTTTTAATCTCTACGCAAAACCTTCTCCCCACCCTGCTAGATACTGCTAGAAATAAAAATGTCTTAAAGTAACACTGATAGTATTTCTTGGTATGTGATTCATCCTGCAATCAAACTGACAGTCATCAATGGAGCACTTAAGATTTTATGCTTGGAATTAAGTCCAGTTAAGTGCTTCTGGAATCTTCTGGTAATTTCCTTTTATCAGCGTAAGTGATGCGGCATGAATCCATCATAATTACTGTGGAGCTGCATCAAATTAGATGATGTGACTGAGGCTGAATTTTTCCTAAGGATTTCTCAATAAATGGAAAATGATAACAAAGGGGCAGGCTGCTCGCTGAGCTTGTTTGCCATCCTGTATGCAAAAGAGACCTATTGTTTTCTGTTTGGCATTCTCCCTTAGAGTTCTTACAGCCTGTTCAAAAGGAATATCAGGTACTATTCTAATGCAGCAGTGTTATAATAATTATGTTCTTTATTACTTCCGTGCAAGACATGGAAAAATCAGACTTGCATTTTTAGGCATCTGTCTAGTAAGGCCATGCATAATTAAAAGTTGCTGTACAGGCTTTCGTCCTTGATTTGTCTACATCTATAGAAATGGAGGTGTGTGTTCACTATGTTGTTAAGTGAGTTATTCAGATTTATACTGGTTAAGTGGGAACAAAAATATCTGGCATGCACTTTAAGAGTTATACTAAGATAAATGAAGCTAAAGAGTTTACCCAAGAGGTAACAATCAAACACTAGAGAACAGTGCATGAATTGGAGACTGCTTTATTGATAATACTTGTGCAGTACAGACCATGAAAGAACTCAGCACTGGTGCCTAAATTTGTTTGCTATAGCTTGTGTGGGTCACAGCCAAAATGACGTAGGAGTACTTTCATAAAATCACAGAGAGGATCCACAAAGAACTACTGCATATGACTTCTGGCTTCACACGGGACCACCCAAACTGAGAACACTGTCCAAACACTTCTTGAACCCTGCTCTAGGCAGCCTGTTCCATGCTCACTGCCCTCTGGTGCAGACCGTGGCCCTCACCCCCAGCTGCCCCCCGACGCAGCTCCATGCCGTTCTCTCTGCTCTGTTGCTGTCACAGAGCAGAGTTCAGTGCTGCCCTCCGCTCCCTGTGAGGAGCTGCAGCCACCATCAGGCCTCCCCTCAGCTCCTCTGCTCTGGGCTGAGCAAACCCAGGGACCTCAGTGCTCCTTGTACATCCTGCCCTCTAAGACCCTTCACGGTTTTTGTAGTGTTTCTTGGGGTGCTTTCTGATAGTTTTATGTCTTACACTGTGGCACCCAAGCCTGTGTGTTGAAGGTGAGGATGCACCATTTTCCAAAGCTTTGCTGAAATACAAGATCACATCTTTTACCATGGTCTTGTTTTGTTTTTCTTTAACACTGTTTAGCGAGTAACTTGCTTTGTGCACACCTTGAGAAAGCCACAGATTTGAATACCTTGTTCCAGAGTTGTCACACTGTGCATGAAATACTAGTTTGGGGCCTAGTTCTGACAGGAGCAACATTCAGCATGGTTTTCTTGCTGTGCTGCACGTGTTACATGCAGGGCTGTGGGGTTTTAGCGAGTGTTGGGTGGTCATAACATTAGTGGGAAATAGAGCTGCTGTCTCTGACTGCAGTTGAATAAATGCTTGACCTGAAAATATTTATTTTTCCCTCAACTCGATCAAATTAAAGAGGTGAATCTTCAAAAGCCTATGACTGAACCCTTGGAAATAGTAGAGAGAAGCAGTATTCAGCAGATGGCAGCATTGTACTCTGTAACTTCATTTTTCTAGCAGTGATTCTGAAGCTCTTTACTGTTAAGACTGGTAGGAGGTGGCCAACTAAAAAGTAATCCGAAAACACTTCTAAAATGTTTTGAAATACAGGTCTTAATAGATGATGATAATTAGGTATTGTTTCAGACACACGGCTTTCATATGGGAAATACCACTGTGCTGTATAAGAAAACACTACACTAAAAGGCAATACAAGCACGCCTAATTTTTTTGTTAACTCTTTTAAGTAATTCCTTTGAGATCGAAGGAGGCTGTGTGATAGAAATGTTTTTACTTGTGAAAATATTAGCAAATCTCTTAAAGTTGCCAGACTTCAAACTGGAACCATGTGTGTAGAGCTGTAAGTGACTTCCTGCGTATTACGTCTTTAAGACTACAACCCCATTTCTTCCCTAGAAAAAAATACACTGACTTTTCTAGTGCTTTTCTTTTCTTTTTTTACTGTTACAGACAATTTGTGTGTGGATCATCAGTATCCATAACTAAGCAGATACTACCTCTAAAAGCTACTGATTGACATTCGTTAAAGTTTCAGGTGCAATAAAGCACTTTCTTTTTTTTTTTTTTTTTTTGTCTGAGAAATCAGCTGAAAACATTTGTTGTACAATCAAGCATGTGCTTTGTACTCATCAGATCTGGAATTTCTAGCACCAATGGCAAATGGAAAGGTTCCTCAACACCAGCCTTTGCTGATTCATGGGTGTTTCAGTAAGTTGGTGAAGGAAATAAAAGCTGTTGCTGCTTGCTAGCGGACTGACTTCAGTGTCTTCTTCAGAGCAAAACTTCTTGTTGCAGACTAACATCTCTCTATGATGAATTATTGTATACCTAATCCTAAACTCTCTAAATAACCTACTTTTCATGTGTTCTCTTGGGGAGAATACAGAACTATTTTTAGGCTTGGCACAAAATACGCTTTGAATGGACTGTATTGCAACCAGCTAGTGCTAGTGTAAATGGCAATTCAAAGCACAAAGCAAGAAGGAATGGAAATCAGGTCCAACAAATGCCACTATTCAGATAGAGGTTAAAAATGTACTTATCTTGCAGATTATGCTCATGAAACTGTTAGGCAGAAGCAAATATGAAATGAATGGAATTACAGTGGTCTTTTCAGGAAGCTTTATGAACCTACTTTAGAGTTTGGCATAAAAGTGACTGAAGTGAGGAAACCTTCCTGCTTTTCTTACCTGCAGGTGAAAAACAAAAAAACAAAACAACTATAAGCAAAGCAAAGTTCAGGCTGAACTATTTGAGTTACCCTCTGGTACAATTCTGCCTTTCGTCACACAAGTGAACCACAATCAAAATTACTAAACTAATCTACTTGGTTTTTTTAATCAAAGAGCAGTGCTGCAGGTGCCAGACTTACAGAGATGAACAAGCGGTTCTTCAGCAATTTACTGTCAGAACGTGGTATTCTGGAACAAATTAAACATGTAAATTTCTCTTGCATGTGAGAATTTTGAGAAATAGGCTTCTCTTATGCTAGTCAAGTCCTTAAAGCAGGTTTTAATGGTCAAAGCAGTCAGTGTTCTTGAAAATAAAGGCAGCAGTGAACAAAAATTGTACTTTGTACTACGAATCTGTGTTGAGGGGCTTCTTGGCCTCTCTGGAGATCATTTGCAACTTGACTGGAATAATGAGAATTGGAATTAATTTCGCATCTTCATCATGGTTAAATGGAGCTTGCATAAGCCTTCTTAAAATGCAAAGCAAAAAAAAGCTTTTGTTAATGTTGCAAGAGGAAGTACTTTGAAAAGATTAGCGACCTTTATTTTTTTTCCTTTTAAGATGCATTGGGAGACTTGGATTCACTGCTATGTGCACACATACTGTGAGGGTATATTGGTAATTATCTTCTATCTCAGTCACGTTGTAAAGGTTTGGCACAGGTTTGGCTTTGAGCAGAGTCATCCTTTAAGTCGTTAACTGCGGAGAGCAGAGTATTGCTGTACTCTCATGTAAAGGAGAAATGTGTGTTTTGTAAAAAAGGAGTCAATATTGTTTCTTTTGTCTAGTAACTGTCCTGTTCACGAAATGGAGAGCTTTAAGCTCTTAGCTAAATCTGCCCTTTCAAAGATGTTGCAGAAAGCTAAGTAATGTCAAGAGTTCTTTTTGTCTTGGAATTAAATCGGGCTATCAGGCTCCTGTCTCTGTTTGGGAATTATGCTTGTGAGAGAAGTCACTTGTTCTAAAACAGTCTTCACACATCACTCAGAGTAGCTCCTGTTGAAGTTACTGCATGAATGTGGCTTGTTTTTTTTTTTGTTTTTTTGGTTTTTTTTTGTTTATTTATTTTTTTTTTAAATCGCACACACGCACTTAACAACAGAAGTCAAGTCTCGCTTCGAGACTTGTTCTAAATGTGTGAACTCTCTTCCTTTGCTTTCTCTGAATGGGCAGCGCTGGTGGAGGCAGTTTCTTTGCATAACTCATTATGGTGCTGGAATTTTTTATTGAAGAATCTCTTCCAGAGTCTGTCAACTGTGGGTTTTAAACAACATTTCTTATTAAGAAGAGTTGCACCACAGTTACAATGAGCTTAATGGGGTGTTGGTTTCTTGTGCTACTTTGGCAGTAATTGAGAGTGTATTCTGAATTTGACATGAAGTCTTAAAGACAAAAGTGATCTTTCACATCTGGGATGTGCACTTACGTGTGTTCTTTCAGGATTGAATGGTGTACTTGTTTCTGGTCTGCTAGAATGATCATGTGTTCATATTTTAATGAAATACTGCATTTTGTGGCTCTGGTATTCCAGAAGATCTTACAAACTGCTTAAATTTGGTTTATCTTGGAGATGCTGAGCAGCACTGACAGCGGAAGTGAGTGATGCGTGGATATCCAGCATTCCCGAATCCTTGCTGCAGATGAGGTCTGATGTAGTAATTAGGGACTAGTCTAGATGATTTTACATGATTCAAACCATTCTACAGATGGAATTCTGGGCATACGACCAACAATGTGGTGTACTGTTGGGTCAGCTGTGTGTAGTCTCAGTATGACAGAAGATGCCATCAGTTTCCTCTTCGATGTTTTGGTATTTTAATGGCAGGTAAACCTCCAATTTTGAAGGCTTGAGGGTTTGTTTTTTGTTTGATAAATATCTTTGGAAGTCACTGTTGCCTATGCTTCCTGAATACAAGATAAGTGTTCTTTATTTACATGTTAAAGAAAACAGTATGAAAGATATTTTTCTGTTGCGGCCCTGTAATTAACCTATTGTGTAAATTTAAATAGCAACCTATTCAGATTGCTATGTAAACCATTCAGAAAGACTCCCTGGGCTCCTTGTTTGCTTTTATAGGGCAGATAATTTAAGAATTGTTTCCTTTTTAAAGGATTAACAGCTTTAAGAAAGTGCTTTCTAAAGAGTTGCTTTTGTTCTCAAAGTGGAACAAAGTCAGCTGGCAGACAGTTTTCAAAGCATCTGGGTCCTGGTGTACTTTGGAACTTGCAGTCAGAAGTTTGCCTAAAGAAATGATTTCCTGACCTGTGTCACCAGCATTTCTTCTCAAGGAAAAAGGCCTTTGAAAGCCTGCTAGGGAGACTGTGCAACGTTTGGAAAAAGGAGGCATCTTTATAGCTGTTAGAAATAATGCACTGGGCTAAGCATGTTACATGTGTTTAACATGCTGAAACTGGACAAATATGATCACAGAACTTAGTCTTTCATGTTTCCAGAAAGTAAATCAGTGTTCTGGGATTTTTGTTGTGTGGTGTATTGTTTGTGTCTGTAGTGCTTTCACTAAAAGTGTTTAACTATACTGAAAAGAAAACCTCTGCCTACAAGTTATGTGTACATCTAGTAATTGGACTAGTGCAGCTGATAGAAGCAAACAAGATTTTTTTGGGGGGGTACCTGAGGCCACGTGCCTCTTTGTGTGGGGAAGCGTTAGGCTTTAAAGTTTAAGACAAGGGGAGAACAACACTTTAAATAAGTTCTGTCTGTTGGACCACTCTGTACCTCTAAAGCAATGGTGACTTACTGGATGGGGCATTTTAGGTGGTAACAAGCAATAAGCTGTTTCTGGTTAGGAAAGAGCTCTGAAACATGAGAAGATGCAGTTTGTCTTAGGGAATAGGGGAGAGGCTGTATGTGGGAAAGCAGAGGAAAGATGTCCCGCCTTTATCAAGTGTGATGTGTCCAGCACAGCTGTGACTTTCATGTAAAGGATTATTGTTTGATGTGATAGTGTGAAGCTGCAATATGATAACGTATGAATCAGTTCTTATATTTTTACAAAATGAGGGAATGTAAAGAATTTCTAAAACATCAGTGTTCAACTGCTTAGTTTGGTGGAATTAGGGGGTTGACTTAGTGTACTCAACAAGAAAACATTACTGATCTTCACTGCTGGAAGGGTCTCATTGGGACCTGATGCTGTGTACGTGTCTGATGGCCCCCATTTCTCTTTGAGAAGTAAAGAGTGCTCTGTTTCTCAGATGGGAAGAATGATAGGCATAGCAAGAATAATCTTTTTAGGGTTAACTTTCAGCTTTAGTAGATCTGCTTTAGTAGATCAGACTCAGTTCTCTGTGGTCCTTCTCATCATGTCTGCAGATGTTTTGTATTCATTGGCTCTGTTTTCTTGCTGCTTAACATCACACAAATGTTTAAAGGATTCATCCATAGTATCCCTTCAAAATGAAGTCATAATATCCTCTTCTTGCAGATAAGGAGCAAAAGCAAATGGATCTGTGTCTCCTTGGAGTCAGAAATTTAGCATGTTAAATTGTTCTGTTCTTGCCCAGAACAAGCGTTATAAAATTTTTACTTCAATTTAGGATTTTTTCCCCATAGTACAGTTTTAAATTCTTTCATTTTTGTTATGTTGAAGGCTGCAGTTATACATAGAAGTTGCAAAGAGAATAAAAAATAGAAGGAATGTTTATCGCTTGTGACATATGCTTTTTAAATTTGTACCTGGATGACTGCTCGTGTCTTCCAAAACATCCCATTTACCAGCAGGATAGTATCTTTATGACAGACTCGGCTTCTAAATGAGAAAACAGAGCTCTCTGCTATCTCAGTTTCTATCATGAAAGTAGAGACCATATATTTAAAGCGAATTGCTCTGGAATTTTAGCCATTTGTTTTAAAGTAGTATTTTTGCTATCTAGGCTGCTTTTTTTTAAAGTCTAATTAAAGCCCTGTGTTTCAGATTGCCTGAATTTAGGTGAGACTCTTGTTAGGGTGTATGGAAGTACAAAACTGTGCCTACAAGCTTATCGTTGCAGGATATGGGAACTGGAAAGCTGTTCTTGAATAGTGAAATTATAAATTAGAGTGGGGAATTTATCTAGTAAAATATCTAGTATTTTCTGTGACTGATTTTCTTTTTTATTCTATGTTCTGGAGTAGCAACAGAGCAAATCATTGTATAGGGAGCTTTGTTGTGATGTACTACTGTAATCCCTTGTTGCAATTCTTACCTGTATTCCTCTTTCCCGCAAATTAAGTCTTGTCCATTGAAGTCTGATCTGACAGCTGCTTGCTACAGCACCAATTTCACCCATCCTTTTAAAAAAATTCCCTCCCTAAACAAACGTAACAAACAAAACCCCTCCAAAAATCTTAAGGAATTACAGCAACCCTTATGGCAATTCTGACATTAAAATCAGGAGTGCAGAAGGGGAAGTGCTACTATAAAAAGATAAGCAGATCCGAAGTGCCAGCAGGTCTTGTGGCTGTAACGCATCCTAGAGCCAGAGGTTTTTCAGAAATAGACATAGGGACACTTCTCCATTTAGGAAAGCAGGCAGATCCAGCTGGCCTTCTGAGAGGCTGTGGAATTCTTCTGTCCAGAGTTTTACTCTTCTCTGCCTGCAGTTAGAAATCCAAGTGGATGCAGCTGTGATTCCATTTTCATTGGTGTGTTTGTCATGGGCCTCCTCTGCAGATGGGGAAACATGTATGGGAATGAGACTGTAGGCTTTGCCTTTACCATATGGCTTTAAGCAGAAAACTAGATCTTATTCAACTGGCCTTCTTGTTTTATTTTTTTTCTAATACTATTAAAGTGAATTCCCAAGGTCCAGTCACTCTGTTCTTTCCAAATCACGTTTTTTCCCTTGTTCTAGTGGTGGACCTAATATAATGGATAGCTCATCTGCATGTTACAGACTTTGTCTGTGCTCATGCTCTGCACAGCAACCCTGTGCCTGCTGGGCTTGAAGGAAGTCTGTATGTTTTTGTCTGTATGTATTGGTATACCTGCATCTAATCTGAAAATTCAGAAGATGGGACAGTTTGATTTCAGTTATGTCACTCTGCTTAGCTTGTCAAAATTGGTGGGGATATGATATATATATATTTGAATCTATACAGATGTGTGTGCCTTCCATTTTACTTCAGCAGATAGAAGAACCTGGCTGAAAAGTGGAGCCTGTTATTATGCAAGTCTATTATTCTAAGTGATCTGTAACATAGCTTTGATAAATCTAATGCTTATCTATTCTATGTACAGTGATACTCAATGCAGACTTACTATTCTAAAGCATTTAGTTTTATGTTAGGGTTTCATTTTTTTTTTTTTTTTTTTTTTTTAACTCTTAAATCCAATAAATCATGATTTGAGATATCAGTCCAAAAGATTATAAACCAAATTTGAGGCAACTGGTTGCTGATAGTCATTTACTTGACACTATCTTCTAAGCATTGGGGGGGGGGGGGGGAATATGCCACCAACAAAAACCCTTGAAAGTTCAGCTGTTGTCTTGTGGAGAATTTGGTAAGATGTTAAAATGGGCCAATGTAAGCCAGGGTCTGGCAGTGACTTAAACTTGTGGTAGGTAATATTTATGTGAACTCACAAATGTCAAAGCGGTTCTGCCAGCTTATTACTGATCCTTTCAATCCTTAGAAAATTGAAGTTGTTTCTTCAATGTTCTGGCACTAATGGGCTATGCAAAAGTGTTCATTTTTGTTGATTTTCACAGAATGCAATTTCTACAGCTTCTATGAGAGAATGATCATGATGGGATTAGCATTTTTTTCCCTTAATTGTTTTCCCTCCAAAATGTTACAGTTACAGAATGTTCTGTTGGTTTTCTTTTCCCTCCTTCCCTCATGACTCCAAGCAAAACTCAGTTTCGTATTTCTCTTTAATGGTAATACCAATACGGTACAGTCTCACTGGCTAGTCTTTTCAGTAATGAGCCTAGTGATGTCTAAAACCCAAATTCATGGAAAATTCTGCTGGAAAGCCTGGGAAAGCTCATGCTTCTGGTTTCTGCATCCACTGAACACATTCTGTGGAAATATCAGTAGAACATCTAACCAACTGCTTTACAGAGATGAAATGGAATTAATAGGATGTAATAGGCTTCCCCAGGCCATTGATTTGGATTTATTTTATAAACTGTGTAAGTTAGTTAATGATGCTCTGTTGAAGGCATGAAACTAGGCAAGGACCTGGCACATGGCTGCTCACATTGGATTTGGACTTCAGTCTCCCTGGTCTTCCTACAAAACTGTTGGTGGTTCTTTTTGTTATTATAGCTTCTTGATTGCAGAGGAAGCTGAAAAATGCTAAAGCTGTATTTGAGGGTCAGTGAGTTCCCAGTCAGAAATTGTAAAAAGAGAGACCCAGCAACACTGGTAAATAACACAGGGGAGTTTTCAGTATCAGCTGGGAGCAAAGGCTGCTCCTTTGGCGTTGTTCCACCGAGATGCCCATGAGCAGTGATTGCTGTGCAGGTCGCATCCAGAGGTACAGATGGTGGTTCTTGTAATTGCACACCAACTACATGAAATCTCTGATATGTGGAAACTGATACAAGTTGCGGGTGTTGAGCAATCAACAGCACCCACATTTGGAGTTTTCTAGTAACAACTAGAAATTCTGGATCTAACACTTGCATAAGAATTTTCATTACTTGATCCCTGTGACACTTCTGGTAGGGGGCTTGAAAAAAACCACAAATGAGGAGAAACACCCTATGTTAAAGAATGGTTTAATTTTCATTTTGAGGTAGCAAGTACCAATCTATTTACTTATACATAGGAAGCCTGTAATTATATGGACAAGAGAACTTTCTGATTTGAAGTGTAATGTCAGCTTTCTGTGTGGTTCCCATATTGCATCTTTTTAAAGGTGGGAAGAAGTGAAACAGTGATGGCTCTTTATGGGCAACTTGGTCTAACTTTGCAGGGTGAGCTGATTTAGTTTGAAACTTTACGTCCTTTATCTCTGTGTTCTGAAACATTCTCTGTTTTTAGAAAGCTGATGTTTCTCAGGGAGCTCCACTGACTGTAATGTGGTTATCGCGGAGAAATACTGGACAATGCAGACTCTTCAGCTCAGTCCTGATCTTGATGAAAAACCGAGGGGCAGACAATAAACCCATTCTCAGCTTATTCTAATGTATTTCAACATGAAGAGGCTCTTAGTTGGAGTGACAGTCATTGCAAAGAGTCAAAGTTGCCCTTGTATTCTACTTTACTTATAGAAAGTGAAATGTGTAAAGTGCAGCTTTGCATTAGTAACGGGGCTGCTCAAACTCTAAAGCTTTGCTTCATTTGCAACTTTGCAACAAGTACCAGGCTAGTTTCTTCTATACTATTGCTTGTATCGGGTGCAGACCCGTAAAGAGGAACCGAATTGAGGACCAGACATTTTATCAATTCAGGCACAGGACTGACGCAAGCAAGAAACTTGCTTAAGGTAGCTTGAGGAATTGAGTATCTAGTCAAAATTAGATGCCGATGGAATTTACCTGTGCATCTGTTCCAGTGAAGTCTAAGGGAAACGAAATTTAATAAGTATTTGTCACTTTCTTGGGCAAAAAAAAGTAAAAGTAAAATGCAGTACTGGATTCTTCATCTTGATTGTACACCCTTAACTCCTTAACTGCATTATGTAAGAGAGTCACGAGAGGTACTTGAGCTGGATAGCAAATTTTCCTATTTCATGAAATCTTGAGTCTGTAAATATTTGAACAGTCTTAACATCTCCTCTGTGAAAAGATAAATTTATTCCCAAGCTCTTCTGTTTCATTTAGTGATTTTTATTCTTATCACTTATTACAGTGTTTAAACTTAAAAAGTTGCATAAATAAAGATCGTTAAAGAGAATGATGCATTAGTTGTCAGAACTTTGTTCCTGACTTGGTAAGTCAAATTTGGTAGATAATTCTTTGATTAAAACTCTCTCTTCCAGGCTTGCAGTGAAGTTTGGATAAGCAGAGAAGGATCTTTGTGCCCATTTAAATTATTATCTCTGATCTGGTTAGAGGAGAACAGTATTTAACAGATTAATGAATTATGTGTTTAATTTTGTACCTTTTTTTTTTTTTTTTTTTTTTGGCGGAAAGTCACACTGACAAACGGTGTTATTTCCCTTCTCGGCATATGCCACATGCTGCTGGAAAATATGCAACAAAATGTAGCATTAACATTTCCCTGACACTTCTAAAATTAAACAAAACCTTCAGGGGAAGGAAGCTTCATGTTAATTTATGTATTCCTCAGCTTTCATGCTAGGGAGTGAGGGTGGACACCACCCATAGCAACAGCTTAAAGCAGAGGTATTTCAAATACAAAAACAAAGTAAAATCTGATGAGCAGTGTGAGCTTAAGAGGTGATTAAAACAAAAACAAGCAGACATTTGATTAATACACATTCCTTAGTATTCTGTACTTCTAATATAAGGTGCTTCTTGAATGAGTGCTTTTAAACTGGTAGTTTATGGGTTACTGAACAAAAGCCACATTTGTATTTCATTTTTAATGGGGAATGACTGCCAGTAGCTCTGTGGTTATACCTCACGTTGTTGGGTTACCCCAACTGGTTTGTATGCCCTTAGCCTGGGAGAGACTTTCAGCGTTGCTGGCTGTAGAATAAGACAAGATAACAGGCTATCCTGAAAGAGAGCTAGGCATGAGAAAGCCTCAAAGAATACTGGTGCCTTTTTGGGTGTGGTGGGATATTTTGTTAGCTCTTCAGTCTGCTGGAATGGGTCTACCTAGAAAACGATCGGCAGTTCATCTTGTACTTTGAGCTTAGCACTTTTCTGAAATGAAAATGCTGCAGAGTTGAAGCACTGCTTTCAAGGTACTAGATAGGTGGAAAAAGTAGTCACTTTACCATGAAACACTTATGCTGATATGACAGATTGTGGGTTATGTTTCACTAGAAATTTGTATGAGGACAAGTTTTTGGCAGCGATCCTATTCTTTGTGTAGAGATCACACCTTGCTGTTTAGACATTAAAGGAAGGGGAACTTTTGCTTTCAAGTTGTGTAACTCAGTAGTGTATTTTGTGCCCTACCTTCAGATTTTCTGGGAAGACTCTGATGAATTAATGAACAAGCTATAAAACAGCCAAGAATCATGAACTACCTCAAAGGAACTGCAGAGCACTATGATACATCAAACAAATCTTCAGCCAACTCTTTATATAAGCAATTGTAGGTGTTTCCTCTCCAGCATGGTTTTGTTCTAAATTTAGGAATATTCTCTCGTGGGTGTATGTGGAAATCATGTAATTTTTGTTCATGTTGATGGATGTCAGATGGGGTCCATGGAACAGCTAAGAAAGGATAGATTCCTTCAGATTCTATTTATTTATTTTTATTTGGATGTTGTATTTTGGCCATTGCGCACTGTATCCACCATCTTCAGTGCCAGTGCTGAAGGTTTTCAACCACAGAGGTAGTCTTGAAGGAGATTTTCTTAAAGTTCAAGGCTCCTGAAATGTTGTTTTCTTTTTTTTTTTTAAAAAAAAAAAAAACTTTCCAAGAAAATGTTACAGTAATGGCAGCATTCCACTGTCTCTCTTGTGCCATTTGCATATTTCCCAAATGAAAGAGGAAGAAAGTTGCATGGAGACAGCCACAGTCCCACAGCAGCACAGTGTGTCTGCCCAGAGCTTTCTCGTTAGGAGCCAGTGGCATTGGCACTTGTGGTGTTCACAGTGTGCGAACAGAGAACACCTCTGGTCTGGCATGGCTCACGAGGGATGTGGTGCATTAATTCTGTGGAAGAAGCTGTTTGCCAGGATTACTTGTGCCTTGCGGGCTGCCAGAGGAGCAGTTTGTACAGGCGGGCCTGTTGGGGATTGATAGTGAGTCGTGCATTGACAGAGTTCTTGCGTTTTGTGCTGCAGATGTTTCAGGCACACATGGTGAGCACTTGTCCTTCTCAAATCTGTTCATGCTGTGTAACAGACTTGATGCAGAAGTTTGGGAAATGTGGGGATTTTTCATCAAGTGCTGTTTGTACGTGTGGTTTAATTCCAGGGTATTTTGTTAATCACCAAATACAAATGCACTGCTTTAAGGCTTTGCTGTATCTCACCAGATTGATGACTGAAGCTTCCCCTGTTCTCTGAACTATGGGGCTGTCAGGGCAGTAGGAGCTCACTGAGTGCTTTTATCACAGAACAAACCCACCAGATTTGAATGTACCTAAGTGGAGAGAGTTCTCGTGACTTGGTCTGTGAAAGTCAGGGTCATTTACTCCCTACAAATTTGAACCTCTACAGATGGGAATTAGGAATGGTGTTGTACAGAAACTTAAGGAACCAGCAGTTGGCGACTGATTAAATTTGTGCCTTAGGGCTGCAGGAGATGGTGTCTGGAAAAATTTGCCCATCAGCTTTGTCTGGAAAGAACAAGCAAAAGTAAAAGAGGGGTGTTTGGCACGTTTCCCAAGTTTAATATTAAATTTTGGAAGAGGTTCTTAGTGAATGGAGTTGTTAGAGCACTTAAGTCAATATGCAATAATCATTTTTTTACATACTGTTCTGTGACTTATAATGTGTGTGTTCAGTGTATTGAATCAAAGGGGAAGAAGGCAGGTAATAAAACATTGTGTAAGGACTAAGAAACAACTTCAGCAAAACATTCAGGTAGATTAGTAATGAAGCACACAACCATGGTGAGGAACTTTCAGAATGTAGCTAATTAATTTCTGTTTAGCACGCAAAAAAGATTTGTAACTGTGCATCTGCGTAAATGGTATCATTCTGTTAGTGTTTATGAGCTACCTGTGGGTCTAATTATTAACCTCATTGTGAAATTGGTTTGTTTTTAATTCTGAAACATAGTCTAGACGGGGTCTCGAATACCAGCATATTGCAAATAACGACAGAGATCTTGATAAAAATGAACCATCAAAGTTGCTCAGGTATTATAATTCATTTATGTCTGCAACCAAGAACTGGAGTTGTGCAAGATTTGCTCAATGTTTGCATGCTGGCACTCCATGCGTTAACATAATTATATTAGCTGCAGCATTTTCAATTTAAGATCATAATTGTACAAATTATTTACAGACCTCTCTATGGACACTGAAAGGAGCATAGGGGATAGAACCAGTAGGGGGCAGTTTCAGTGTTCTTGTTCACAAGGCTTCATGTCATCAGGGATATGATTTTAATATGGCTTCCACTTTAGTAATGTAGTAGAAGTGGAAGCCATACTAAAACCATATCCTTGATCTTTCCACTTTCCACTTGGGGGGAGGAAAAATATATATATATTCACAGGCACCATCGTATTTCAAAAGTATGATGAGGCTTCTGTTTTGTCTGTGAAGAATGTTGGGGTGAAAGGGACAGCTTCAGATATTAAAATGTAAATAAAACAAAGACAAGAAAGGGAAGAATGCTTATGGTTGTTTTTTTTTTTTTTTTTTTTTTTAACAACTTCACTGCTTCTGGGTCAACCTCATTAAGTCTCCTATTCATGATGAAGTGATTGAAATTATTTTGGGTCATATTTTTGTTTCATATAAGCCTGTTAATAAGCTCATGTGTTCCTTCCATCCCCTCAAAATAGAATGCAATTTAACAGGAAGGTGTATGATGAGCACCTGAAGACTTTCCGTTCAAATTGAATTCATCTCAGCTGCACTTCTCAGACTTGGCTTTTTGCAAATGTGCAAGTAAGACCAGAGTTTGATTTAAAAAAAATAAAAAATAAAAAAAAATTAAAAAAAAAAAAAAATTCTGCAATCAGGAGAATTTAATGAGAATTTTTAGTTGCTGAAGGCAGTGCTGTATCTGTTGATGTTGAAGGATATGAGTGTGAGAGAAACAATGAAATTATATTCTTGGGAAAGAAAAATTCTGTCCAAGAGAGAAATCCCAGTGGCAATCTTCATTGGCTTCAACTGAGAATTTACCATAAGCCTATTAAGTTCACTGTGGTATGGTAAAGTAATTTGACTTTACGTCAGACAACATGAAGGCTTTAATGCTTGTACAGTTTCCCTCTGTGCTTTTCTACCCTGCTTTTTACAGACTTAAGCCTTTTCAGAGGTTTCAAATGAAAGCACAAAGACTGTTTGCTCTGAAGACAGAGATCTGTCTTTTATACCTCTATGAAGATTGCATGGGTATTGTTTCCTGATTGATACTTCTGTCCTACTCTGAAGAGTTTTGCTCAGATAAGAAATTAATTTGGGGCAATAGTAAAATAATGTTTTTTCTAAATACCAGAAGTACTTGTTTTCTCTTCTTGATATGGTTAACTGAGAAATCATAAATGCTTTGCATAGGAAGGGACCTTCTAAGATCATCTAATTCCAATCCCCTTGCTGTAGCCTCTAAACCAGGTTGCTCAAAGCCCCATCCAGACTGGCCACAAACAGGGTGCTGACATGCATGACCTCTCTGGGTGGTCTGTTCCTGTAACCACTGTTAATTTGGTTTTACCTTCTAATATTTTCTGGATTGAAATGAGCATGCACCTAGGCTTCTGTCATCCTCATCTTTACTTTGTGTTCCTAAGAGAATGCTCACCCCATCACTTTTTTTCATAGGGCAGTAAATAAGCATGCAGACAATCAAATGTTAGTGCATAGGAGTGGCCTGCAATGCTGTGTGTCTTTCACCAAATAATAAAAGGAGGTGGATGTGAAGGCATACAGTGTTTATATATTCTGATCTCAGTGAAAGCTGTGCAAATGCATGTATGTTGTTAACTATATAAAAACTAACTTCTGTGTATTTATAGTGAGATTCCTCTGGATTATTAAATTAGGATTCGTGAAGGCTGTTGACTTTATTAGTGTCCTTAAATTTGTTTTATAAGCATCTTATTGTGAACTTCTAAATACTTCTAGTTAATCTTCAGTAGCACACACACACACACACACAAAAAAAAAAAAGTGTGTGTGTGTGTGCGTGCGCTTGCAGTCACCTACCTTTATTCTACAGAGAGAATCTTTTGGGAAGTGTGCAGTAGGTTACCACGCTTTGAACTGATGCAGAAAGCAGTTTTGGGGTTTGTGCTCCGACCAGATGGTGTGCAATTGAAATCTCTGGGTATGGTGAGAATGGAAACAGACCACTAGCTTTAGATTTCTTTTACTGGAAATGTTTACAAGAGCCACATTCTAATGCTGACAGACTAAAAACAAAAAAGCCTGCTTAGAAGAGTCTGTCATGGAAAACCTACAGATTACTTGAATTACACTGATGAGGTTTGTTTGTTTGTTAGAAGAAAAGCAGCAACAAAAACCCACAAAAAATTCCTGAAACGCTTATTTTGGTCAGCTTCTGAAAAGATAACCACTTCAATTTATGTAGGACAGTTTCCTTGTATAATAGGAACTGTTATAGAGCTACTGATTGCAGACCACTAAACTTCAGGTTTTTGTTAATGAACTACTTGTCACATCTGCCCATTCTGACAGCAGCGGCATTTTAAGGATTCCTTTGTGTTTTGGTTTGGCTTTCAAGGTTCTGACATTAAAAAAAAAAAAAAAAAAAAAAAAAAAAAAAGTTAATGTAAGCACATAGGAAAGATGAAAATAGAAGTAGACCCTCATTCTACTTCTCTTGAAAGTGTTTGAAACCTTTTTCTTTTGCAGTGCTTCATGATAGTTCTTTCTTGCCTTTTCAACTCTTGTAACAAGGGGAATGTACAAAAAATAGGGTAGGGAATTCATGTTGTAATGCAGTGGGTTTTTCTTTGTTTTTAAGGGGAAAAGAAAAGTTAGGGAGAAACTGTAGGGAAAAAATATTTGTTTCAAATTCATTCTGTAGAAGCTAGTAAGCAGGATATCTCAGTCTTGTTTCCCTATCTCAAATAAGTGCAGTTTGTATATTTAGCTGTGTCACACTGAGTGGCTTGAAGGAAGTGCTCATTTGTAATTTTCCTCCGAAGTTCACCTGTTGGTTTTTTTTTTTTTTTAATGTAGGGCAGAGACAAATTAAAACACAGCTTTTGGCTACGTTCTTAAAAAGTACTAAAAGTAGCACTGATTTTAAAAACAATGGGAGAACATGCAGGTAAACTATTCACTGGGGAGTATGAGATGCATTGCACGTGCCACTTCAGGTTGGTCTGCAAGGTTACTTATCACCAGCAGGCACAAGGAAATCTTGACCAGGTAACTTGACCAGGAAGATCACAGGGCTGGCATCTTGCTTGTGACTAATTTGTGTGGTTACGTGCTTTATTCTGAAGCAACTTCTCTCGTTCTTTTCCTTGGCCCTGACTCAGTTAATCATCCTCTGAGGGAAAAATAAAGATAAGAAAGTGTTCTGAGCCGTACACTCCAGCGATTATCTAGTTTTCTCAGTTCCTTCTCAACTTGAAGAACCATTTCTAAGCTTTTCCTGGTGTTTTAAGTTGTACTTTTCATGTAATCCTCTCAAATTGGAATGATATAACTTGTATAAATGATTGTGAAGAATAAGTTAATCATCTATTCCATTTGTTTTCAAAGTGTTGCCATATCCAATTCTTGAAAGGATTAGCAGGTAACTGTCAGTTCTGTCATTCATCTGTTCCCCTTCTACATTAGCAATATCATAATGCAGAATGATTAGAATGATTGATGTCATTTCAGAAGTGTAGCAATTTCTTAATTCTTCTCCTGAAAGTCACTGGTGGGGAGACAAAATTATCTACAAAGTAATCATCTTCTAGCAAGGATGCTGTGGTCGATTTTAATCAAATTTAATCGCCCTTAAATTCTAAGCACAACATATGAATAGTACTACTATAACTAGCTGTTAAAGAAATTTTTCACTGTGTTTTCAACTTCAGGGCTTCTCAAAAGATCTATCTGGGGTATTGGAGAAATCAGTGCTCATCAACTTGCCCCTTGAGAGGGGGCTGGATCTGCTCTACTTATGGAGGAATCCAGTAACAGTACCAGGAGCTTTCTAACCTCTTTGCTGCTATGTACTAAGGAAATGATGTGCATGTGGTTCAAGATCGTGAGCAGTATTTTCTTTAAGATGCAGAAACTGGGGAGTGCTCAGTAGTTGGGCCCTCAGTATAATGATCCTGAGCAAGCTCTTGGACCAGCCAAGTGGATGTCTATACTTGAGGCTCCGCAGTTGTATTACAGGAGAGATGGGAGGGGCATACAGACTCAGCTCTGTTCTGGGGTTCTCCTTGGGGAGAAAAAAGTTCCTGGAAGGGGCATACTGATACCTAAGGATGCCTGTTCTCCATCGTAAAGTTTAAAGTGTGAGTTAATGCAGCCTGCTCCAAACTGCTGGTCTGCTCATGCTGCAGTTTCACCAGGCCAAAATTGCCATTTCTCTCTTACTGAATTTGTCCTTGAGCTGTGTGTGAAGACTTCTGTGCTGCTTGAGTGTTCTCACTGGCTTTGGCAGAATGGCATTTACAAATAAAGCTATCAATAGTTTGTTTTCATAACAACAAACTCTGTGAAATTATTGTCATGTGCTTCATAATCGGTAACAAAAGGGGCTACAGGAACCCAAGGGAGAACCTCAGCTGTGATGAATGGAGAAAGATAGAGACTTGGTATTAGAGCAAAGTTCTAATTTTGAAAATGAAATGCAGAGGGAAAACTGGGATCATAGTCTCAGTCAGGATTATGCTTTTGCAATTTAACATGTAATGTACAGGCAGCTCATAGCTTTTCGAGCTAGAATGGGTGGGTTGTGGAAAACTGGGCAGATACCAACTCTGAGTAAAACCCTCTATACAGCAGAGTAGATAACTTTGTTTGCTGAATGGTTGCACGTAAGTATCTGCTGCTGGTTTCTAGAAACTCCAAAATGTTTTTGTTTTGCCTTTTAAAGCCCCGATGTTCTCATGGTATTTTTTTTGTATGTGTGTGATACAGAGATTTCATTATTCGTTGTTCTTCAGATTTTCCTTTTAATATTATAACTTGAACAAGTGGTAGAGAATTTTGTGAGCTGATGATTTGATTCATTGATTAAGTAAGAATTGTGTGTAGGAAAGACTTGGTAATGACAATTGAAACTATACACATAATCACATAGTTTCCACTCTATAAAAAGTGATCTGCAAAGCTGGAAGATATCATTAGACTTGTGTTTATAACTCAGGATGGCCTCATTTCACTAGCTTTTCTCGCAAATTAGTTCCCAGATGTCAGAAGGATTGTCTGGCTGCCAGTTATTGCATAAACTCCTGAAGTGTTAGATATGACTTACTGCTCTTGCCCTGACCTCAACTGTCAACAGGAAAATAGATGAGAATGAAATGGATTGGATGAAGTAAAATTCAGAAAAACAAATTTAATATCTAATTTTGAGTGACCTTTCATTATGCAACTCTCACAGTTGTATCTTGAGATGCATATTTTTAATGTTCCCGAATTGCTCATCCAGTAATATAAAGCTTTTCACTAACAGAAGATCTTTCATACAGGTTGGCAGCTAGGTTTGAAATCTCTAGTGTTCTTTGATTTTATGTGCGTCATATAGAAATGAAAATCAATACTTTTGAAGTAAACTTCATGCTGGGGAAATGGCTCCCAAGCCTGTATTCCAGGTTGCTGATCTTGGCTTTCTAATATGAGATGCTTTTAATGTGCGTTCCATGCATTTCATTACAAGGTCAGAGAATACAAATGCTCCTGATGTTGAAAGCAGTGTCTGATCTGTTTTGTATTCCAAAATCAGCTTCAGACAAGAGCTCAGTTCCTCACTAGCTTGCCTTTCCTTTGGATGGATTTCCTTGGTTGGCTACAAGAAGACCAGGCTGCCAGTGTGACACTAGTTTTTTGCTGGCTCCACAGATAGGGACAGTGACAGTTAACTTCCTGCTTGCTCCCAGAGAAGCCCTAAAATCGCTTTGGTGAGACTGTAAAAGGACCTTGTTTCTTGAGAAAGCAGTGAGCTATTGTACCAAATGCTGAAAGGAGTCCATTGTGTTGAAGCAACAGAAACAAGCTTCTGTTTGAAGCTCAGAACTTTATCCATTGCTTCCTCCTGATTTCCCCAGTTATTACTTATATAACCTGGAGATTGATATTTTGAGGGATGGAAATCAGTGTGTGATGGCACATAGTGGTTGGTTTGTTTTGCTTAGTTCGTTGATTTGGTTTGATGCCTGTAATAGAGGCAGTGTTGTTGCTTTTTTCATTTGATTGCAGTCCTGCAGATTGCAGTCTGCCTGGGTTGGTGTTGTAAATATCAGTACTCAGAAATCATAAACTCAGTCCTAATAAGTGTATGATTTAATGGGATTTTATTTAGTTTATAGTTCTTCAATTTGTCAAAATGTCCTCACATCTTCGTAATACGTGAGCTGAGTCTTAAAAACTATTGAAAGCGAGAATCTCATGAAATCCCTAGTAACAGGAATGCCCTCTCCAAGCAAAACGGCCACAATAGTAATAACTTGCATGTAGTATTCCCAATGTTTGCTATGTGAGCATTTGCTGTGTTTATTACATGTGTTTGTATGTCTGATGATTATTCATAGCTATTGATAGTTGTGCTATATAGCTAGGTACCTATAGTACATATAGGGGTCTGCACTTGTCTGTATACGTATGATTAATTAAGCAGTTAGTAAGATGAGCAACATATAAAGAAAATATTTTGCACTAACTGGGCTGGAAACTGGTCAAAAAGACTCATTCTTGTTCCCTTGGCTGTAAGTTTTGTTTTCAACCACCAGGCTTGTTCTCCAAACTAAAAAACTACCTTCCTGTGTTACTCAGCAAAAAATGCAAGGGAGTCCACCCTTGCTTGCAACAGCATTGTTTTATTCCAATTTTGCAGGCTAAAATGATGAACAACAGACAGATGGAGGACTGTTTACTGCAAGAAATGCAGGGTTGTCAGCTCAACCAGTTTTTGAATCTCAACTCTAAAAGGAACATCAGGTTAATGATCCAATTTTGTATATATAGAATTACATTCACAAAGTAGTTTCTCAGTTAAATCATTTTATAAAATGACTACACTGTATGCCTTCTTAGACTAATGTCATTTCTCCATCGAATGTACTTTGTTGACTATACACATTAGACGACCTTGTAATCAAGTTACGAAGTTAGTCCTAACTCAGAAGGCTGTGAAAAGTGGCTAATGGTTTCCCTTCTAACTGTACATTCAAGCTGAAGGGGGTTGTTCAGAACACTTTTTGAAGAAATTTGTCTTATATTGAGTTCTTTGAAACCGAGAAGATATGTTGATTAGAATTTGTCAGTTTGTTATTTGAGATGTAATGTTAAAGCAGTGTATGTAAGCTACTTGCTTTGCTTTGGTTTCAAGCAAAATTCCAGATCTTAGTACAAGAAATCTTGGTGGTTATAGCTCAAGTACACAAGGTTTAGGTAAGGAAACATCTGCAAAGCTTGCAGTGGATTTTTGTAATGTTTATGGCTTGGTGATTTGTTGGTGGCAAGATAGTCTTAATATTTCTGTGATAATATGTATGTGGCTAACTGGAGGCTGTCCTAGGTGAGAAATTCCTAAGGCTGGTTAGTGGAGGGAGGAGGTCAGCCAGCTGGCTTAAAGAGTAGAGGTGCTGCAGAAAGTTGATTCTGCCTTAGTTTTCTGCTGGAATGTTTCATGAAATTACTTTAAAAGTTGAATACATATTCCTGCTAATTTGGGAGGGATGTGTGAGGAACTGTAATTAAATACAAGATGCCTCTGTCTACAGTTCACAGTTGTATAATTTGATGCAGAAAAGTTTCCCATATGCGTGTTTTTTGCCGAAGTGCTTCTGTTGAGTGGTGAGGGCTATTTTTGTTGCTGTTATTACATAACAATAAGATCATTTAATTTGAATATGTTGTGTATTCAAAACTGTCAACAAATATTTTTAGCTTGCTTGGAGGAAAGAGTGTACTTGTTAACTTAAGCCAAAGAATGATGGCACTAGTGAGTCTAAGTACCCATGTTATACCAGTTGTGGATTTGATTTGATACGTGCTGTATATGAACTGGCAAAACCATAAGTAAGCCTAGGCTAGCCTCCTCAAGTGATAAACAGTGCAACTAGAATTAAGAAAAACAATCTTGAAAGCAAATAATACCACACTGAAAAAAAGATCAGCATTGTGACCAGCAGCTGGTAAACTGCTATATTGCTTATAACAATTTTGTCTTAACATGCTGAGGCCAGATCTGTCATTAACCCCTTGAGCCATGTGTTTGGTGCTACAAGGATTGTCATAGTTCAGCTGGGCAAGCAGCCTTTCGCTCAGTCCTCCTGAGCTCCCAGAGGGATAGGGAAGAGAATCTCAAAGAAAAGACAAACTCATAAGTTGAGATTAAAAACGATTTGCTAAGACAGAAAATAAAGAGGCAAATAACTGTAATGATAATTTTATATTTATTTATATATAGTGTGTGTGGGGATATCTATCTATATATCTATATAGATATCCACACACACAAGTTGTGCAGAAGTATTGAGAAGAGGGTGGAATCGAATCTTGAATACTTCATCAGGAAAGCACTGAAAATACGGCTTGTTGTTGCAAGGCTCAAGGTGATATTAAAATATATAGTGTATGACGTTGCACATGTAATACCTAATAGAATAGTTGCAAATATGTGCAAGACATATTTCATAATTTGAACACCTGCATTGGGCTCAAAACCAGAAAGCATTGTAACTTGTTTCTTCTGACACTCAAAAACTTGATTCCTGTAAGTGCCTAAAACTTCTCATTTCCTTCTTGGGCAAGAAATTGGTAATTTCTGGCTCTTTTCTTAATCATGCCTAATTTTGATCTGATTGTTCCTGCCACAATTGAAAAAGGTGCAGATAAATTATGTAGGAAGCTTGTTATGTCTAGTGAGAAGCGAATTCACATCTTCATAATTATCAAGTTCAGATGGAGTAGTGTTCGTTAACTGATGTCTTAAGCTTCCACAGCTGATAACTTTTATAACATATTTTACAGTTTTTAATTTTACAGTTTGCGCTGATCAATTGTTTAATGTTGCAAATGCAGCTTTTTTTCCTCTTTAAATATTTGCAGAACAGACCACAGCAGATTCCCCAGCCTATTTGCTTCTGAAGGGTCAAGAGAGTGTTTCTCTGAACGATGTCTTTCTGGGCTCCTGGCTCTTCAGCCACTTGCTTGATAACATTGATGTGGCTGTTTATTGACTTGGGAGCTGGAAATATGGAATGTAGTTTTCAAGTTGTCCTGTAAATAGCAGGCTAATGATGGGGTGGGGGGGAGGGGGACTATGGGGAAAAAAAAAATCAGTACTTAGAAGTACTGATGAAATCTGTATGCTCATCTGGGCCAGAGATTTGTTCATTTCATTCCTGGCTTCACAGCAGAGTGGTTAAATTAGGCAGCCTCAGCAAATGAGATCTTGATATTCTAGATTGTGAAAATTAATTCTTAAATCTGATTCTATGATTCCATGGAATCTGCTTCAACAAAGACAGTGTAGGTAATTGTGAGCTGAAGTGCCACAGAATATAAGTTTATCCAGGTCTAATACAACAGAAGTAAGACCATCAGATGCTTGTGCATTTTCTCAATTGAACAAAAAGCTGCTAACAACCATGGAAGCATGGCTGCTGCTGCAACCATGGAACAGCCTTGAGCATGGACTGCAACATGTTGCCAGAGCTGGGCTTTGGAGGCTTCTTGGAGGCACTTCAGACTCTATGAAATTCCTTCAAAATCTTCTGCTTCCATTCTCTAAGGCCATTTCTGTGATAGCGGTGTTAATCTGTGCAACACCATGTGCTTTGTAACTCATTCGAGTTGAGGCAGAGGAGAAGAAGCATTGTGTCATACGTCCAGTCAAAAGTGCAGTGCTCACAGGGAGTGTAAAATTGCCTCCTGTGAACTACAGAGCCAAAAACACAGCAGTAATCTTCCAGGGTAATTATAATTCGCATTGATTTACTTCTTACAAGATGGTTGTGGTGTAATAGGAGACGAGAAAAACACATACTTCACTTGAACAAACCAATGCCTTATTTTGCTGCCCAGACTAAAGTTTTCATATGATTCTGTAGTAGTTCATTTTCTTATATGGCCTGTATTTATCAGTGATCTTTGTAACTGGAAAAAAAAAGTGCCTTCCTTCATTCTACTCCTCTTAATTCTTATTGCACTTATTCTCCCCTCCATCTGTTCCCCCCACCTCCAGGTTTATTCATTATAAATCAGTACTGTACGTATTCCAGACTCTTGTTACGCATCTTTTGTTATCTTTCATACTTCATGGCTAGATGAAGATAAAGATTTAAATTCTGTCTGTCCTCTAAATTGCACCTCTTGGTTTTAGGAGTTTACTTGGTAGCAAATGCCAAAAGGGCACAGCCCTTTTCCCAACATAATTATCTGGTGGGAGGAAAGAACTCTAGCAGCATTTCATCACCCACATTTCTCCTCCTGTTGGGGATCGATGTACATGGCTATGCTGCATGAACTGATGAGAGGTGTGGTCTTGGAGATGACAGAGTATTAGAACTCTAATAAATTCTGCAATGCCTATATTTTCAGAATTTTTAAGGAAGAAAGCTTACAAATGGAGGACTAAATCTTCTGTAACAGAAGCTATCTCAATTGAAAATATAACCTCACAGAAGGCAGCATTTGTATAGCTGTTTTCTGTGCTAAAAATATTTCACTCACCTATGGTGAACTTTCCCAGGGCAAAAACAGAAGAGGATACAATGCATCTGTTTTTTGTTTTTTTTTTTTTAAATTTATTTTATTACATATTTTATTATTATAGAATTATATTATTATTTATGTTATACAATAACAGCTCCAGTGGTGTCAGACTTTTTCAGACAACTACTTAATTACTGCTCACAAGGCTGTGATATCAACAGTGAGTCTCAGCACTGCTACGATGTCTGTTTTCAATCTCTCCTTACTCTTCCCCTGTTCCCCAGTTTTCTCCATCATTCCTCAATCATGCAGAAATATCAGAAGTCAGTTCTGTTAGTCAAATGAGAGTTTCTTTTCCCCTCTTGCATTGGCATACCAGATCCAGGAAAAGATTGTACTTCTTGAAGAAATTTTTTTTTTTTTAACTTTCCCTATTATTAATTGTAAAAGAAGTACATACCATGAATCTTCTAACAGTTATGCCCATAATTTGCAAATTGCATGTGTGTGTAGCTTTACTAAGCAAACAGTCAGGATGTTTTTCTACAGTGTATGCTTTCCTGTATGATGGAGCAACGTCTCCTGACTGGTCTGGTTGAGATTTTCTTCTAGCTTTTTTTTTCTTGTTTTTAAGCTGTTTCCTTCCCATTTTGTTTAGTATGGTCATAGAGACTACAGTGTGTTAGAGCAAAAAAAAAACTGTCAGTGAAACATGTTGCCCGAGGCTGATATTTAATTGTTCTGTCACCTGGAGCGTTCAACAGAAGATTGCCTGAAAAAGAATTCTTGCATGAGCCTTTAGCTGAAATCATTGAACTCAATGGAATATCCTTGCAGACTTCCACATTGTGAACTGGAAATGAACTATACAATATGGTGGAATAGGAACCAGAATCAGGTTTTCAGTGTCCTTTTTTTTTTTTTCTTTCCTGACAGTCCATTGACAGTTTAAGAACAAAAAACTTTAACAGAAAACCTCCCTAGTTCCCAATAAGAGCATTGGCATTAGTTAACGTGAAAAATATAGTAATCCTTTAACAAAAATGACCTGCTCACCTGTCATAACATCTGACAGACTTCCTGAAGTGTTTTTTCCCTTTCTAAAACTTTCTAAAACTATGAACTCAGGGTAAATGTCCCTTGGGAATTTTCATCCTTTGCAACAGGCAGAGTCTTGGTGTTTTCAATAAATTAAAAGCTTGAGATGTGGCAAGCTTGCTTCTGATGGAATTGATCCTCTTCATCTAGGAGAAGACTTGCAATAAGCATAATGCTGTGCCTGACCATAGCCTACCTACAGTACTGTGCCTCTTAATGTATGGATGGGTTTTGAGATGGAGAGCAGTGTTTAGAAGTTGAACCTTGAGTGTCAAATTAATAAGGAAAAGAATAGGCTTGTTCGTAACTTTAAGACAGGTCTAATAAGTGCACTGTGCAGAACTTAGCACCTTTCATTTGACCTAAGCTTTGCAGAAGCACTGAAATTACTGTTTTGAGGGCCAAAGCAATTCACTATCTCCTCTGGATGAGCAGTGCTGCTTAGGAGGAGTTTGAAAGTGATGCTTTGAAGTCATTAATGATCTCATGAAAATTCATTTTCCACAGCTGAATGAGACTGTTAATGTCAGGTGTAGGTTGTTTCCTTTGCTGACTGAGGAATATCTTCCACAACTGTGACTTCTCCCTCCAGTTGTACTAGCACAGTTCTGTACTGCAACTTGTATTGCTGAAGCCTTTTCTCAAGAGAGTAGTGGTTGTAACAGCTGTGGGAGACAACTGGCATTTATATTTATCTCATGTCAAAGCTGGATGTTTCAATGACTGGGAGCTACCAGTGTGCTACTAAATGGTCTAGTACTTCCTCCTTGCCTTCTCCCCCTCCCAATTTCCTTTTAAATTTATTGAGACACTTCACTGTGTTTTGCTTAAGTGTTGCTCTCCAGACTGTTGTGCACTCGCAAATGTTTTGATTGTAGGGTATGTTAAGTCTTTTCTTTTCTGCACTAACAAAACTACTTTGAAACAAATCTTGAATTGAAGCAGAGGTGGGTTGTTGTGCATGCAGATAGGTGCAGCTGTGTTTCCTCAGTGCCACAAACACAGTGAGTAGCAATGACTGAGGATGCGCAGGAGTCTTCTCATTGCTTCCTTCTAGACAGCGTGGGGATTTGCAAATCATGACAAACTTGCAGTGCAGCTGGGTTTCCTAGGCTGTGCGACTGAATAATCTGCCTGTAAAGTGTCCGGTTTTGTAAATCCTTTTAATATTGGATGATAAGCTTAAGCTCTAATGCTCGTTAGTGCACTTTGCTGCTTTGTTGGCTCATATAAATGCTGTATGTTTCTTGCCATCAGGATTAATTGCAACATGGAGAATACAAAATCGGAAGCTGGATTTTGTGCTTAGGCTATGTTTTGAGATTGCAAGATGCTGCATTATGGGGGCTGCTCTGAAGGTAATGCCTTCTATTTTATGATGTTGAACCACAACATCAGAGGCAGATGCTGGTGGTATAATAGAGTTTGAACCTTTCTGCCAATATCCCGTTCCATGTTGTTGCTGTGTGAGAGATGGCAACAGAGGGGCAGTCTGACAAAATGGTATCTGACAAGCAAGCCTACGTGTTGCAAAGGTGTGCCGTTGAATCCATGCAGAAAAATGACACCTGCAGACATTCATCAATGCTTGCTGAACATTTATAGAGACCAAACAGTGGATGTGAGCACTGAGGCAGTGGGTGATGCGTTTCAGTGATGGTGACAGTGGGTCGTCTCTGCTGGTGCAGATTGTTAAGAGCACAGCATGCAGGCTCATGTTGATCACTGGTGAAAATGCAAAGCTAATGGTGGTGACCATGTTGAAGAACAGTGTTTTGTAGCTGAGAATTTGCTCTATCAAGTAGTGTTATTGGGCTCTTTGCATCTGGTGTAGATTCCACAGAAACTACAGAGGCATTATTTTCAGAGCGACCTGCAGTTGCACTGGGGTAGACTTTGTGTTATTTCCTCCTTTCTAATCCTCTAAAGCCTTTTTCTTGAAGTCACTTTGTTTCATTGTCTTTGGCTCAAATAATTTGTTTACAGGCTGGCACAATTTTCTTATTTCCTTTATTTCTACCCTTTATTCTGTGACACTGCTGTAGCACTGGGAGCATGCTGTGATATTCTAACAATTTTGACTTTGTGGGTTTTTTGAATTCAAGTATTTATATTAAGCTTCTGCCAGGTCTTTTTACTGCCTACTATGTGCTTGAAGCAGTGAGCTTAAACCAAGACACCAAACAGAACTGCCAAGATAAACCACATATGAACTGTAAGCCATTATCTCTTCTTTGACTCATGTGGATTCCCTCTCTGAGTAAATTGACTTGTGCTGCGTATGCAACATTTTTTTTTTTTTTTTTTAATGGATATTTGAAAAATAGTGAATGTATCTACTGAGAGGATGTAAGCCAACCAAGCAATGTGTGGTGTCTCGGAAGCTGCTCTTGCAATTTGCATCCTGTTTCCACTGCTGGTTTTGTGGTGGAGGTTCCGCCAGGCTTTTGTTTCTGTTCTTTTCCCACTGTACCACTGCCTTTTAGAGAGTAGGCTGGAATAGAAGCGTGAAGCGCAAATACTGTTGTGGTAGTTTGAAGTTGTTTAATGTGGCAGAACTTCTGCACTTCATTCATTCAAGTCCATTTACCCAATTTTTTAAAATAAGAAATAATCTTTTTAAAACAGCATTTAAAATTTTAATTTTCTGTTTGAAAACATGCAACCACTTCTGCAGGCTCCTGAAGAGCTTTAAACTGCTAACCTCCTGTAAGTCAATCGAATTAGGGATTTTTTTTTTTTTTTTTTTTTTTTAAAAGCCAATTCAAGTATTTTGCAGTGCATGTCAGCCGGATTGAAACCTCTGTTAATCCTGAGTAATTGCTGCAACACTTTGAACAATTAGCTTCAAGCTTTTAGGTCAACAGAATAATTACATAAAAAGATGAACATGTTCTATTCTAATTTCCATTTAAGTGGAAGAGTAAATTAGACTAAACAGATGCTATAGATTTTTCTTTGTTAAGAGATTTATGGCCTCATGTTTTCATGAATCATAGTTTCATGTGCACCTTTCCTTAAAAAAAAAAAAAAAAAAAAAAAAAAAAATTTTTTTTTTTTTTAAAGTTTTTTTTTTTTTTTAAAAAAAATTAAAATTTAACCATTTTTTAAAAAAAAAAAAAAAAAAAAAAAAAAGCAGATGTTGATTAGTTGCAGAGGTTGGTGCTTTTTGCACCATCTTCACACTTCAGCAATTTATTACGTTAAAAGAAAAAGTCACCATAAATGCAGAAAATATTAACCAGTCAGAATTCTATGGATATGGAATACAAAAAGCTTTCTTATCTTCTGCAACATGAGCTCTATGGCTGGTCAAATGAAATATTTTTATTAAGTCA
The DNA here is from genome assembly GCF_019232065.1 of Centrocercus urophasianus. Classification (NCBI taxonomy): domain Eukaryota; kingdom Metazoa; phylum Chordata; class Aves; order Galliformes; family Phasianidae; genus Centrocercus; species Centrocercus urophasianus. The sequence goes on along the minus strand of NW_024884142.1, from coordinate 79,831,042 downwards.
GTTTAGCTTATTTTTCACACTGCAGCCGGCTGTTTGTGTTTCTTTGAAAAGCAAAGGTTGGGGATTTATTTTTATTTATTTTTTTTCTGCTTAATTCCTTGGGAAAAGGCAGCTTTTACTTCCCTTTTCTTTCATTGAAATATATTTGTATTAGAGAGAGGAGGAACATACTTTAAAATATGGCTTACAGGGAGATACAAATGACTGCGTTTTGGATAGTATTGGTTTAATCTTGCCTGCAGCTTTTGCGTGGGGACACTCATCCAGCAAAGAACTGTTGCTATGAGCAAGCAGAAGAGTAGATGTCTGTGTTGACTGTCTCCCCAGTGGTTCCAATATTGCTCCAGAAGTGACTTCTAGGTAAATTAGGAAGAAAGTAGAAAGAAGTAAACTATGCTAAATTTGTCAGATTAAGTGAAGAGAATATAAGGTAGGGGTGTGTGTGTGTGTGTGTGTGTGTGTGTGTGTGTGTGTGTGTGTGTGTAAAGTCTTCCAAGTCTTCCCGTGGGTAAACGTTTTTCTACCACTGTTCTTCTCAATTTCCCTTGCACTTAAGTTCCAACATGACTTGACAAATAAAAGACACTGGAAGTAATTTTAACATAACTTTATCATATCATGTAACAAACCTTTAAAACTCCTTCAGTTTTCATACTTTGTATTTTATAATGATTTGGTTTTGTTATTAGTACTAATGTATTCTGTCATACTTGTTTTGATTTGTCCAGTATTTAGGACTGTATCTGAATTCGTATTCTGAAAATACAGACCAAGGATTTTGTTTGAACAATTGGCATCTGAGGAAGTTTGTTTTGTTTTGTTTTTTTGCTTTATAGTTTCATTATAGGCGTTCTTTTATGCAGTGATATTACATTAGATTAATTTACTGTTCAGGTCTATGCATACTATCTCTTAAATCTGAATTATGCATAGTAATTTCATGCAAGCACTTGTGTTGTAAAAGATTTTATTCTTGAGCAGCCCTTGGGCTGTTGGAGTGCCAAGAAGCTCAGTTTTGTCTGCTCTTTGCTTTATTCTTAGTCATACTTTTTTCTTGTCTGCCTTCATTAATTTCAAGCTCCTTACCTTTCATTGAGAAATCATGCAGAATAAAATTGTAGTTCTGTAGTTTCATGTAGTTGTGTTCTAAGTTGCTGGGAATTTTTTCCTTTTCTTTCTGCAGCCAAAATTTCTCCCTGGCAGATAGAGAGCACTTCTCATGGCACCAGTATCTCTCTGAGCTGATGATACTGGAAGAATAGCCATTTCTGATGATTTTTCTTTAACCACGCTCAGCTCTTTGTTGTGCTTAGTCCATTGGAATTAAAAGCTAAAACAATCTCCATTTGCAGGGAAGTGTCCTAAACCTTCCCAGTGACTGGCACGCACAAGTAGAAAGAGACAAGGCCTCATGTTCACCTCTTTGAAGGTTCAACAGGAATCCTTCGGTTTGCTTTCGCAGACCTTTTTATTCAGTGGTTTGTTATGTTTAAACTCCAGCTTTACACATTTTGAACTTAGGAAAGGCATCTGTTTTAGTATATGCAGGTGATTCATTCTGGAAACGCCTTTGTTTGGTCAGGTGCTGGTGCATTGATGAAATTAAAGCCTCTATTCATTTTGCCAGCCTTGTCTGACACAACTCAAGATGCTTGACACAGTAGACTTCACATTTCTGCTAATCTAAAGAAGAACTGTGTACTTAAAAAGCTGTTATCAGATAGACTGCTTTGTTTATTTTAATGGGAAGCTGTCCTTATTTATAAAATGTTGTCTCTACAAATCGCCAGTTTTGGGGGGCAGTTAGCTCCAGGTACATTACTGCTTAATATTTTCCAAGTACAGCTAACCAAGAGTTCTTTTTCAGTGCTGGTAAAACCTTTTCCATAAGAATATGCATAGGTGTTCTTAAGACTTAGCTTAGTTGCTTTCTCTGCATTGGACTTGGCCTATACAGAGAGTGAAAATATATTGCTTTTACAGAAGAATTTCCTTCTTCAGTGGTTGCCTAAGTGGTGCTAGCTGTTAATAAATGTATTGCTGTTAATAAAAAATACTGCTACTTCTACTGTAGTACCTCACCATTTTTTTTCTTTATTTTGACTCCATGTAATCCTGGCTAGATACATATAGAAAATATGAAATGCGTGCAGACTTCCTTGAACACTTGCTTCTGCCTACAGGTAGCTATTTAATGTTGTAGCCTATTTAAAATTTTCACTTCTAAAACTACAGGATGTGTTGCCTGTGTCAATTCTTTCTTATTTAATGAAAATAACTGAAAGTTTGTGTTAAGAGATAAAGAGGAAAAATACTGCCCTATACATGTAGTTAGGGTTTACAATCATTATGAAGATAAAGGAAAACTTCTCCTGTACTCATACATTCCTAGGCTGCCCACAGATGTAAATTTAAGCAATCTGCGCAGTGATTAGAAGCCTTTTTTTTTTTTTCTTTGTTAGTCTTTTGGTAGTGTAAGCATTTCCTTCCCAGGTTGTTTGTCTAGCGTGTAACACAAATACCGTGCTATACAAACACTACATTAGTTTGTGTGGTTTCAGAATGACATTTCTGGGAGCAACAGCATAATTTACATTCTGAAAAGAGTGTAATTTCCAAAGCAGTCTTGGAAAAGGGTGTGATTTCTAAAATACACTCAGTACCAGCAATCTAATCCTTGACAGAACCAGTGTTTCTCTCTCTCTTGTCTTTCCATCTCGGGCTGATTTGCTTCAGTCCCTGTTGCTGTCACATTTACACTGTTTCTGTGGCTGTGCCCTAAGAATCAGTTTGCTTAAAAAGAGAGCAAAAGCAAGGAACCTGTGGGGCTGGGATCTTCCTCTGTCACCTTTAATGCCAGTTCAAATTTCTTTTTTTTTTTTTTTGTCAGATAGTAGGCCAACAGGAGCCTCTCTTTTCTGGTGTTGGAGTGTGACAGCTTTAACAGCACTAATTAATGAGCTCCTGTGAGTAGGTCAACTTTCACATTTTGATGTGTGCAGCCACTAAGGTGGAAGCCAAGGAAGTATATGCTGGTTTTTAAGAAACCAAACCCCTTTATGGTAGTTAAGTGGAACAGGCTATCTTATGCTTCCTTTCCTTTTCTGTGTTTGAGGGAAATCCCTTCTTACTTTACCTTAATGAGGTTTGTGACTAGGGCAGTTTTAGCAAGGATTATTCTATGCTACTGGAAGGAAAGCAGTCAGGAAAACTGTATTTGACCATCTGAATGCAAACACAAACAAAATAAAACACCAGTTCCATTAAAATGCTGGATTTTAAGTCTTACTGGTGTTTCTCACAGAAACTCTTACATTATGGGTGAGAACTAAAAACCTTTCTGCAGCTTTCTCATGCCCCTTCCACTTGCAAGTTAACACTTGTACCGTAAGCCCAGGCAGTCTGGTTGGTTTGCTAACTACAGTCACACCTTGCATGAGATCCTACCCGTGTCAAAACCAAATGAAACAAAATCCTCCTTGAGAAGGAAGTTCCTTGCCAAGCTTCAACTTGCTAGGCTGAACTGACTGTGTGGTGTTAGATTAAGCCAGCGGCCAGAGCCTGGGAGTCCTGGCATTACAGGAGATGACTGTAGAAATACCACCACAGTTGTTAAGGAGTAGATAATGGAACTGGTCTGCTCATTTTGGAGTGCCTACAGCAAGATCTGTTGAAAGACAGCAGCCTTTTGAAGCTAGTACTTCACATTGCACTGTGAAGGTGTGAACTGGAAATGCGTGTGTCTAGAATTTCTTGTGCCCCTTTTGTCTTGGGGCAAAAGTTTATGGTGTTTCTAGGGTAAATGTGGAGGTTCATCCTTTGACCAAAGTGAGGGATTGCTGGAAGACAAGCAGGGGCAACGCTATGTTAAACTTCAAACTGTGTGATCCAGAATCATGAAAAATGTTGAAATGCAATGGCAAGCAACAACGGGGGAAAAAGAACTCTGAAATCTACTTTGATTTTAAAATACGAACTCTGTGTTTTGGTTGTCCTATCTTTGTTTCTTAGGCATAAGTAGTGCATTAGCATCAGCTAGTTATTTCTACAGAATTGGTCTGACTGGGTTCATGCATACAGTTAGTTGCAGTCGAATCAGGAAGAGCAATCAAAATAAAGGTTGTGCATCTTACTATTGTTTTTTTTTTTTGTAGATTATGGGAGGAAACATAACATCTGATGTGATTAACTTTTTTCCCCATCAGTAAGCTTTTGTCTCTCCATAACTGCTATGAGTTCATGGTGAACACAATGTAGCTCAAATGTCTTTTATTAGAAAACCTTTTACCAGAGTCCCTACAGTCCAGTTTTCTCCAGCATTAAATTATGACTTTCCTGAATCTTTCCCCTCTTCATATAACTTAAGGCAAGAAGGAGTTTTGTGGTGCTATCAGTCTGGGTTCAAGGGGCTGTTTCTCAAGTGACGCTCTGTGACTACTGCATAAGGAAGTCAGACTGTGTGTTAGAATAATATGAAAGCTGATTTCATTAGCCTTAAGGGCAAGCTGCATAGTGGATCAGGGGGTGGAGGACTGATCACAATCTAACAAAGCTGTCTGTGGGATCACTTGGTAAAAGAGAATGAAGGCTGGAGATTGTGATTTGGGCTGGTCGTATTTTCAGGAAAAAAAAGGCCCAGAAGCTATGCAAATAAAGAGAGTGCAATGGAAATTAGGTAAAGTTGATCTGTGCAATAAGGTATTTTGATATTTGGTCCATTCCATTCACTGAAAGAATTGTTTGCCTTTAACAAAAGTAGAGCAGAAAACAGTATAAGCTCTGTTTAAAAAAAATCTACTTAAGAGGAATCACTTTTGAGGCTGCTGAGGGGATCCTGGCTATGGAGAGGCTGGATTGTTTCAGTAAAGGAAATCTTTTGAATTTTGAATCCCAAGACCCTAAATAGAATTGGCTGTCACTTTGAGTTGCGTTTTCTGATGTTGTCATTCTTCTAATGCAAGGAAACAGATGAAGCAGCCTAATTAATAGGACCAATATACTGAAAATCTCTACCTACAAATAACCACGCATTTCCTCTGGAGTCAGACCCTGTATCCAGCATTTTAGCAAAACAAATGTGTGGATAATTCTGTCAACTATGTCAACTAAATATGAAATGAAAAGTTACATAGAGTTAATGACAATTATCCTTCAAGGCAGCAATTTTTCACAAAAAGATTGCATTTATATGTATAGCCTTATTTAGTCAAAATTAACACCTGTTTTCTTTAATGAATTAGTTATTTCAAATACAATGGAGTTATTTGCAGTTTCAAAATATTCAGTAGGGTTCATTTAGTGGATGTCTCATACAATTGTGACTGTATGCCCTTAGTATTTTTCAGATAAATGCAAGGGAAGAAAAAAACACTACAAATAAAAATCTGATTTGTAGCTTACATTAGAAAGTATTAATAAATGGGATCCTGTGGATACTTTTATGAAGTGGGAACAGCAGCTGGTTTCACAGACAATATGAAAATGGTAATTTTCTGTTTCTAGTTGGAGCTGTCACTCCAGTGATTTTTTAACTCTACTGTAGTGAGTGAATGTAGAAAATACAGAATGGGCATATATATTAGTTTAATTGCATGTAACTTCAGTTCCTGGTCATAGGCAAGTAATGAAGCTCCAACTACTTCTGTCAAACAGAAATCAATCTTTTATTCTGTCGCTCTATCTGTGTTTGGTTGCTGTTTGTTGTCCTCTGAAGTATCATGATAGTGAAATGAGAACAGGAAAATACTCAAATTTTGTTTAAAAAATAATTTACAATAGTGGTGGTATGGCTGAACTGTCATTTATTTGGAAATGGAAACAAAATTGACAATACCTACAGATTTAAATCTGTTTTTTTGATTTATATTTGTACACTTCCTTGCTTCTAACAACAGTCAGACACTTTCCCGCATATTCATTCTCATGCTATTGCTGGTTAAGTGAATTTTTAATTATTAGTCAAAGAATAAATACTTCACTAGGAGGAGTTCTCATCATCAGCAAAGCTCTGCAGCTTGTTGGTCAAGGCACTTGTCAAGTTCCATTATTCTTTTTCATTAGAGAAGGTCCCACAGCTGATCTCATCAAACAAGTGTCCAAACCCCCATGACTGACAAAGTAATAGACAACAACAGAAGACGTTACTTTTTTTTCAGTGGAAAAGCATGACTAACGTCTTGGCCTGTTACAGGAAAAGAGTGGATTTAATTTCCTAATGAAAATCAATTCATTATTCTTGTTTTATTTTTTTAGGTTTTCAGTATTGCGAACGTGACTCTTGCAGTTAAACGGCAGTTAGGCAGATGAGCTGTGAAGAAAGCAAGAACATAACCCGAGCTTTAAAAGCAACATTAGAAATGTCAAATGTAAATAACAACCTGAGTAGAAATGTTAAACGCGTCAGTAATTTTTCTGTTATGAAAGCTGCAATATCATTAACAGATAGCTGGAAACTTATTTCTGTCTTTTTTCCTAATCAAGGCTGATGCATTACTGCACACAGAGAAAGAAAATTTGGGAATGGGTTTTACTGTGAACAGGTTTCTTTTATTTTTGTCACATCCTGACTCAGCCAGATTACTGTCTCAAGTTATCTCGTAGCATGTCATCAAGACTTTGCTGGAGAAAGTGAGAAAGGCAGAGCGCTCAATTTGAGAGACAGAAATGTTGTAATTACTGCTAGTGTTGGATGTTGAACCGTGCTTTAAGCTTCCTATATTTTTATAGCCGTACAGAGAGTGGCACTTTGTTTCACATCAGAGATTTATGGGTTAATTCCAACAGGATTCTACTGTGTGTTAATACTGCATTTGAGTGATACTGAGATTGAGTTGCAGCCATCTGTTTCAGGCAGAAACAAACCCCGAAACATGTAGTTCCACAATATCACACAATACTTTAGAAATCAAGTGCTTTGGTACTCCAGTGTTCCTGAGATACGGAATGGAAATAAGCTACCAAACTGCTTAAACAAACTGAGAGGTACCAATGTGTTGCAAAACTGACACTGGAAGCTACCGAAGTAGGGAAGGGGAAAAAAGATAAGGATGAATTTTATGGAAGGACAAAAACTGGTATTAAAGGAAGCATATATTTTCTTTATGAGAATATCTCTGGAGGCTTACAGAGCTGAAAAATGGAGTGTTAAATGATCTTACTGGGACTAACATTAAGGTAGTCTTGTGTTGTAATTTAGTGTACCATGGTACTACTCTTAACTGCTAAATTCCTCTCTGAGTGTCCTTTAGGAAATCATGGAGGCAGGAGAATAATTTTGGTTCTTATAAAAATGTTAAATGAAGCATTACATATTGTGTTCATTAGCAGGAGAAAAAAATTACAAAAGCAACGCTCATGCTGAGAATGATTCAGATGTTCTATATTTACATATTTAATGGAATAGAACAGTTCAATTGGAAGGGACCAACAAAGATCACATAGTCCGACAGTGAGTACTGATGTGGTCAGGCAACCAGAGCTTAAGGCATGTTACTGAAGGTGTTATCTAAATGCCTCGATAGCACTGACAGACATGGGGCAGCATCTACCACACTAGGAAGCCCATTCTAGTTGCTGTCCACCTTCACAGTGAATAAATGCTCAGATTGATGCTTTCCTGGTGCACTTCTGTTCTGTTTCCATCATGCCATTCTTTCCCAAGAGCAAGGCTGGCACCTCCTACTGCTACCCCTCCTTGGGGAGCAGCAGAGAGCAGTGATATCACCTCCTGGATTCTAGCTCTCCAGACTGGATAAAATGAAGTAGCTTAAGTCTCTCCTCAAAGAACATGCCCCTTTTTACACTTGCTCTATATACTTAACATGAAATTTCATCCATCACGCTGTGCAAGCCCTGTCCTGAAGTACTCTACAAAGCCAGGCTTAACTTTAGTTATAAAGCTAGGTTCCAAATTTTTTGTGAATCATGAATATTATTTATGTTGTACAGGTGAAAAAGTGTAAGAGTAATAGAAAAGAGTAATAGAAAAGAGTAATAGAAAAGAGTAA
>NW_024884142.1:79783722-79823026 GCF_019232065.1 Centrocercus urophasianus | reverse complement strand
AGAAAAGAGTAATAGAAAAGAGTAATAGAAAAGAGTAATAGAAAAGATTTCCTTGAGATCAAGCAATTAGGAATAAAAACTGAGACAGCAGCTTGGCCCTTGTATTGCTTATTTGTGCTGCTGTCCTGAGAGAAAGGGAACATAAAGGAAAAGAAAACAGAAGATGCATTATTTGAGATAAAGAACTCATACAAGGATATGTACCGTGCAAAATATAACAGGAATCATGAGCAGGCCAACTTCTTGTTATCAGATTTAGGTAGAAATGTATTTCTTCTCAAGGAGGCAGGTTATTACAGAAATATATATATTTTTTTCCCCTGAGGTTGACAGGAAATTTTTACCGTGCAGAGTGAGGAAAAAAAATCTCAGTTCATGATCAGAAACTACTTTTCCTGTCTTCTACTGTTTTTCCTCATGAATCCAGTGCCAAAAGAATGGTGGCCAGGTCAAGAAAATCAAGAGAACTGTCTTGTCACGTAAAACAGTCTTTCTTGGACTCTGTGCTCTGGAAAATGCTATTCATACTTGTCTCCAAATAAACTCAATTTGGCTTTAATTAAGATTATATTCAAGCTCTTTGGTAGACCTTCACTGTTACAATGGAAATTTTTAGCAGTCATTTTAAAGCAGTTCTAAGTTTGTTTTAGTTTCAGAGAATTTCTTATGATACAGTTAGGCTCCTCAGGTCTAACTTACATCCAGCAATTAGTTGTGTAATCAAATCCAGGAAGTGCTTATTTCTGCACTGTATCATCAAAGGAAATAGTAAATGGGGAGGCAGGTGAAGTATGTCCCATTACAGGCAGCTGGAACAACATGCTAGAGGTCTGAACAAAGCACTCCTTCTGGGATAGAGCTTGTGGAGCTCATGGTAGTTCAGAAGTAGCTGTTTGTTGTCAAAGCAAAGAAGTGAGAAACGGGAGTACCCCTAATGGTGGATCAACCAGTCCATAACTAGTAGGCCAGTCTGTTAGAGTGACGGGGGATTTTCAAGTTTTTTGTTATCTTAACTTCTTCAACAAGAATGGGTAATAATGAGTGGGATAAGGGTACAGGCCTAGAACCAGGTGTGGCATGCTCAGATTTTCATTTGGTTCATTTGCTTGATTTGAACTTATACTAAAGTGTTTATAACTGCTCTATACTGTAAAAGTATTTTTTTTATAATGAACTCAGCTGTCAGAGACAGCTGAGTCAGAGACAGAGACGGTTGCGCGTATCAGAAATGTTTATGATATTCAGATGAATGTCATACAGAATGATAACACTGTTTTTGACTTTCTCTCCAGTGTAGTTAAATCCTCTAAAGCAATCAGTTACTGCCAAAGGAACAGGAACACAAATGCTGTTTCTTAAAGAATTGCTAGTGGAAATATGGATGACATACTGAAGAACTGCTCTCCAGAAGTTTTGGTAGAGGGTAAAGGAGTGTGATTAAGTCTTTTGGCTGTATCTAGGACTATCTTGATGTTGGTGTAATTTGCCAACTAGATTGTTCCAGAGATTAAGTGAAGTTTTGTTTATGGCAGCTGGTCAGTCTGGCAGAGAGTGATGATTATTTTTTTGCAAGATTATTTTTAAATCTCATAATCTACAGAACTATTTCTGTTCTGCAGTTGTTTATTGCTTGCTGTTGGCCTTATTTGGTTTCACAAGGGACTGGCTTTCAAAGTTGTTCCTCTTTTTAAGTCATGAGTGTATTCAACTTCAGCTCTGACCTAAAAAATCCATTTTGGAGGTACCACATCTGAAGGGCTTTTACCCAGAGGTTCAGAGGAGATAATGTTTTGTGAGTGGGGCCAGTGCTAAAAGACAGTCTTCTGAATTCAGAAACTGGGCAGAATGTTGAACAGGGAATTGTGTGATTAAATGTAAAGTATCAGTAAATCATTCTGCTAATTTTGAAATTGTCTTGTTTAGAGGAAATACTGGTAAGAAGTGAGGCCCAGTGTATGAAATTCAAACTTGTGGCATTTCTTTCTAGCATAAACCAAGTAACTATATTAAATAAATAAACAATTTTAAAAAAACCCCAGCCCAGCTCATCAACTGTCATGATTGACAAGCTTTAGCCTTCCAAGAAACTGTTAAATGAAAAGGTGTTCAGGTATTGTGTGATTGCATAAAGCCACTGTTAGCTTTATTTACTTTATTTCAAGTTATTTTTCTAATTTTGCTTTTTAATCCCAATTTTTTTTAAGGTTAAATTTTTTATTTTAGATGTGGTTGCTATCTTGATGCAGCAATGATATCTTCATTTTCACCACTTAAAAATCTACAATTTTCTAACTGAAGACAAAATAAACCAACTTAGGATGGGTAAGAAATGAGAAATTCTGGCAATGGGTCAGATGCTTTGCCAAGCAACCTAGCTTAAAAAATATAGTTTTATTGCCAAGGAAAAAGCAGCTCATTTATGAAAATGAAATGAAAAGGTATTTAAAAATGCAAGTATTAAATTGCGTGTCAAATACAGTTTTGGCCAGCGTGTAAATAACATGCTGAAATCTGGTTGGAAAGAAGCATTGGTCTTTTGGTGCTGTCATTTGCTACCTTGATCATAAATTGGATGCTTTGGATTTCTTTTTTCCTACTTGTTCCATTCCTCTTGTCTGATGTAGCACTCATTCCATTTTCCTTTCCTGAAAGATGAATTGTGTGTATCTTTATTAATTTCATATTTGTATTTGAAAAGCCAAATTTGTCTTTATGTTAAATCCAAAAGGAGGAAACTGAGATGAAAAAATAATCACTCTGAATTTATTTATATCTCTCTATAGATTTTATTTATTTATTTATTTATTTTTAAAGACTGATCTTAACATTGAGGAATATTTCTAGCTATAAGCAATAAAGAGCTAGAAATATGAATTGTTTTAGGGTCAAATTAATTATGTAGCTTGTATTCTCACTTGGGTACCTAGATCCTGATTTTCCAAGAGCAGAGCTGAAAAGCTGATTTTAAAGGCTCTGAAATTATGAGTTGTAATAGTCCACACATATGAAGTTGTAGGGTAGGGCTTTTATTGACTTAAGTCATGAAAGGAATTGACCTTAAGAAAACCACAAATGTGCAGATTTGGAGATAATACTTTCATTGAGAACTTTACCAAATCATACAGGGGAAAAATAAAATCTTTTGTTTAAAATACTGTAATTTATCTCTAGTGAGATGTGAATACAGCAGTCATGTAAATCCATCTAACTACACAGCTGGGCACTGATGTATCCATTAGTGTGCATAAAAAGTGATGTTGTTTTTTTTTTTTCCTGAAGTCAAGTACTTTCATGTGTTTGCATGTAGGATGAGATGCAAACTAACAGTTGCATTACTGCATCATTATACCTAAGGTGAAAAGCGGTGATATGGTGTATAGTGGTTAAAGAAACTTTACTATTTGGACAAGAAAAAGTTAAAATGATTAAATAGGGAATTGTTACCTGTGCATCCACTAGAAATGTACATATATATATATATATATATATATTTATGTTTAGCAATTGAAAAAATTAAGTCTGAGTGCAATTGGATAGTAAAAGTTGATGTTGTATTAGAAAGAATATTTAAATTGTTCCCCACCCCATGGAAATGGATATGCCATAAGAATATCTTGTTTCACATGATTTTTAAAATTTTTTTATGTGATGTGAGGTTTCAAATCAAGAGTTTGTGAGTAAAAAAAATCTTGTGGACGAGAGCACCAGATGTGCTGATTGGCGAGGTGGTGTCTCCACTGTGGTGTAAAATACAGGGAAGAAAGTTACTGCAAAATCACCTTCAAAACAATGTATGATTGTGTTATATGGGAAGATGCCTCCAAGGGTTGAATATATTGCTTAGAAGATACTGATTAATAGTGATTTTTATTTCTCAGCCAGAAACTTGAAGACGACTGCAAAATATTCAAGGAATGAAATCCCAAAATGGCAATCCCAGTATTGTAGTAAAAGTAAGAGACCTAAATGACTTGAAATGAGGTGTTGAAATAAAGGCTGTAAGACAGAATTGGCATTCATAGGATCATAGAATGGCTTCAGTTGGAAGGGATCTCAAAGACCATCTAGTTCCAGGTCCTTCTGTGCAGGGCTGTTCTCAGTTATCACAGTCTGTATGCATATCTGGGATTGCCTTGACCCAAGTGCACTTGGCCTTGTTAAACTTCATTACATTCATATGGGTACTTTTCGAGCTTGTCTGTGTCCTTTTAGATGGAATCCCTTTTCTCTGTTATATCAACTGCTCCACTGAAGTTAGTGTCATAGACAAACTTACTTAGGGTGTGCTTACTCCCACTATCCAGATTGTTGGCTGAGATGTTGAAAAACATCAGTCCCAAGATGGATCCCTAGTTTTACCTTTTACATAAAAAGTAAAAATAGTTTTTTAAAAATATATATAGTTACTTTCCATTTTAAAAAAAATCTCTCTTCAAAATCTCTCTTTACAACTCAGAAGTTAATAGGAGTTTTCATTAAATTAGGTCATTTGTTGTTTAGTTATCTTCTTAGTCTGTCATTAGACCACAGAGAGACTGTGTTTTGTGCAGTCTTAATCCTTGTGGGCAATGCAAAATGAGAAATAGAATGACTGTTTTTTTCAGTTATTGTTATAACCAAGTTGTTTATTGAGAAAATGGAAGACATATTTAAAAACTCTTTCAGTGGGAGAAATTAAAAGTAAGCATAGCTAGATCTATTACATTCATGTAATTCAGTAATTCTTGAGAAACAGCTCTATTTCAATGCTAGTGCTATTTTGTATGCAGAGGTAATTTGAAGTTTGCTCAAGTTTGCAAAACTCACTTATTTACTTGGTAAAGAATTTAAGAAATACAAATTGGACTTCATTGTGGTGAAGTCTAACAGTGCCAATATCATTTATTTCATGCAAATCTTTTTCATCAGATTTTTAAGAATTTCTGATCATGATTTTGGGGGACTGTAAAAACAGCTAACCACAGTTTGCTTATACAAGTGATTTGCTTAATGCCTAATACCTCTAGAAAACATGAAATTTTTTCTGAAATAGGGCATTTGGTTTATCCAGAAATATGTATGACCGATGTTATTGGTAATACTGCAAACCTCATTAACTGATAACTCACGTGGGAACGTATGCTTGAGAAGAGGAAGAGAACTGTGGGCAGAGAGCTGCGAAGTCTGGAGAGTTTTCAAAGGCAAACGCCAGAGTCTGGAGCGGCTCTGGAGCAGCAAAGGTGCTGAGCCATTTTTGGGTTAATTGTATGGTGCAGCAGTGTGCACTGTGATAAATTCCTGCTGCACTACGCTTGGTGTGCCTATGCAGCTTAATTTGTCCATCAAAAGCCAAACATTTGTTGTTGTGCAGTTTCTCTGCGCACTTTGATTTGCTTAGGGCCAAATCCTGTCTTGTGCATGAGGCCTGCTTATATACCATGTGCAGAGAATTTCACAGGAGTTTAAGTGCTGTGAAATCCTTCCTGTTAAGCAAGGGCAGGAGCTGGGGAGCTCTAACAGTGCTATCTAATGAAGCCCTAAAGCGTGCTTGGTGAGAGGATTTAAATCTACATGAATTCCACTGGCTTTGTGAAATTCTTTGCCTTTGTTGAGGACACTTCCATCAGTGCCCTATCAATATTCATATTCTTAGAAAGGAATTTAATATTTGCCCGATTTAATACAAAACATTAAGTAGAAGACTCACTGTTCAGGAAAAGTGTACTTGGTGTTCTTCAAATGAAATAAGCATGCGTATTCAGCACCACACACTTGCTTCAACTAAATGAATAAATTAAAGGGATGGAAGGAGGAGAAAATCTGCTTTCTAAACTAAACTTTTAAAAGCGTTTAGTTGAAAGAACTTGAAAATGATTCTGTAAGTAGACAGGCTTATTGTTACAGGTGTAAAACCTGGAAGTTGTGTACATGAAAGTGCTAGGCTGAAAGTGGTGAGTGGTGTTTACATGTGCCTCTCTATAAATTTATGACGTGCTGGTGAGCATACCACACATGCATTTCCTTGCATCTTGCAGTATACTTCTCATCGTTTTGATTTTCATCCAGTGGAACTTCACATGAAGTCAGTTTTTCCCCAGAGCAGACCAGCTTCATTCACTATTACTAGCCTATAAAAGGACTGCCTTAAGTACAGGGCAAAATGCAGATTTTGGGTGGACAGATCTTTGTTCGCCTGCAATCAAGCCTCTGTTGAGCACACGATTGCTGCTCAGTTTCCCATGTATGGTACTATTTACTTCATTCTAGCAATTCAGTTGCTAGCTTTAAAAATGAGAAAAAGAGGAAGAAGAGCAAAAGTTAACGTAGAAAGCTATTCTATTGTCTGTCAGCTTTTATTTTTAAGGACTCCCAACTATAACTGCATTCAATGCCGGTTTCTTTCCAAATTTTTTGCTAGACTATGCTATAAAACAAGTTACTTTTATGTTCTGTGAACACACATGTAAGTCTACTGGAACAATCATAAAACAAACATGTACATCCAGGGAACAGTTCTCTTAAAGTCTCAGATTTATGTGCATAAGAAGTGGTTCTCTAGTGTGCAAATGAAGGAAGAAAACTGTCGCTCTGGTGCATTTTTACAGGGTTGCAGCTTTGAAATTACTTTCTTTTATTACACTGTTAACTGATAACTGAAATTTCTTCTATCTGATTCAACTAAGCTCAGAGAGAAGCAATTCACTATTTGTGATAATTTTGTATATCTTGCATGAAGCAGTGTATCTGGTCATACTGTGCAAGTTGCTTCTAACTGTTTAGCTTAAAAATGATAGCCTATGTATCTCTAAGCACACTGCCAGACACAGGTTGCTGTTCTGCTGCCTCTTTTGACATTATGCTGTGCTCAGATAGTGATGAAACATGGTGTTAAACTTCTGTGCAGCCCCGCTGCAGTGCTTGGATAGCTGAACTGATCATAGCAGGGTCACAGAGTCCCATGCTCCTGCCAGGTACAACCTGAGAGGAAAAGTAGGTTCATAGCAGCTAGTTTTTGGTACCACCTGAGGTTTGAGAGCTTTCTGAAGGCCTTTTCTAGGTAAGGCATGTGGGAGAGCCTGAGAAATGGTATCTAGAGACTGGAGAATCTGGGGCAGCTGTTGCAGGTGTCTGTATACCAGGGCTGTATCAGTACAGCTGGCACCAAAATTCCGTAACTGTATACAGAATGTAAAGCAATGTGGGAGAGCATTTGCACTGCTTATGTTGTCTTCCTGTCTTTGCTGGAATTGATGGTTTTACCTGTTCTATTCATAATCAAGATGGTGAAAATCTTTTGTAAGCTCTTCTACGGTAACAGTAAGCGAATTTCCTGAAACCAAATAAATAGAACACCCACACAAAAAAAGGATAGGTTTTATGCTTTTTTTTTTTGGGGGGGAGGGGATGACTGTGTAGAAAGAAGCATAGCTAATGGAAGAAATTATACTTGATGACAAGCATTGGCATGGTCCAGTCTTCTGCTCTTACTTACAAGCAAAGTTAATAAGTCTGTTTTTTCATAGCTACTCAAGCCAAAAAAATAAAAAGAAATGCAGGTGAAGTTTTAAACCTGACACTCTCCACTTGCCAGCAGTGAGGGGCATGCTTTAGTGGTTCTACATAATCAAATTCACAACTGTTTTTCAAAAGTCAATAAATTACAGCATTTCCTATTTTCACAATATTCTAAATTCTTGTTGTTGTGGCTTGAGTGAATTCCTGTCTGTTTTTGTTGGCTGACCAGAGTTCGGATATCATGCTGTTTGTCTTAAGAGCATGCTGGTTTGTGGTGGAAAAGTTTTTACGACATCCTCTGATAAACAAGAGAAAAGTCTGATGAGAGCATCCAGAGGTAAATTCAGACAATAAATAGAGTAAAACATTAGAAAAATGGGAGTGGTTGATACCAATTAGTAACGTAAAAGAAATGTTAAATATTTAAAATGGTAAGTAAACATCTGGGAAGCTAGTGATTAAAATGTGCTGTTATAACAGCTATTTCTTTGAGTGCTTTATAACTTTGTCAGAACTTCAGGGAGTGTTTTCAATTTTCTGATGAACTGTTTCTGTGGCATTTGGAAAATGGGAGAAGGAAACAAAGATGAAAGAGGATGTGAAAACATTTTGTGAAAGTTGCTTCTATCCTGGGTGCACATGTATTCTGGTATAGAATATAGAATAATCCAAGCTGTGTGCACTAATAGTATGCAAATGGTACCTGACACAAGCAATTTTTTTTTTTTTTTTTAACAGTTTTCTGTTTGAGGCCTCTTTCTCCAATACCTACGTTGTCCTAATTCTCTACATCTAGAAGCCTAAGTTTTCTGGCACTTCATAACATAAGTAGAGAGTAAAGAATACAATCCACATTACTTTCACAGTCTCTCTACTAATCCTGTATCATTTATCACAGCAGTTATAAACTACTCTTATAATTTGATTACTTACACAACTAGTCTGAGATATTCAGTGATGATGAGTTTGTAACATAATCACCCAAATTTGCCAGTTTTTTAAAGCAAAGTACTCTTTGCTTTAACAAGGATGGACTGAGTGAAAAATAAGTTGACTTTATTGTTATTATTACTTTTCCCCTAGTCACAAGCAAATAACCTTTTCTTCCCAAATGTCTGCAGCAAATGGGAAGTCAATCCTCTGTGGGAGAGCACAGAATACTTAAGACTGAAGTAGTACGAGTTTCAAGAAATTGAATAGTGTTTTAACGATGCTTTTTTAACGATGTTCTACTTTGAGGTTGACTACAAAGAAATTCAGGAGGTACTACTCTAGGGAAAGGGCTGTTGCACCTCTTGGCTGGTAAGCTAGGAATTGCCTGTCCTTTTTTTCTTTTTTCTTTTTTTTTCTTGCAGAAAGAACATTAGGTTTTCTGAGACTGCAATAGAGATGGTAATATTCTGAAGTGCCTTCATAGGAAAGTTTGGAAATGATTTTTCTCCAGAAATATCTGGTACTGGAAAAGTTGCATTGTGTAGAAGTTCAAATGTTTCAACAGCAAAATGAAACACATAAGAGAAACTCAAGCGTATGTTCCACTGGAACCTTTACTTTTGTGAGCTGGAGAGCAATTGGGGGAAGCGTACAATTATTTACTACTGGAAAATTCTTACTTTAAGTGAAGCGCAGACTTTGCTTAATGTGAACTCCAAAAACCTGATTCATAACTTTTGTTTTACCTAACTTCTAGGGGAAAAAGGGCTTAAATGCTCCTGTACATGGACGCTAGAGATATCTTAAAATATGAAATAACTATTTTGCTCTTTCTTCATGAGGGGTGTGTTCTGTTGCAAAGCAGTAACAAAAGAATGTTGCCTACATGCTTCCAGATGGATTTTTTTTTTTTTTTGCTGCAGACAGATGCTACGTGGTTTCATATGGAGGCAGCTGAGGAAAAGGAGGACTTAGAAAGAACTGCTCTCGGTGCTGACATCTTAATGATTTTTATTTTCCTTGAAAACTTTTTTTTTTTTTTTTTTTTGCATACTTTTTTCCTCCTTCTGCCTATTTCTGTCTTTTGGAAGAATGACATGTTGACACATAGATTTCTACCCCTGCAGTGAGTTCTTCCACTACTTTGCCCTTTTTGGTGGTTGTCACCCCATGTTATCTGGAAAGCAGAAAGTATTGTAGCTCTCTGGATTTCCAAGGCCTACTTTGAAGTCTAATGACGTAAAACCTGAAAACCATCCACCAGGCCAAGACCACCTGCTTCAAGGAGAGGAGGGAAAGAATAAGAAAGGAATGTTTCTAAAGCTATATGCTATGAAAGCATATTGCTGATACCTGTGTCTTTTTCCAGTGATCGTATTTCTCTCTTTAAGATGTAATACATTCTTGCAGTGTAATCAATCATCACAATGACCTTTTAGTTTTCTTAGAATAAATTTACACTCAAACAGTTAACAAAAATATAAGCATTGCAACGTGAATGGAAAGAAACTGTAGGCTATTCTACTGCAGCCTGTCATAGTTACCCATTTAAGTATGAATATGATTAATTAGTCTCTTAATTAGTATCTTAATTAGCTCATCTATGGATTACAACCAGGAAACTATGTACAGAGCAAAATATCAGCTTCAATGCACGGGAAACAATGATGGCAATGTAGGAATATTACAACATTTGTGCCAGGTGGGTCTCAAATGTTTGCACAAGAACAGAAAGAACATGATATGCAAGTTTATCAGGACCTACTGAACCAGTATTAGGCTGAAGGAGATGTGATATCGCCACTATGAGCTGGAGTCAAAACAGCAGTCCACAGAGTGGTGACGTGAATTCCCCATCAAAGGATAAGTTCAAGACACCACCCTTGGTGGATAAAGTTATGTGTACTGTCTTTTGGGATAGGAAAGGAGTGATTCTTCTGGATTTCTTGTCAGACAACTATTAACTGTGATTGATATATCACTAGGCTGACTAAGCTTAAGGTTCAAAATTCCAGAGTCAGGCCAGACAAACTTTCTCTTACAATAATACCAGGCCCTATATCCGTTTAACAACTGTGGAGCATATTACCAGTCTTTGCTGGAGTGTCCTAACACACCCACTGCATGTCTGGGTTTGGTACCTTCTAACTTCCACCTGTTTGGGTCAGTGAAAGATGGACTGCATGGGCAAAATTTTCCTAGCAATGATACCATCATAGCAGCTGTGAAACTCGGTTAACTGCTGGTGCAGATTGTTATGAGCACAGCGTGCAGGCTCTTGTTCATTGCTTGTGAGAATGCATAACTAATGGTGTTGAATGTGTTGAAAAAATAGTTTTATAGCTGAGAATTTTCTCTACTGAATAATGTTAGTGTGTTCTTTGTAGCTGTTGTAGTTTACATGGGAATAAATAGGAGGCATTGCTTTCAGAGTGAGCAGCAAATACAGAATCTAGATAGAAATAAATACAAAATGCGTAACAACTACAGAGGCCAGAGAAAGTCTAGCAGCTGTAAGATCTATTTCATACTGCATATAATCTAAAACAACCTTGAGAACTTTGATTTTGCACCTGCAGTTTAGCAGTGTCTCTTAACAATTGGTTTAGAAACTAAAAAAGGCTTTAGAAAGCATAATAATTGATTGCATTTTTATTATTTGGAAGAAAATTACTTTGAAATGTGGGCTGAGTCAGAGATTATAAAGCAGAAAGAAAGCAGGAATCTGAGTCAGGGAGTAAGATTGCAAACAGTTGCAGGCATGATGAAATGGATGGAAATGATGGAGAATCTGAAGTATTTCAGGTTTTCCTGCTGAATGCCACATTTGCTTTAGCTTTACCTTATGGGTCTTGGGTTTTTTTGTTTTTTTTTTTTTTTTTCAGCTGAGGCTTTTGAGACTCCTAGCAGAAGACTCCTCTTTTCTTTGCCTTCATGTATCTGTAGATATGCTACAACCACTTCCATGACACTTGGAAGTGTTCTTGTCTTGAATGAGCATTGTACAATGCAGTAAAATATTGTCAATAGGTCTGGCTCACAAGGCATTTTGGTTACTCCTGAATACTTGGCATCCCTAGGTACTTAATGATCTTCATGTTTCCAGCTGGAACATTATCCCCCAGATCCCGGTGCTATAAATCTGTAGACATAGATTTGCAATTACATTTTCATATGTGCTGTAAAAATTCAATATCTAAATGAGCTTGATCACTTGCTTTTGGTCCTGTTTCAACTGTAAACATTTGCATACTCTTTGTTATTTAAATGTCTCTGTACAGTCAGCTCATTTGGTCACCTCATTCCTTACTCCGTTTACAAGTCAATTACAAGTATGTTAAACAGTGCAGTTCCTACAACACAGAACTCTGACTTGCTCCCTGCTGTTTCTTGTCTTAAGTCAGTATTGTAATCTTATACACTGCCCGTTTAGTGTCCTTAAAAGAAATTAGGGACTTTGTTAAATGCCTTCTGGAAACTCAAGTTGACAGTTATCCTTACATGCTTTATACTCGTGTTTTTATACTCATTTTATCAGCTGTGTAATAACCCGATCAGTCAAGTACAGTAGCCTTGTTAAGGGAGGCTTTTTTTCTTCACAGAAATCATGTTAGTTGTTCTATGAAAACAAGCAGTTTAATAGGTACTGGAATAAATGCTACCCTTCCCTGGAATTTCTCTCAATAAACTCTTTGACAAAGACTACAACTATGTACTATAACGTACCCAAATATTATTCATTTGCCTAGTGTGAGGCTTATAAACCTGTAGCTTCTACTGTCATTCTGACCCTGTTTTAGAGTCACATTTACAGTCCAGTTACAGCTTGGGTTTTGAGAAATGATGTTATGTAGATATGTGTTATTGCTGTTAAAGGCAAAAACAAAAATGACTTAGTGGAGGCTTGATGGTTCATCGCAAGTCTGAGCTCAGTTTTTTCCAGTGTAGGAAAGATCCATATATGCAGATCTTTAGCACTTCCAGATTTTAAGTTATTTGCATTCAATAATTAAGTATACCAATATTTGACTTGATTTTGTAAAGTACTAAAAACTTAGATAACTTGTGAGCACTGATATTAAAATAGTTTAAAGAGAAATGATCAGAGCACAAATACGAGAAAGCAGTTATGAACAAAAGGAAACTCGCTGTTTGTTGTATTCACTTTTGTTTGTTTTCCTAAGGGCTTCTCATTTGTTGTACTTATTCTTATATTCTCATTTTTCAAAGCCCGTTCTTCAGTAGGGGAAGTAGAACTTGTACCAGTGACAAAGCTATGTGAAGACCATAAACATCACCCCAATGAAACTAGAGCTGATGAGATTAAGGGACACTTGACATAGAGCTAAACTTGCAGTTGTACCTAACAGTTGAAGTAATTCCTTGTCTGAGTGCACAGATCATACTACTTAAAAATTAATTAACTCACAGAAGTAAGGAAGTTAATATTTTCCATGTAATTAACTAAAGCAAAATGTGACAGCAGGAAAATAAGGGTAGCCTGGTAATTCTAATTGCTGATAATTGATATTTATCTAGTTACTAATTACCTTCTGTAGTAGAATTTTGGTAGAACCGAACATGGTAGAACTGTGGTTGACTGTGCCAAGTAATGTGGAAGTAACAAACATGAATGGATTGTGTAAGAATATCTTTTTAGGTATAGGAATGTTGCAATAGCAATTTTTTTTAATTAAAAAAAGCACAATATTGGCATGCAACTACAGAAACCTAGATTTGTAGTAAGAAAATCAGAAGATACAAAATTAGTTTTATGACTTGAAGATTTTCTTGAACGAAAGCAATAGAAGGCAAACATAAGACTACTAAAGCATTCAATTTTTGTTTTCATTATGACCCTAAAGGGCTTAACGCTAGATGATGTATAATGAAATAAAGTTACAGAAATGAAAGCCAGAAAAAAAAAAAAAAAAAAGAGCTATTTACTAACTGCTAAATGCTTAGTGTGAGAAAGTCTCTGAGCTGGTAGTAGAGTAGTAGGGTCATATGAAGAATTGGTGGCTCTAAGACCTGGATAATGTCAAATCTTTTATTTTTACTCTCATGAAGCAGCAGCAGCAGCATGATATGTGGAGAAATATCCTGACTTTGAGACAGTATTAATAGCTCCCGAGTGTTCTGGTTGTTGCTGAGTATGTGAGCATGTGCTGAGCTGGGCTGGGCCAGACTCCTTGTTGGGGAAGAGCTGCTGCCTTTATGGTGCAATTCTGGGGGCAGAGTGGAGCTGGGATAGCTGGCCTGAATTTGGCCAGGATTATTCCATACAGGTAACGTCATATGGAAAGCTATAAAGCTGTGGGGAGTTGGTGAGGAGCCACCCCTGCTTGGGGGACTGTTGGGCAGTGAGGTGCTGTGTTGCTAGTAGGGCAGTGGCTGGCACTTTGTGTTGTTAGTGGGTGGCAAATGATTGATTTTTATTATGGATGTGTGTGTGTGTAGTTTTTTTTTTCCATTTTCCTTTTTGGAATTATTAAATAGTCTTCATCTCAACACACAACTTATTTTTTGTTTCCAGTTCTCTTCCTTATTCCACCTGGGGAGCTCTGTGGTGTTCAGTTGCTTGCTGGATTAAACCACAACAGGAAAGAAAAAAAAGAAAGGCAGATCTGTGCACTAATTATTTATAAATGCATACTGGTAAAAGGTCTTTGTACTTGGAGAATAATAATATTAGGCATAGCTGACTGAACTAATTATTTTTTGACAAATCTGATAGTTTTTTTTTTTTTTGCAAGAAAAGCATATCTAATGGACAAAGAACAACTATTGTGAGATACTATTTTGAATTTTACAGTGTTTTCAATGCACTCTTACATGACAGTGTTCTCCTAAATAAGTTTAGGAAATATGAGTTATGGTGTATTTCTGATCGGAAAACAGTTCTCTCCCAAAATGGCTTTTGGTGTTTAAGCTGTCAACCCAAAATAATATGTTAGCTTAGGTTGGGTCTTACAGGGCTGCATTCTTAACTTTTTGCTGATCTTATTAAAGATTGGGATTAATGGAACAGAGAAGACTTGGGAATTGCAACAGAATGATACTGTCTTCTTGAGAAGATGGTCTAGACAAATCAGAATGGTCATCTGAAAATAGAACTTAAATGTAAACACAAAGGTTTCTCCTTAGGGTGATGGGAAGAAGAAAAGGAGAAATAGGAGAAGTTGAGTAATTTTTTTTCTCGTTAATAACATTAATACAAAACAGTGAAGCAGAGAGAAACTGGGCTTAGACTAGAAGTTAAAATAACAAATACACATGAAAAAAAATATTGGGCAACAAAATGTACAGAAGAGGAACTGATTATCCTTCTTCTAGTGTTAACTGTGAAGTCTCAGCTGGGAATGCTGTTTTAAGAAATGCATACCAGTTGTCAAGAGTCCAGAGGAGAGCTTTATTAAGGAACACATTGGAAAACATGAGCTATGAGGAAAGACTGAAACTCAGGAAAGACAAAACAAATTGTCATGGATGGATTAGCATTCCTCTTAAGTGAAAGAGTTGGGATAGATGGTTTATTTGGATTCTTTTGGTCTAACATTTGAATGGCACTTGTTTTGGACTCACAAATAGCCATATGTATATGGTGTTAGCTACTTCGATAGAATGAAGGAGTAGGCAAGAAAGAGAAAATAAACGGTGATCTAGGTGCTTTTTAGAATCTGTCTGTTTTGTTCCAGCCCTAAATCTCTAGTCTGAGGTGGTCTTTTTCATATTTAAAAACAGAGTTCTTAACCATTTTTGACCTCTGGATAATTTTTGAAGATTCATGCTTGCTTCTTGTGCTTAAAATCAATAGTAAGCACATAATATTGATGTGATTAGGTAATAAAGTTTATTTGCATATTAAGTGGTTATTTGTGCTTCAAGCATCAGGTTTTTTTTTGTCTGTGTGCATGTATGCTTTCTTCCGTTGCATTGTTAATGTGATCCACAATCAGATTTGATCTTTGTTCTGCCTTTCTCAATATACATAAAAGCACATTCAACAGTTACACTGTATGTTTTTCTTTACCTGCTTTTTACTTGCTTAATGAGAAGATTTAAAAACAAAACAAAACAAACAAAAAAAAAAAAAACCAAAAACAGTCAGTTGATGAGGAAGTGTTTGACATCCTATATCTGAATGGCTATTCTTTAAAAAAAAAAATAAAAATATATATATATATATATAATAATTTAAAAATCACGTGTATAATCCTGGGAATTCACCCAGGATTCTATCTGTATGTGATATGATTGACTGTTCTTGCAATCAATCAGTGTGATGTAAGCTTCGTTGCTGTTATAGAATGATTTCTGGAGCAAATAGTCTTGCATGTGAATTATCACTTCACAGAAGACTGTCAATATGATCTTTCTTTGTGTAGTTCTAACTTGTTCAGAGAATGCTTAGTGTTTTGTCAGAAATAATTTCCTGTCTTACCCAAAAGTGTTTGTATATATTTGTGTAAGTTCTAAAGAAATTTGAACCGGGAGATATGGGGGATTTTTTGTTTTGTTTTAAATACTCAGCAGGAACATGAGGAAATTCCTTAATCCTGTAAAACCCCTCACTATGTTGAAGTATGTAGGCTTTGTTCTTCTGGGATTGCTTTAATAGTACTGGAACTAATCAAGGAGATGCAGTAATATAACAGAAACAGGCACAGTTTTAACAAGAGTTATTCAGTTCTGAAGTCAGGTTACATAACATTTCAGAAGAGATGTTTGTTCCAGGTATTGAAAAGTTCTTTAGTTGACAGTCTAAGAATTGATTTTTCAGCATTCATGCTGCCCTAGGTACTGCATTTTGAAATTTTGAATAAAAATAGAAAATGCAGTACTAGATACTAAGCACAAATGCTGGAATACTGTTCAACATAGCCTTTTTCTTCTACAAAATTCTCTTTGGCAGTTCCTTTCTGGCATATTTTACTTCTAGATTTTCTAAACGTATTTGGTTTGCATTTGTTCTCTTAACTTTTTTTTTTCTTTTCCTTTTACAATAATCTTGTGTTTCTCTGGAAATCAGGCCATTACTATATGCCCATTATATATATCCCGATATAGCAGCCCATGCTAGATGCCCATTGCTTATGAATTTTTTCATAATGCTTGATACCTCCATTTTTGGCCTAACGTCACATGTTGGCATTAAAGTTATGTATGTCAACGTATTCATGTAAAAATGACAAATGAAACTCTTCGTGATTGACATATCACTAAAATGTAGGGGAAAAAAAGGGAAAAAAGTTTTTCTGCCCAAATAATGTTTGTCTCTTCTTGGGAAGTAGTCATTCTCTCAGGCACTACCAAAACTAACAAATGCATTTGCCCAGAAGTAGTTCTCCCCTTTCTTTCTATCCCTCATTCTTGTAACCTGAGCTCTTGGTTCTAAACCACAGGAAGTGCAGTGAAGTCTCTGTTAAAGAACTAGCATTTTTACTTAGAAGTTAACAAGCACTGAATGACTTACAGAATGAAGAGAAGATTTGTCCTGATCCTGGTGGTATTTGGGTGCTGCAATTCATTTGGTTTATGATGAAATCTTGTGTTCATAAGGCCGTTGTTCAGGCTTTAAAAATACTCCTCCTAGAGGTCTCATTGTTTGGTAAAGCATTTCAAGTGTATTAGTGATGCTGGTTTGTAAAGCTGTATTTATCTGACACTGTAGTTTTCGTAACACTTTTCTAAAGTAAAATGCTGTAGGCACATTTGCTGACTTCATTACTATCTGGTATATTGTAAAAAGCCATATAGCTTTAACAGAAAGCAGATTGTGACTCTTTTCCACTCGTTGGTGGAATTAATAAAACTACAAAGACTTCTTATAGTTGTAGGTAAGAACTTGCCTTGAGCTTATCCTGTCTTCCCTCAACCATTTTTTCGTACATCTTGTCTTTGTGACTTAGATAAAATCTTGATTCCTTTTATTTGCACTTATGAACATAAGTGTGAATGCAAATGTTTATTTTGTTCGAAGTCCCTGAATTTTATATTTTTTTTCTTCAAGACTAAGAGAATGGATGAAGAATGAACGAATGGTATTCAGGTCTAGCAGTAGTTGTATTTTAAAGCTAGTATTTATGGTTGTTATTAAAATTTTGTGAAATGCATGTTGTAATTTATGACAAAACCACTCAAACTTAGTTTCCCAGAGCGAGACATTAATGTACATAAATACAGAGATGTTTGAGAGAAGAAACTGCACCTAATGTAGTTAGGGCTATTGCTGTAGCCAAAAGATGTGGTCTGATTAAAAACCCACAAATGTGGGGGAAAATGTTTGTACCTTTTGACTGCAGTATCTCTGTGATATTAAGGAGTCTCTTCAGTGTGTCACTGATCTTTTTGCAAATATCTGGCAAAGGCAGAGGAGCAAAAGCAAAGCCCTTGTGAGAGGAAAACAATGGTGGAGAGACAGTGCAGAGGTAAACAGTTCTATGCAGGGCTGGAACTTTGCAGGGAACCACCAGTTATTGGACAATGAAGTTTCTGTTCTAAGCTAGCCTTTGCAGAAGAGTGGGAAGTTCCTCTTTTGCTGCTAACAGAAGAGCTATTTGATGCCAGAGATGCTCAAGATAACAGGAAGTTTTTCACAGGTGGGCACAGTGTTGCTAAATTAAGCTTCAGGAAGTCAGTGCTCATGTTTCTCCTTACCCCGACTTGAATTGCTCCAAAATTATTTTTGTAAAATTAAGTTCTCATATGCGCTGACTGGTAGCATAGGATGTTTGGAAAGATGAGGGGTTGGTCGGCCCGATGGAAAAGAAAGAAATAAAATTCACAAAATGTGACTCTCCTATTTCTCCCTCATGAATGTGAAGCATGGTTGCATTTTTTCATTCTGTGCAAATCTAGCTTGCCAAATAAGCTAAATTTTACCCTTCAACCATTTTTAAGGTCAGGCTGAAATAAGTCAGTTTCCTGTTTCCTTACAAAAAAAAAAAAAAAAAAAAAAAATCTCTTAAGACTCCCCAACAAATTTTATTCAAGTCCAATCTGAACTGAAAGCCTTTGTGTAAAAAGACTTCATACTTTGAGAAGAGAAAGTCATTGGAGGAATACTGCTAGATCTATAATGACAAAACTTGTAGCATGTTATCTGTATCATATTATGGCAGAAGGGAGGTATTTTCTTGTTGGAGTCTGTAATGCACCAACTGTCTTAGCTGGCCTCCATAGAAATAAGTCCTTAAGCTTTGTGCTTCCATGGGGAAAAAAATAAATAAATTGTGTAATGAGGTTTTGAGCTTAATTTGTGCAGAAGCTTTTCAGCAGTAAAGGCAGACCTGCACACAAGTATAACAATTCAGGAGCAGTAAGCAGGCAATAAAGAAAATTTACACAGGAGTATCTGATTGGGCTGGGCTATAAGAAATGTTTGAAAAGACTGAGTGTTCAACAGCTCTTATTTGGGGCAGATGAAACTTCAATTTAGCTCGTGCCAACAGCTTCTAGCCTTTGAGCCTTGAGTCTGCTGATAGAGATCTGAAAATCCAAGGCACATTATAACTAAGTCTCTTCTCCAGTGCCTTTCTCTGCAACTTCTTAATGAAGTCAGAAGGCAGTTCTGTAATGGTTTGATGTGACTAGAGTAAAATTGGTTTTCTCAGGACAGTGCAAGCTCACTTTCATGCAACTCATAGAATGTAAGAATTTGCCTTGTTGCTTGTGGAAGTTGGTGAATTATGGTAGTCCATTCGGCTAATTAGGCATTCATATCTGAACAGAAAGGGGAAGATTTTTTCAGGGTTTGAAACGCTGAATAAGTGAAAAAGGTTTTCTTGAAGAAATAAACAGAGAAACATATTTTCTGAGTACTTGAAGCCTCATTTTTAGTAATCTTGATAAAATACAATTTTAGTAGTTACATGAGGAAGTAACGTATCTATAGGTATCTCTAAATATATCAAAGTTATTTGTTTTAAGATACTGATTGGATCTGTAAATATACATATATTCAGAAGCAGCACCTTATTTGAAAGAGAATAGCAGCGCAGCTACTTAAATGTCTCTAGATTTATATCTGCGTGCCTCTTAATATAGGAGTAATGTAACGCTAAATGTTCAAAGGGATTTACAAGCTTGCCCCCAACAAACTATTGTCTTAGCTACAAACTTAGGTAATGTCAAACGATAAATGTGTCATGATTAAATCCTTCCAAAACTTGGATTATCATAAGTAAATATCTTGCTTCAGAACAGAAATCAAATAATCATGTTTAACAAGAACAAACACTGGACAATTCAGGTACTTATCAGAAAATGTGTTTGAAAGGTTCCTGAAGAGACAACAGAGTGGTCTGAGAATGAGACAGTATTTTTGCCTAAAATTCTACTGTGCTTAATTTTGGCTAAAATGTTGTCATTACCTTTTGCAAGGGAGAAGATAACAGGTGTACACACGAAGTGTTTTGACTTTCCTGTCTGTACAGAATCTGGTATTATTTTTCTTGCTGAAGACATTAAAAAAGATCTCTGGCAGTTTTTCCATTTCCCTTGGCTTTCATGTGTTAGAGAGTATTCACACTGGGAGACCGGAAGAGAAATTAAGGCAGGTGGCAAGCCTATTCATCACCTAGTCAGTGATGGAAAATATTGAATAATCAAGTGAAAGTGTCTTAAAATAACATGAATGCAGCAAATAATAAACTTCTTACTTTGGCAGAAATTTGTTGAAGAAATCTTGGAGTTTGCTTATCTAGTCCTTCAGTGTTCAGTAGAAAGCTGTATGTACATACATCGCCGTAATGCATTGCTTTGGGGTAAAGAAATCCTTTATCTGATATGCATTCAATTTTATGGGGAAAAAAATTGTATTATTGTCTGTACTCTTTAGATAAGACTCTTAACTTGTTTTTCAAGAATGCAAAATTATTTTTATTTACAAGAGTGGAAGGAAATATTTCTTTAAGTTACAAAGTAACTTGTGATGTTTCTTGGTAGCTTCATCAACTTAAGAGTGCAAGCCAAAACAACATTGGAAAAAAAATCTCTAGAGAGACATCAAATCCTGCACTGAAACTGTCGACTCAGCAGCTTCATCATCTGCATAAATAGAGGATATGAAGTCCATTTTATTATAGCCTTTCTTCCTCTTGCCAGTCTTCTGTTTCGCATGATCTAAAGGTCAGGTGGTAGGAATCCTGCATCTAACCTTGTTTTCTATGTCTCCTTTGCATTCACAAACTGAAAAATGGTGTCTGCTAATACAGTCTACAGTGTTTTAAAACCATTCTGTGGTTTAGCAAATGTTCCAAACAGATCTGCTGGAGTCTAATATTTTGCTGATACATTTGATTATTATCATTTTTCACCTCATGCTGCTAAATTCATATAATTAGGTAATTACCATTTCTTTATAAATGCCAAAAAAGGTGTCTCATTCTCTTATCTGTCTACCTCAAACACAGCCATGCAGAAAACAGGAGCTATCTACCAATACTGTGTAGAAGTCAGTAAGCTGTTTATATAATTATTCCTAAAAAGTAAAGTTGTCAATGAATTAGCATTTCATATGTGTGTAGGTAAGCTAGCAGCAGTCCCAGAAAATGTTGCTAGGCTTCAGGCAGTTATCTTAAAAACTTGCTTTATACTGGCAATATTCTGCTATTGGGTTTTAAGGTAAAATTATTCAACTTATAGACAACACAGCCTAGAAATTGCTGTTGTAAATACTACCTAAATCCCATATTAATTAGGTCCAGGCCTAATGACATCTTAAAACTTCAATTTGTTATTTAGGGTCTAGAAGACAAAATATTACAACTGGTTGGTAAATGTTGAGGTATGTGAGAAGAAGTGAAGAACTTGAAAGTCTTGGAAAAAATGGAAAGGAGGTGTTTTTGAAGGATAGATATGAACTGATTTATCTAAAATAAAAAATAATTTAAAAATTCTTGTTTTTCCTTTATGAAGGGCAGGGATGGGAAATTGTATTGCCAAAATATTTGGAGTATGTCTTCCTACATTTTTAATCCCCTGCCCAAATTGTGAGTGGAAGTTGAGATTAAACTGTAAAAGCTTTAAAGATTACTTAAAAGAACTTTTGTTCTCTAGTCAATTCTCAAAATAGTAGAGTCTCATTTTAACACCACTAACAGCATGCCAAACACATGTAGAAGTAATTTCCTGTTAGCGTATATCGATTGTACAGATACCATTTGTCAGCCAATACCATTTGCAAACAAATGTAATGGATTTTTAAAATTCTAACTTCTGAAGTCAAAAACATTTGTACAGTAGAAGCTATGTTTGGAAATTTGTATTCTGTGCGTGTGAGTTTTTGGGAACACAAACTGATTTAGGCATGGTTGTACAAACCCTGCTTGATAACTGTGTTTGTGAGAAGTGCTGTACTGCCAAGATCAGCAATATACTAGAAATACTTTGCCAACCTTGTTCAAAAAAAAGAGGATAAACTATTGTCAAACATGCCAGTTCCAATGTAAAAATGTTGCCATAGCTATTGGCAGGCTAGAAACTGATTTTGGTCAAATGTTCTTGATTGTTTTTAAATGCTAGTGCTGTGTCTGTGTTCTGAATAAGACTTGAACTCAAATGATTTGTTACGTGTGAGATACCTCTTAGGAACCTTTTTGTAAGCCATCTGAGAGTCTTTCTCAGAAGATTCTGTGAGTTCTATCCAAAATATATTTTTGAGTTGTATGCCTTGCTTAATGAAGGACAGAGTTGATTGGAACAACCAGTATAGAAATAGTATAGGAGTTCTATACATACATGAGAGAGAAGTTGTTAGTACCTGTAGTTCATTTGATGTCTTGTAGATTGGAGTGCTGTGCTTTGCAGCATAAGAAACTAGGTATGAAAGAACACTTCAGATGATGAAGGAAAAAGTGAAGAGCATTCTTGTATTTGTGATTTTTGGATCCAGTTGTATTTAATGAAATTTCATGAAATTAGTGAGAAGTGTTTAAAACAAGTTGCCATTTTCATCACGGCTTATGTTTTGTGACATAGCAGTATGTTTTTAACATGTATTTATATGGATTTAATGCAGTGAGTTGTATTTTGTGGCCCAATTAATACTATTCTTAATCTTGAATATGGTCTCCTGGAAATAGAATACCTTGATTTTTGATTCTGCCAGTTATGTACCAAAGGGTGGTCTACGTGCCTCCTTTTTTAGCCTGCAGAAAGCTTCATGAATTCATAAATCGTTGTTCCTTTCAGTTATGTTCATGTGACATACTGTACAACACCAGAAAAAAAATTGCTACACCTCAGTAGACCACCTCATTATCAACACTGCAGATTAATCCCTTGATATTCCAGCAAAGATTTTTTTTTTGCTTTTATTTTTAACTAGAGTTTTGCCCCTAAAAATTTTGAAAATACTCCACTATTTTAGCTTCAAAACCTCTCTTTTTAGAAAACTGCAGGACTGCTAGGCTTATCTTGGCAGTTTCAATTGCCAAGATGCAGTCTTTCCTTTTTCCTGTAAAGTGGCAGTGACATAGAAAAGTATACAAGCTGACAGGTAAGCACAGCTCTTTGGAGGTGGGAAAAATCCAGCAGACTTTATTTATTTTTGAAACTGGACTTCCAGGGATACAAAATGCAGTAATCGATTCCATGAATTGGATTTTAAAATGCAAAAAATAATGTTGGTAGACTAGATACCTTTGTGCTTAGCTAAACAATTGTTAGAGGCATAGAATAAAACCAGTAAGGGCAAGTTAAATATTATTGTCTGATCCTTACTGGGACAGCAGGGACGGATCCATCACAGCATAGTTCATTTACCCTGTTGTGACTAAGATACTTTGCAGCAAAGTGTTCATGTCCTGGGTAGGTTAAACCTAGCCACTGCTGATTTTGATTGCTATTCAGTAAATATCACGAGGGATAACAAGGTGAATAACAAGCTCCTATTAATTTTGACTGTGCTAGCGATATCACCTTTATGAGAACTTTCTTAGACTGGAGTAGAAAGCACAAATCTGTAATCATTTTCTGTGTGTAGGTTGTGCTGTGCCATCATAGTCCTCTGTTGACTTTGTTAGCTCTACTGGATCTTTTTTTGGAAAGGGGGAATCAAAGCAATTTCATGTTTGAAAACTTTCTGTGGGGTGAGGTGCTGTGACTGTATTTGGAATAATTTGTGTCTCGAAGGTTCAAACTGCTTTGCTAAGGGAGATGAGGGGAGTGGGAGGCAGAGGCTGTGGAGGTCAGAATGTCATGGGAAAGTGGGATAGTTGCAGAAAACGAAGAAGACAGATCTGTGCATATATGAATAGATGAATGGAGGGGAAAAGCACAAATAGTGCATGCATATGATGGAGAGCTGTTCTAGGAGCCTTTGCAGTCACAATTGGTTTTGGAAGGAGTGAGTCATCTCTGCTGGTGCTGAGTGTTGCAAGCACAGCACACAGGCTTGTGTTCATCCCTGGTGAAAATGCAAAGCTAGTGGTGGTAACTGTGTTCAAAGATACTGGGTTTTAGGCAGGAATTTCCTCTATTGAATAGAGCCCGATGCAGTGGTTTCTGGTTATACCAGCCAACAAGATTTGCTATATACCTTAACGTGGTGTGGTGTCATCACTAGTGGGGTGGCAGCTATTTCTCCACACCGATGGCAGAAAGGTTCTATCAGATAGTGTTATTGTGCTCTTTGTATCTGTTGTAATTTTCATAGAAATAAATGAGGCATTACTTTCAGAGCAACTTATGCAATGGGAAAACTTGTCATCTTTCTGAAGTTCTTTTATCTATTTTTACTTTTTGTTCACTATTTGCTAAACCTAAACTTCTAACTATATGCTGATCTGTTGGTAGGAATGAATGTTAAGAAATTACCTAATGCATAGTGTACTTAAATCACAGTTATATTAAAGGTGATAAGAAACATGGCAGTACTTGCTTCTAGGACATCTGCATGTAGAATTTGTGTATTTTTATCTAAAGTATTTGTCCTTCAAGAGATCCAATATTTCACTGCCATAGCTGCAGAAAATTCCCTTGCTTTTATCATGCATTCTCTTCTTCCTGTGTTTTCTGAGACTGCATTGTGCATACATGGTAACATTTTAAGAAATATCTCCTGGGAACTTTCCAAAGTAATTCCAATTCAATCCTTATAAAACAAGTTCACAGAGATTAAAATCAATTTGTGCATGCAAGCAGTAATATTCTATTTTGACCAAGATAATTGGCTTCTTCCCTAAATTTGAAAAATAGGTAAACATGTTGGATTATGTCCACTGTGAAATGACACATGTACTGCAAGCTCATAGTAACATGCTGTGTTTTTGTTTTGTTTTAATTTTCAGATATCCTGTTTTCCACTTGGTTTACAAAGAAAACTCAGTGTCAAGAGAACTGAAGACTGGGATGTGCTGGACTAGTAAATTTATCTGAAGCCAAGAATGCCCCTGGTTTGGCTCTGGAAAGAGTACTAAGCAGCCAAGGACATTTGGATGGTCAAATCCAACCCAGTACGGTGAGCTTCCTATAATGTTCTGCATATAGCAATAACTATGTATATAAATTTTATTCTGACTATCCTGTCCCTGTATCTTGATTTATCAGACAATAGTCTGCTTTCTGCTAAGTGTCAGGGCAGAGGAAAATAACTTCATGTGTAACACAAAACTGTACGTTCTGATTTTCTAGAAATGGATTTAATTTGTTGTCATTGGTCCCATGCTTTTTAGCCAGAACTGACAGTTTGCCTCCAGTCTGCCCTGGTCAGGATGTGGGAAGAGCTAAATTCAACACTCGGGCTGTCCTAAAAAGTTGTACTGGCACTAATGTTATTTTGCAGCTGAAGTAGGGATGGTGAATAAAATGAAATAGTTTATGTGCTTTTGTAATAGAGCAGCAGACCTGAATTTCTTCAGAGGATTATTCTTTTATTTTTGGTCATGTTTTCCAGTCTTCCTCTAAAACAGTTTTCACAGAAAACATCTAGCTGAAATACTCATGTTAAAGCAGCTTCTGACTTCCAAAATTTCGTCTGATTATTTAAGGCTATATTCTTCAAGATACTATGTTTGCAATCTCTGTCACTGCATTTGGGAATTCATTAAGTATTTACAGTGGAATAAAATGCTTTAGTCTGAATGCGAATAAGAGCTCTTAAATAGAAACATTCTTTAATTTAGTTCATGTTTCCTATTTTCATGAAGGTAAAAACATTCATGTACAAACAAGTGCTTAGCTTACTATTTATCCCATCTAATTTAGTTTAAACTGTTTTTGTCCTGGTTGTTAGCTGATCCATATGCCATTAGTAATCAATTTTTCTCTTCTTCCGTGTTATTCTCTCTCCTTACTTGCTGGAATGCCTGAATTAAAAACATATGAATGGAAAATGTTGAGGTTTTGATAACAAGTCTGTCTCTCATTTATTTTTCTTGTAAATGCCACAGCATTCTATTTATATTCAGCGTCCAAGAAAGGTTCAGATATGTTGAAAGCTTTCACTACTAACATTTTTTATAGAAAATCAGTTTTGATCAGTTTTTTTATATGAAGTTTTTACTTCCTTTTGAAAGTTGTCTTTTTCATTATACCCCTGAAAGAGAAAGCAAACTGCATCTTGTGGAGTTTCAGTCTCTGAGTCTAGGAAATGAACATTTCAATCTATTTTCAGTGATTACATGTGTAATCACCATACTGCTTTCTTGCATGTGTTTTGGCATGAAATCCCAAAGGAATAATTGTCCACAAAAAAGAGTGTTTTATAGAAGATGGAAAAACTACACTGATAACATCTGTAAAGAAACCATTCTTCACTTGGCTACAGGAAAAAAAAAAAAAAAAAAAGTACAGAAATTTTACATATTATGTACAGGGAAGACATTTCGTTGCTACCAAAAGAAGGTATGACTGAAGGAAAATTAATGCTCATACTGTAGTCTAGCCAAGGATTCCCCCTTCAATTTTCACTTTGTGCCGACCTATGTTGTGACCTGCCTAGGAATAAGGATACAGCGATTAGGGAAATGGTTCACTGTAGGTCCAATGTTAGCACTTGAAAATGGGTTATGCAGGTAAGTAACCTCCAGCTCTTGTTACAGGTTCCAACAGTAAGGTTGGAAATTCAAGTTACTGCAAATGCTCTTCAAGCTAGAGCAATTGCTACTGCAAAACAGAGATGGGTAGAACCCCAGGTGTGAATGGCAGACTTTTAGGAGAGTTCGCAGTTTGTTTACTGAATACCAGAGACTTGAAATGGAAAGGAAGTTATTTTTCAAAAGTTTCTTAATTTCTAATTCATTTGGAGAAACTTGATGCTTAGGGATTTTGAAAATTCTGTTACCAACATAAGCTTCTGAATCTTCACAAGTTTCTGCAAATTCTGCTATTGCAATGGAACGCAAGTGCAGAACGGATTTTTCTATACCTTTTTGGGAAGGCTTAACTGTGACTGGAACTCTAGGACGTGATGCATAATTAGAATTTTTATTATAGAACGAAGGGATTCTGAGCATGGATACTGGCTCATGAACATCGTCAAAAACATGCTGCAGTCAGGAGGATTCTGTTCCTGTCAAATCCATTCCTTGGAATTCATACTGAACTCCTCTGAAAACGTGGAGCCAGAAACATCTGTGGGTTTGCCAGGGAGTAACTGCATGAGTTTCCACTGGAAATTCCAGCAAGCGTCAGCACTTAATTACCATACTGTACCTTAAAGGCAGGAATTAGTTGATGTGCAACATGCTTTCTACATGTCTTAATGAATCATGCTATAACTGAAATCAGGAGTTGAACTCCTTTACTGATAAGCTTTGCTTGGCAGCAGCTGCAGGTACATAATAAATAACTGATTTCCAATCATAAAGCATAAATATCTGTGCTTTCTCAAGAGAATAATTGCCTGTTAATTAGATTGTTTTTTCACTACCATTAATGTTTATTAATGCATTTACATTTCCTTCTCTTGTTTATAAGGCTATACTTATCTGAAGGTATATGCTACATAGAAGCTTAATTTGCTTCAGATTTTATAAATGATATTATTTTTTGTAAACAAAGAATATAAGAGTCTATCTTGTTTAAAAATGCAATCTAGTTATTGAATTGTGATCTCCTAGGAATACAAGGTCACCTTTCAGGATTTTGGCACTCTGCATGGTGCTGTGTAGTAAGGCCTTGAGTCCTCAGTAATATCATCTGTGGATTAGGTTTTGCTCACGCTGAAGTGAGCTAGGTGAATAGTTTCTGCCATTTGACTTCTCACAGGCAGAGTGGACCTGCTTTCAATTAGCTCCCTCCCCTTGTCTGCCCACCCCAAGTCTTCTGGAGAGAAGTGGGGGAGGGAGTAGCTTTCAAATAGCGCAGTGACAAATTGATTCCAGGTCCTCCAGCCATGTTGTAAGCTACCTTTTCCGTGAAGTTAATGTAAAATAATCTGTATATTTTCTAGCTTTGCTGTTCCTAACTTTCGAAACAAAAACTTGTTGACAAGTTACTGTTTATGTAGAAGAAGGGAAGGAGAGAGGCTATTTAACAGTGGTGTGTATGTGTGTGTGTTGTATACGCATGTGTAGTGCTAGAGAACTGTAGTAGTAAAAGCATGAAATT
Source organism: Centrocercus urophasianus (assembly GCF_019232065.1). Lineage (NCBI taxonomy): Eukaryota > Metazoa > Chordata > Aves > Galliformes > Phasianidae > Centrocercus > Centrocercus urophasianus. Next base: position 79,795,042 of record NW_024884142.1, on the reverse strand, counting down.
TCGTGAAAGGCAGTTGATACATGTAAATTCTTTGTATAATTATCATAGTAATTACCATGAAGTAATATGCAATGAGTAGAAAACAGTTTTGTGGTAACTGTAGTCCACAGCGGTTGGATGAAAAGTCATAGTAAGAAATTGCTTTGATGACAGTAAATTACTGTATTGTCAGAAATTCCTGAAGCATCAGCAAGGGTGTTGCCTTCAAATAAAAAAATATATCCTTGAGTGTTCCAGGGTTGTTTTATCATGTTTTCCATTTTATATTCTTTTATCTCCATTATGTTTATGAGGTGCCAAGAGATAAATATAGTGTGGAACTGCGTTTTCCAAGAGAATGAACCTTACTTGGTATATTTAAGATTTCTGTTTTGAAAAGGAGAGTTTTCAGTGCAGAACTGGTATTGTGAAAATCCTGTCACCGAGCTAAACTGCACAGGATATATAGCAGTCCTTTGTACAGAAGTCAAACGTATCAGTGTGTCCGGTTTTCTGTATTTGGGATTTTCTGACTTCATAGAATGGCTCCAGAGAAGCTGCTTCCTTAGGCTTCTGTGAAAATTCCTATTGTAAATTTAAAAAAAAAAAAAAAACAAAAAAAAAAAGGGGGGGGAAAAAAAAAAAAAAAAAGCATAAAATAGGTGTGATACTTGAATTTTTTCTTCCAAAACAGTGATTAGGTAAAGTAAGAAGTCCACCTTGTTTTATTTTCATACAGAAAGCACAGAAGAACTTACAAAAATGTCTATTAGTAACTTCAAAGGATTTAGAAAGAGCTTTTTCATTTAAGTGACTCTGTGCATGACAGGTTAAACTGGTAGGCTTTGAAACTGATTCTTGGAGTTGGCCAAATCACCCTGCAGAGACTGCAGGACAGGGAAGGGCTGGGGGACAGCATGATGTGAAACAGCTGATGTCTATTCTGTGGCGAGTGCCTGGGCTACATTTCTGCTCTGAGATGGCTCTCTGCTTGACTTCGATGGGGAAAGAAGGAAGAGCTTTCTCCTTGCTTTTATCTTTGTGTTTTGTGCACGCAGGTGAAGATGTTTTTTTTGCTAAATACTTCTGATGCACGTTTTCAAGTGGTGTATAGTCAACTACATAATATTTCAAAATCTAGAACCACAAAGCATATAAATTATCTTACATAAAGGATAGGATACCATTTATGTAACTGAGTATAATTCAGTGCTGACTAACCATTTCAATTAGTGTTTGTCAAACTAATGAATTTCTCATACTATTTCTTATAACGGGTCCAAGCAAATGTAGGTTTATGAATAGAGGGTGAGATGATTTTGTGCTTTCTAGCTCAATTTGAACTCCATCCTGTGAACAGCAAAGACAGAAGGTTTCAGTGGCAAAACTCAAAATGTGTTAACGTAGAAACAGACATTTTTGTGATTTTATGTATTTGTTTAAAGACCTAAGAAAAACCCTCATCCTTGGAGATGTTAAGTGGCGCAATATAGCCTTTTTTTTTTTTCTTTTCTTGCAGTGCTGTGTTTAAGAATGAATATGTTCTGCTTTTGTTTGTGCTAAGGGGAAATTAAGAAGTGGCACACCTTTGTTCTGACTGTGCTTTTAGTGTAAGTTGTAGCTTCGCAACAAAACAGCTCAGTAAATAATGTTGTCTGCCAAGGAGTTGGCTTAGATGGTGTTTTCTGAACTACTCCGCTGCCCTCTGAACAACTCTACTTAGACTGATCTGTTTGATTGTAAAAGAGCAACTTCTGCACTTGCTTTATCTATATATAGCTCTTCTGGAGGTTGTAATACTAAATTTTTCATAGGCTTAATGTAGAAAATCTGAAATCAGAAGCATCCTTTTTTATACTGATCTTCTTAATGTGCTGTGAATGAAGAAAACTGGTATTATTTTCAAATCTGTTATATTTATTTATATACGTAAGTATGAATTTTGGTGTGTGTGTATCTACAAGTATATACAAGTATCAAATATAAGTCTTTTGTTATAAAAACATGCAGAACTGTGTTTTCTTCTCCCCTGTGCCAGGATTTAGAATCTGTATGACCTTTGTTTCCATCTGTATTAATGATGCCTCGAAGATGCTATTCCACATATGGAACAAATAATAATTTTGAAGTGGCTGTTCATTGCAAATTCCTGGGCCACACTGGATTTAATGCTGGTGGAGAGAAATCAGAGTGAAGTGACACATTGAAAAATGTTTGACTTGTGAAATTTATCGTAACTCTTAAGGAGTCACATAGTTTTCACAATGGTATGTTTATTGTGATTCAAGGGTTGGAACATTCTCCTTGTGAGGACAGGCTGAGAGAGATGGGGCTGTTCAACCTGGAGAAGAGAAGGCTCCAGGAAGACCTGGCAGTGGTAATTTTATTATCTAAAGGAGAACTACAAGAAAGGAGACATGTTCTTTAGCAGAGTCTGTGGTGAACAGGACAGGCGAAAATGGTTTCAAATAAAAGAAGGGGGATTTAGATTGGATATAAGGAAGAAAGTGTGATGGTTTTTTAATTTTTATTTTTTACAGGGAGGGTGTGGTGAGACACTGAAATGGGTTGCCCAGAAAGGTGGTGGTTGCCCTGTCCCTGGACACGCTCAAGTTCAGGCAGAGGAAACTCTGAGCAACCTAATTGAGCTGTCCGTTCATTGCAGGGGAGTTAAACTAAATGACCTGATAAAGATCCCTTCCAACTCAAATGATTATATGATTCTATGACTGTGCATATGTAGAAAGAGAAAAAACTTCAAGTAGGGAATGTCTGTAACTGCAACCAAGTATAGCAAATGTTTATTGTCTATACAAACCTCAAGCTGAAATAGACCATTGAAAGTACAGATGAGTGGTATTCACGTATGCCAATTCTAACTAGACATCCTGAAAAAATGAGCATCTTCATCCAAATTCCATACCCTATTCACAGAATGTTACTATTATAGGCAAATATAAAAGCCTTCTCCCCACAAACTTCCTAGACAATAAGGTGGCTTCCAAAATACTCTGCAGATTTGAGCTAATTGCTGAAAGCTGTGACACAGAGACCAAGTTTAAAGTAAGCACTTCATTACTCATATATGAATCCAGCGCTATTCAATCAAACTCTATACTGACTTGCCACTTCCTTGTCTAGAAAAGGATATCAATTTCCATGTGTCCCATGCTAGCTCATCCATCATCAGCAGAAAGGGATTTAACAAGACCAGAAATACCTCATCATATCTCATTAGTATGTACATATGCAAAGAAAGGGAGGAGAGAGTTTTGAAGAAGGCTGTTTCTTCCTCTAGCTGTGTGAACACACTGCTGCCTCCTGTCAAAAATAGTGTTGTTCTTGCTGTTTTGGAAATTTCTGCATGGCAAGTAAAGCACAGTGAACAGCAGAGCCTACCATTTCCTGTGGTGTCTAGTCTGTTTAAAACATTATTTTTCCTCCTGGGGGTAGCACAGCTGTATGAATTACCCTTGAGCAACTTAACATGCTAGTTTAGAGCATTTAACTCAATAAGTGCTCAGTCTTAAAGACAGGCGATGGTGCTTGGGTCCAACAAAATATTCTTTATTTTGTAATGTTTTGATGACCTATTATTAATCCTAATCTATGAAAGACAAAGATTGTAACAGCTGATATCCAGAAAATACAAATAATGAGAATGTGAGCTGGATTGCAAAGAGAAAATAAAGTATAGCTCCATCAGCTGTGGAGAATCTTATAAGGAGAGAAGACATGTTTGTCTAGCTGAGACTATTCCATTTCAGCCTGTAGAGTTACATCAGCTAAATGTCCATTCCAGAGTTAGCAAGGTCAAACATCTTCCTTCTGCCTTTCCCAAAATTGCTGTGACTAATGTATGTTATTGCTTTAAAGACTTAACTCATGTCTCATGATAGCATCACATGACAAGGAGTACTTCTGTTGATTAATAGCAAGTGCGATTCTCTAACCTGTACTCACCTTGATAGTCCCTGGGAGGAAATGATTTCAGGAGAATGACTCAAATGTGAGTTGAACATTCCAAGGTAAAACCTTGTTTTACCAAATGTAATCTGTTACAGCCTATGTGAATTTTAAGTATTGCATAAGAGTGAATTTCCTAAGGGTTTTGTAGTGATACTGCATCCTTGAAGGGAAAGAAGGGTTCTTTGGGTTTCACTAAGCAAGCTAGTTTTACACACTGGCTGCAAATTAGGATACAGTATGAAGACTGTTGGATTCTACAAGTTGAACTACTCCTATGCTGAGTTAACTTCCTCAACTAATTTGAAATGTCATAGAAATTTAAAAATGATTATAATATGGTCCAGCTCAAACATTTGGGAGAGATATGGCGAGTTTTGTAAGACATCTGCTTTCTTTAAGCTCCTTAAGCTGTTTATGCACGTTGATGTTTGATTTGCAAAGATTTTTATTTGTCTTTTTATGGTCTTTCAGTTGGTTCCATCTCAGGAGTGACTTGCTGCTTACATGTCTGAGGAATGATATGCTGTTTGGGGTCTGCCCCTCAAAGTAAATATATGATCATTTAAGGTGAGGGTAAATAAGGCAGAGATACATCAACACAGAGATAAGGAAAAGCAGATGTGGGGCAGAGCAGCACTCAAGGCTGAATTTACAAGCTGTTCATTACTGATGTGCAGACGACTGTCATTACTGTCATTACTGTGAAAGTATCCTAGTGGGTTGAGCAGCACAGGCAGAGTGCTTTGAGTTGATCTGGGAGCATGTGGAATAAATGATGCTGTTGCTAGGTCCCTTTGGCACTCATAACTGTGGGCCCTCTTGATTAGTGAACTTACAAGTTCACTAGCATTGTAGGCATCTGGCATCTTCACAAGTGGAGCATGTTGACTAAATACTGAGAAGGAGTACGCACTGATAAAGAATACCTGCCTACCACTGATAAAGAATACCTTAGTACGCACTCAGAACTCTTTCATTTGAATACAGGAGGATAACACTTGCGTTGCCTCCTCTGCCTACATACCTGTATTATTTTTGAGTTGCTATTCTGTACTTTGCAGTCACCAGAATAATGAAACCTGACCTAAGTAGAAGATCCACAAAGATACCATCGGGTCTTTCTTTAAAGTAATCCTATTCAAAGCAATCTTTTAATTGTGACTGATCCCAAGGTATATGTTTAGCTATCTATCTGAGCATCATGCATGTTGTAAACTGATATTTTTTTTGTCTGTATTCTGAAACATTAGGATCCTTGCTTTTCCTGTGACTGTCATATTGCTACTCAAAGATTCAGTTATGAACACTTTCTAATACTGAAAATTAAAGAGACAGCAGTAGACATTTCTATATCCAGGCTTTTGTCTGCAACTCTATCACCCTACGTATAACTGAAAGCTAGAGCTGACCTATCAACATCCTAGGTATTTTTACCTTGACTGCCTTATTGGCCATAGCTGTCTTCACCATTCACAAAAGGATGGAGATGGTCACAATGGAAAGATAGATGATGTAGACATTTTCTTCACTTACCTTAAATATGAAACTTCAGCTGGATGAAAGCTATCTCTGAGAGTGCTTTAGGGGCAATATCTGTGAACAGAAGAATAATGTGAAGAAGCAATTACAGCCATGTTTCAGCATCTTTTCACTTGATCTGTTTCTGCTCTTTATATATGCACATTTAAATTACTTTCTGAAGGGAGTTTTTTCTTTTCTCTTACACAAAATTTATATTTTTGAATCTAAATTTGTATTTTGGATACTTTTTGTATTATTTATTCTTGAAATAAGTATGCATCTCACCTCAAGTTCCTGTTTTGTGACTCTTGCTGCATCTGTAATCATAGATCATAGATTTCATGTGGCTGCTCACAGTGCTGTTCTTCTATAATCATATCACTGCATTTAATTTTGATGAAGTCTTTCTTACTTGTGTCCAACTTTTTTTTTTAATCTTCTCTTTTACAAAGATTCACAGCTTTTCCTTTTGACCATTTAGTGCATTTAAGATGACAACTGAGCTAAGAAATACTGCTATGCCATATGTAGTAACTTAACTTAGTCACAGTCTTCAACTTTTGGTTTTGTTTTCCTATGGAGATGCAAACCTTTCCCTCGGTGAAGGGAGATTTCCACTCTAGTCTGTCCCTCTGCTCCTACAAGTGATGCAGAATACTTTTTTTTTTTTTTTTTTTTTGCCTTGAGAGGGATGTGGGCTGAATGATAAGAAAGCTGTGTTGTAGCATACTGGTTCCAAAAATGATAAAATGTGAAATATAACAGGCTTATTCCAGGACCATGCAATCAAAGTAGATTTTGCACTAGAGATATAAAAAGGGACATTGCAAAGCATTCCTGAAATAATTTATGCTGAGTTCAAGTTTAAAGCCAGAGGTAGAGTAGTGTGTTATGTGTACTCTTGTCGTTCTGTTTTTAAATCAACAAAATGATTGCAGCTTTTGTGCTTTGCTCAGTGTGGTGATACTTTCAGTATTGTAGAGTCACAGTTACGGGCCTACCAATCTCACATATAGCTTGTGTTCGAAATTAAAAGGCTTTGTTATTTTTTTGTGCCATCTACCCAGTTTGTAGGGCAGTGATATACTATGACTGATTAGGATTCGTTAGTATTCATTCAGTATCTGCTCTATCATTATTTTCCACTGTATTCTTGATATTACACAAAGTGAAGCCTTCATATGCCTGGGCGTACCAGTTGATATTTTTCTGATTATATTTATGCTAGGGACTCCTGCAATATTACAGTTGGTATCCCAGTGGAGATACCTGGGACTAAAAAAGTCACTGTTGTGTTTGGTACCTGCACAGTTACTTTCCGCATTGGATACAGAAGTGTTTTATGTTGTAAAGTTTGTCATATGTATAAATTGTATGTATAAATTATATAAATATAATATATAATTTATAAATATAATATACTTATATTTATAATTTGTAAGTATAATACATGATTTATAAATATAAATTGTATGTGTAAATTGTTATGTTGTTCTGTCACATTATAGTCATTAAAATACTATAAATCCTTAATTCTTTCAAATGATTAAAAAGAAAAAAGAAATAATTCTCTTCATTCTCTTATTTCCCCTTTCAAAATACTGCACTTAATCCAAATGAATTTTCTAAATGAGTTCCCTGTTATCAGTTTATCTTTTTTCTATTTTTTTTTTTTTGGAGTTTGCATTATATTTTGCACAGTTGATTCTGAATAAGAAGCAGACCATAACTTACTAAATATACTAAATTTCTAACCTCTACTGTCTAAAATAAGTTAATTTTGGCTGGTGGATTAGCAGTAAAAAGCACATGGGTGTTATTATTACTGATAAAGTCCTTCCTTACTAGTCATCACTGCAAACAGTGCCTGGGAATCAGATGTTGAGGTACAGCATGCACAAGGCTACTGCTTAAGAACAGCATAGATCCACAGAAGACGAAGGTTGATTTTCTCACTCTGGACTCTACAGATAAAGGCTTGTAAGGGGACTACAGTATATCGGGGCAGGTCAGATTTTGTTCATATGCTACCATGAATTTTTCTATTGTCCTTCTTGCCTACACAGATGGAAATAAAGTAGAGTAATAAGTTTAAGGCATTCTTCTCAAAACATTTTTAAATGTTCTTGGGAGTGCAGACACCAGTAAAAATCTACAGAATCAGGTATTCTTGCTGTGTAAACTATGATGAACTGATAAAACCAAAAGAATTTACAGTGCCTAGGTTTTGAATATAGCCTTTCATAAGCTCATAGGACTTGAGAAAGTGAGGCATTACTATTGTCCTTTATTCTACAGATGAAAACATAAATGCAAAGAAAAAAAAGTGTATGAACTTAAACTATCACTAAGGAGGTAAAAATGTGTATATGCGTCCATCCATAACGTGATGTACAGGCAAAATGGAAAATGTGTTTCAAGAAAATACCATTAGAAAATTATGACTAGTCGTTAGATAATTACTTTATTTATGAACTATAATCTGTCTAAAGCTGTAGCAGTCCAAAAAGCACAATTAAGATCTGTATCTTTATATTTGCAAAGACTACATGTGTGCTATCCTGACATTATATATGAAGTGTGTAGTAAGTCTGTACACAAAGAAATTTGTCGTCTTTCCACCCTACTGACTAAGCAGAACACTTGCAGTTCCTATTTTGTCTTGTCTTTCATATCAGGATGAGTGTATATTTCTTGATATGATGTGCTAACATGAAGTGCAGCGGTATAAAGTTGAGCTTAAAATGGATTACTGTCATGAGACTGAAGTTTAAAAGACTTCTTGACTTTGATAATAGATATAAAAGCATTTTTTGTTTAGACCCGGCCCATAATCTAGCATGACATGCGAAACTTCTTAAGAATTATATGTTTTCCATTTTTTGGATGGATGCTATTCCTGGATGTTATTCCTAGTGTGTCAGTCATTGACTTAAGAATGTGTTTTCCTGCCTACCATAGTGGGCATTCCAGAATTATTTTCTTAAGTTTCAACTCTGTTTCATGCAAGAAAATATGAAAACTAGAAATGCTTCTTTTATGAAGTTTTCATTTGATTGTGTGAGGACAGTCTAATATGTACTTTGCATTAAGTTACAGAGCCAAATAAATAATTTAGCTTAGGAGAGCACAGATGTGAGAATAGTGATGCATCACTTCACCCCTGTGCCTTTTTTCCTGCTTTTGAAATACACAGCTCCCATTGCTAGTAGGAGGGATGTACGAGAGCTGCTGAGGAATAGTGGGGGAAGGGGGAACTTCTCTTTTGTTTTCCTGAGGCTCCATTTTTTCAGGACTGTGGATGCAGTAAGCTGCTGTTGAGAAGAGGTCTCAATTATTAGAAGCTGAGAAAATACGAATAGAAAACTAGTAGCTAGAGTGCAGTGTGTTCTCCGAATTTCTGCAGGATCACTTAAAATCATAGAATCACTCCATTGTTAATGATTATTTGCTGTGGGATACAAATAATTTTTTCAACATATTTAAACACTTCTTGCATCTTCTGATGTCTGCTAACACTGATAACAAAGTAAATTATGTTAGTAAGTTACTCTAGTTTCTGAGATCTAAATCACTATTTAACCTTTTACTTTGATCAGCAATTCATTAGCGTATTTCATTTTGTAGTGTATTTCATGTAGTTCGAATAGTATGTTGCTGTTCTCTATACTGATATGAATAGCTTCTTAAGTATATCTAAGTGCAAATCGTTGCCATGTCAGTGGTACTGGGAATAGACTGTGTCCTGTTACTGGCGCATGGTAGATGGAGGGCTGCTTTTGGTCTGAGTAGCTATTGATTCAAAACAGTCCTGGTAAAAGGCTGGATATTGTAATGGGAGAGGATGGGTGTTGGAGTCTAAAAGATTTTATTGTATGTGTGTGGTCTGACAAAGCAGGTAGCCTGAGGGCAAGAAAGTGGTCTCTGGCACTGCTTAAATTGCTAATATGGGTATAGGGTCTGTGCTATTGTAGATATGGGATTCAGGGCAAAGGTCTGTCAGAACATCTTGTATTTTTATATTGTGAAGATACTAGGTTTTTTTTTTTTTTTTCTTTCTCTACACTATCATTTTCCTTATCATTTGCGGTTACTTCAAGGAGGTATTTTCTTCCTTTTCAGCTAATTATTTTTAACTGTGCTTTGTCAGGGCAATACACGGGAGAGTGCTGTAGGTTGATGTGTTCAGTTAGTTCCTGTTGAAGGCCCATACAAAACCAACTGCCAACAGCAGGAAGCTAAATTCCCATAGTAATAAAAATTATTAATCTGCAAAGTTGTTAAAATCACAGGGAACCATGCAGAGCAATTATTTTAAAGTACAGTCTTTCAGTTAGACTTTCTGTTCTGTCACTTGAATTTAGAGCCTGGTGCTAAGCCCGCTGATACGTTTGGGAGTTTTGCTAGTGCTCTTAAATGGGTACAACTTGGCATCCAAATACACACATGCACACAGCAAAAACATTACAGTCAAGTGAAAGTTACATTTTCTACTCAAAGCAGTTTCTCTGTCCTGAGAGAATTCAGCTTCTGAAAGTGTCCCAGAATGGAAACTTCACCAAAGAGTTACAGAAGTTCAGTGTGAAATTGCGTATGTGTTGTGTTAACATATAAAATAAAAGCTGTGGGGGAAGTGTACAAAGCCAGCGGCAGATTGTTGCATAAACACTGGAGATCAAACTTAGAGTAATAAGTCTCAATTTATGTTCGCTGCTTGGTACTCAAGCTGGGATTCCTTCAAGGCCTGTAAATCCTGAAGATGCAACTATTATTACTTTTAATTCTAAGAGTCTGCATGACAGAACGTTTTGTCTCTTAAGAAAAAAGTGTTTTCGTAGCATGTCAGTGAGGTGTTGTTGTGTGCCATCAGTTACTCATGAGTTATTTGAAGGGACGTGACTATTGGGAACTTCTGGAAGACTGGCTCAGGCGTAGGGCTCAAAGGTGAGCTCCAAACCCTGATCCAGCTGTCAGGATTCTGGATGGAGCCATGCTTTCAGATTTTCTTCTTTATGTCTGCCCTAAAAGGGAGGCTTAGAGACAGCTAGCACTGTAGTTAGTGAGAGCAAACAGGGCTCAGGAATGAATGAAGGGTTAAATTATTTCACGGTGAAAATGTGTAGTCTGCAGAGGTCAAAAGGATCCTGAATCAACCCTGAAATATTAGCCTAATGTAAGGTTGTGTTTTTTAAATGTAAAACTGCAGCATAATGCTACTCCGTATTTTTTGGAATATAGTTGATCTCCTTCAAAGAAGGCATAATCAAAAGTGTGCATGTCTTGTCTCATGTTTGTGTATAGAATAGAGGGGCAAAGATTGAAATCTGATCTTGAAAAAACTTTTGTGCCACAACCCAAGTAGGCTGGTTGAACTCTGAAGAGTTCAAATAAGTGATTATTAGGGTGTTAATATTGAGTTGGGGCTGTCAGTGCATATTTAAGATTGAGAGGTGCCAGTGACTTGAGAACGTGCAAGTTAAAATTACTGGGCTGAGATCATTCATACATTCTATTTTTGAGTTACAGAGTTTAATTATGCTACAGTAGGGGATAATTTAGCTTGTCTAATAAAAGAAAAAAGTCAAGTTTCTGCCGGAGTCATTTATCTGTGATACTTTGGGTTAGATTGAGTTGGAGCCGTACTTGTGAAGGGAAAAAGTGAGTTGATATTTGTGCACTACAAGCATGTGATTTTGGGGGCATGTGGGTAGGTAGAAAGGTAGTCAGGTAACTTACTTACAATCTATTAAGGAGTTAAATTTTTAATAATATATAGGCTATTTATGGATACTTAGCCAGTATGCTGAATTTGTTGTGTAGCATCTCCTTGGAAGTATAACTTAAATATTCC
>NW_024884142.1:79759973-79783622 GCF_019232065.1 Centrocercus urophasianus | reverse complement strand
TTTTTTTTTTTTTTTTTTTTACAAAAGCACGTTCTATGTATTTTCATGTTAAGACCTAGCATTTGTAAGGAAATGGCTGAATGATTTTTTTAAAGGATTTATTTTTTTTTATCAGAACTCTGGAAAATACACAATATCCTGTCTATATAATATACTTCTTACATGTTCCTCATGAGAAGAATCATTCTTCACATCCAAGCATTCCTCTATCCAGTGTTAATTCGGTTGTTTTACTATCCTAACTATTCACAGTACACTGGTAAAGAATATGTTTTAATGAAAGCATTGCATAATGCTGTTAATTCTCTTCACCATGCAGCCTTTTTTGGTAGTCTTGAATGGTGCGGACAGAATAAAATCCAAGGTACATAATACAACAGCAACTTTCTATCATATGTTATTGGTCTCAGGCTTATGTATCAACTCAGTCAGTAATTGAAGTGATGAGACCGGAAGAATTTAGCCCTGTCTCTTCTCTGTAAGAAATACTGGCAGTGGAGGTTAGTGATGAATTGCAATTTGTTTTATGATATGATAGGGATAGAAGAGAAGGAGGCCTTGCCTATCGTGTCTTCTTGAAAGTCTCCCCAAGGTCAGCAGGAGGAGAATGGCATGTGTGAGGGAGGACAACCCCAGCCCTGATAAGCTACACAAACAGCCAATAAATTCACATCAAGGATGCTGCCCGTGACATGAATTTAGACCTAAATCTGCAATCTGAAATGCTGCGGTACATTTGGGGAAAAAAAATAATCACCTTTGAATAAGTGAGAATGTCTAATTGGGATGCCAAGCACAGGGTCAAATAGTTACAGAGGATTAAAGGGAGGGAGGAATTAATAATAAATAACAAACTTCTCATACAAGATTGTCAGAAAACATTGCTGAGTGTACATTGTGAAACATCCGTTAGAAATGTTTGCTTCCTTTAGATATCTTTTAACAGCTGTCTCTTGTTAGCCATAATTTGTGACAAATGCTACAACACTAGTTTAATTAAAGCTCATCATGGATATCTGAATGGAATTCGGTTGGCCTTTAAGAGGCCAGTTAAGAAGGAAGAAGTATCGATACTCTTTTTTACTAATGCAAATTTTGGCTGAAAACGTGACCATAGAATTCATGAGAAGTACGTCTGCCTGTACTTTTTAGTTCATTTTATATAAAAGCTCCCTGAATTATTGCATTGTTCTTTTTTTCAATTTATAAGCTGTAGTATTTTCTCTACAAAGACCAGGTAGTTGCTAAGTTAGAGTAGAAATCGCAGCATGTAATTTACCTTTTCACATGCTGAATGTGAGTGAAAGAAAGGAAATACCTGCCATAGAATCACAGAACAGTTTGAGTTGGAAGGGACCTTTAAGGGCCATGTATTACAACTCCCCTACACTGAACAGGAACATGTAAAGTTGCATCAGCTGCTCAGAATGCTGTGCAGCATGACCTTGGATGTCACCAAGGATGGGACACTCTTAGCCTGTCCTTGCAGGAGATGTGTTCCATATCTTGGAGCATTTTTGATGTGCTCTAACAGGTCTGTGTTTCTCCTGTACTGAGGACTTCACATCCTCAGCGCAGAGAAGAGGATCACCTCCCTCACTGTGCTGGCCCCACTTCTTTGGATACAGCCTGGTTATATGGTTGGCTTTCTGGGTTGCAAGGGAGTGTTGCTGGCTCATGTCCAGCTAGCCATCCACATAATATAACAGCTCATAAACATCTTATTAGATGTAAATTCATGAATTTGTTAGTGATTCATTGATTTGTTAGCTACCAAAAGACAAATTGTTCTCTAGAGGTAGCCTAATTTTATTTTCTACTTTAGGTCAGTATTTGCAAATAAGACATTTTCTGAATGTTTTGAGGTTTCTTACTTGTCAAAAGCTTTTGAAAAATGCTGATAGTTTGAATCCTGTTGCTAATTGACGACTGTATTAAGTTTGATCAGGCATTTCATGGCTAACCACAGAAATATCTAATAGGCCTTGAAACATTCTTGAGAACTTAAAATATGTAAGAGACTTGCTACTTTATGGGTCAGATATAGATAGATAAGCATTTGCTGCTCCATCGGCTTGTATGCCTGTGTTAGTTGGGATAAATAAAGCTTTTTCAAATGTAACCGGGCAGTGTGAACTGCCCGCATAGAAGTGGTGGACATGACATGATATTCTGTTCCAAAATATTGGAACTGTTGATATAGCCATATAGTGGGTGCAAATGAAAATAATGAAAACACTAAATATTTAAAATATTTACTTAAAACATATTTAGAAGATGAGTAATTATATGTAGTCAATTATCTTGTGGGTTTTGATGAGAATGAGCAAACGTGTTTCGTGTTCAGCTTATGTTAACATTAAAGACACAAGTCTTAGCACTGCAAAATATCTTTCATAAGAGGCCTCTGATAAAATGGTGAATTAGTAGATATAGCACTGTATTGGCAGGAAGAGTTTTAATGAAGCACCATATTGATTTGGTTGTCAAAATCTAATTATTCATTATTAAAAATCCAAATAAAAAAATCCAATTAAAAATTCTACACTGAACCAGAAAAAAACTGAAAAGGTCGCAGTTTAAAAAAATAAAAATAAATTCTAGAAAAAATGTTTCACTAGAATTATTTTTTGAACTACAGCCAAACATGAAGTAAAAACTGATACCTAATTTGAAGACTGTTTGTTTTATCCTTCTTTTTTTTTTCTTCCATCAGAAACTTTCCTATATGTTTGTCTATATATTTGCAGGAATTCGCAGTTTAAAATTGATTTAACTTACAAGTGTCTACAGTTTGAAATCCCCAGGATTAGGTGGAGATTCAGGATTCTTTTTTTAGATGCTCAGCATCTTGTAAAAATCGAATTTCTTTTCTGAGGTATCTTGGGACACATAAAAGCTGATGCACTTGGAATTACTGATACACCTCTGAAAATTTAAACCTAGAAACTTACAGAGGAAGTATTTATGGGATTGGAATGGAGAAGCGATGTGTCTGTACAGCACTGAATCTGGTTGGCAGTCCAAGTGGGAATTTAGATGAGTAGGTAAGAAGTTGAATGAAGTTTCTGGACTTTCATAGGCTGAATAAAAATATTGGTACTGTGTTTTATCTATTTTCAATAACAGTAACGAGTAAAAGTGGATTGGGTACTGAATTTAATGCATTTAGAAATATGTAACATTAATCACATAATTGGATCAGACAAATAGCTCTTTGACTTATTAAGAAAGTACAGGCCTTTTACTTGCATACTAAGAAATACAGAAATAAAAAGACCAAAAAAACCCAAAAACAAACAAACAAAAAAACCCAGAAGATAAATCCTTTGTCCATTGTATGTGGTTAAACAAAGAACAGATAGGTACAAATAGTCCTGATATAGAAATTCAAATAAATTATGCTGTGATTTGTCAAGAGTAAGCTGAGAAAAATATAGGGTAATGAAAAGAAAACAAATTGCCCTTCTGATCTTCAGTGCTTTCTTTGCAGTTTTACTTTGTTTTGCCTAAAACATGCCTGAAGATTGTATTATTTCAGAATACTTCAATCCTTTGTTACTTTTACTGTACTCCGCAGCTCATTTAATTAGAATAGACATTCAGAGTATGCAGATGATTTGCAGATTGTGTGATCATGTTTTTGGGAGGTAATGCTTAAAATGGGTTACCAGGTGCCTTTGAAGCATTTCAAATTGGTTTAATTCAGGGTAGGAACAGCCACAAGCTTTTGATATAATTCCATCTCATTTCTATTCCTGATTGCCCTCAGAACAATCTGTAGTGCTCTCTCTGTCCTGACCAGTATCTAATCATAAGGTTTATTTTATGATTTCACAATTGTGTACTATGTTTGTTCTCTTATCAGAAATGTGCATAACACTCAGAGAAGATAAGGAACAAAGCCAACAATAAATTGTGATGCACATATATCCTTAAAACCTACTGAACAGTGGTATGTGTTGATGCTGAGAAATTCAGATTTGGAATTTGGAATGTGTAAATTTGTAAAGATTTGAATTGCAGTCAGGCTTAATAAATGATAAATGTATATTGCAGCATAGAATCATTAGTTACACCCTGAGTTACACATCCTTTATGATATGTTATCCCATATGCAGCTTTAAAGATTTTTGGCTGCTTGCTTGAGTTGTTGTTGCATTTAGACATTCCTACTATAAATACTAAAAGCTGTTTCTGATTTTTAAAGATTCATAGCTTAGCAATGTAGAAATAAACACACTCGGATCATGCAAACTAAGTAAGTAACTGAAACATTTCAGATTGCTGTAATACTGTCCTTTTAGATAAGAGACTACTACAGATGTCCAACTTGAAGTCTTTTCTTTGTTTTTGTATTTTTTCCTATGTGAGTGTGCTTTTCACACCATCATTTTAATGTGGATTTTAAAGCCATAATAAACTTTTATTTTAAAAACCAAATCTTTAAAAACAATGTGTTTTTTTTGTGTTTTCCTTAAGCATTCTAAACACAAAAGTTATTCATAAAATTATTCTTTATTTTCCCTAATTTCAGTGATATTGATTTGCTACTGATGAAAAAAAAGTCCTAGAACTTAATGAACCTAGAACAGCTTATGGTTTCAACCTGTAGTAGATGAATGTTGTAAGTAGTGCTCCTTGACATTTTGAGGACGATGTTAAGATGGAAAACTAAGTCAAAACATTGGGAATAGTGATCTAATCTCTGATGCTGTTCTTACTCCTTATTTAAATATTATTTGAAATTTCACACAGTTTTTATAACCAAGTGAGTATTCTTTACTTTTGAATCTGTCATTTGACTTTGAACCTGTCTTTGTATCTTTCGTTTTGGTTGTTTTTTGTTGCGCCCAGAAACCATCTGTTAGCTCTTAAATATGGTGTATTTGAGTAAGGTTATCAGTTCTGCAATAAAGAGTACATTATCATTCAAACTAAAGCACCTCTGGAGCTGATGTTGTTTCTGATAAACAAAGTTAAAGCTCAGGGTGGTATCAGCTCAGTTATCATTGAAAAGGTCAAACTGTCCCAGTCTCCTGCTGAGAGAACAATGCTGCCTGGCTGTGTAGGATTCTTCATCAACTCCAGTGTCCATATGGCAAGATTCTTGCCCAGTACACTCTGTACAGACACATACTGGTGTTAGCCTTGTATCTTTTATTTCTGCCATAGTTGCACCTAGCCTCTGTGGTCTTGTTGCCTGCATGCCTTTGGTTAACTATGATCTTCCCTCACAGAAATAGCTTTCTGATCCCTGTTGTGCAACAGTGCATGAAACTGCAAACACCTGGAAAGATTTTCCATGGTGCAAGCATTAGTGTATCAGTGGCCAAACATCTGGAACTCATCAGGAGTTTCCCACTGGGTCCTTCAAGTGCTGATTGAGATTTTTCTTTTATAAGATTGCACGTCTCTTGACGTTGATTCTGAAAACTGAGAGGAAGTAAGCGGGCACTGATTGATAAATTATTTACCACTGCATACTTTGCTAAAGATGTGAAATGCCACAATGCTTGTACGTTATTTTTTTCAGTGTTCAGTTGTATTTGTCGTAGGTAACAACTGACAGGATTTTGGATATGAGGTAGTCTGTAAACAGCTTGGGTTTTCATTTAAAATGAAGTACTTCTGTACAGTGATAAAGCTGCAGCAGGTCTTTCTATTAAGAAGGGAATTTCCTTGGCTTGCTGGTTCTCATAATGTATGTTCTTGGTTTAAGTTCTATATCTTTTTTTTTTTTTTTTTTCCTCTTCCCCCGTGTAATGCTATGGATAAACAGGAGGTGAAAAGTGAAGAGAGCTGAGGCAGCCCCACTGACATCTGGTATTTCCAGTATTCAGATTACCCCCTTCCTGGTCTTTCACATGTGAGTCCTTATGCTAATAGCTGATGATACCATTATATGGTACTGTGCTGTTCTATACTATCTGATACAGCATTGCTTCCGTACACCTGGAAGATGATTAAAAATTAATCTTTCCTCAAAACCAAATCGTTTTTGAATTGCTACAATGATATAACTTTCAAGACTGTGTGATGATGTATGTGGGAAGTGCCTGCCCACACACCTAATTTTTTAAAATACAATTTTTTTTGTTGTTTTCCTTTTTCATCCTATAACAATAGGAATGCATCCTCAGGTATTTTGATGTTGCTCAGCATAGGACATTTATTGACTTCTTCCTAGCCACATTGGATACTATGATAGTCAGGTTTGGGGGGAAAAAAGGTGTCTGTATCTTACATCTTTTCTCCTTAACAACATACTCTGCGTAGATAAATTAGGAGATTAAATATTTTGCCTGTATACTGCTCAAAAATGTCTCACGGAGGGAGGTAATCTCATAAGTACAGAAACTGTTTCTGTGGTCTTACTGAACTGTGAGAAACCTACTGGAGTTGGTCAAAAGATTTATCCTATGCTATAATATTTATGTTTAAAGATTTCCTTCTGCATATTGCGGTCACTTCTTTATATTACTTTTTATGCTGCAGGAATATACTGATTTTTTTTTATTGTTGCAGACACAACTTTTTGAACAGATGTGGTTGAGTATGTACAGTTTGTTTTAAGCCCTCTAATCTGAAGCACGTATATGGAGTTCTCAAAGTCAATCCAAATACTGAATGCTGAATAGTCATTTGCGTAGTTCATTTATCCGTTACATGGTTTTCTGAAGAAGATCAACATTTTCAAGCTTTAGTGATGGCAAACAGGGTGTATAGTTATTTAAACAGAAACTTCTATGAAACAAATGCACATCCTTCTGCTTTTACTTTTTGTTTATTTGTTATCCCAAATGTATTTTTTGTGGTGATGCTTTCAGAGAGTGAAAATGAAGTGCTGGAAGAAAGATTCATGAGTTGCAGACTGAGTTCATTGGAAAGGTAAAGGAAGACCTGGAAAATGCATTCCTTCTGGAAACTGTCTCCCAGTATTCTTGGAGGCCAATAGAAATGGGCTTGCAGGAGAAAAAGATAGAATTGTGTGTGCATTTTAAGATGGTTTACTTCAGGCTAGCTCTCATGAGCTCCCAAGGACTGGAGTGCACCTTTGCTTTAGCTAAGGTAGATTCAGTTCAAGTGTTCCAATGCAACACTCACTGTACAGGGACAACTGGGACTTGCTTCACATGCATGCTTGTGATTCAAACTAAACAAGGAGACTCAGACATTGCTGACTTCAGTGAGAACTGGTAAAAGGCAGACTGGTCTTGAAAAATTTATTGCTAATAAACAAGTTGGACTAGATGAGATTTTTTTTGAAAAAATTGAGCACTGGTTGGTGGCTTTCTCTCTCCATCTTTTTTTCCCCTCTATGGAATTTATTATTTAATTTTCTAAAGCATGAAAGATGTTTGTAGCCTATCTTCATCTTCAAGTGTGCTTTTTTTTTAATGCAGAAATTTAATTCTGGTCTTAAACTTGAAAAGATAAAAGCTAGAGTACTAGAAGCATTTCCCAGATTCTTATGATTTACAATCAATTTACTGTACTGCAGAGTGTTCCAAGCCTGCTCACCTCCAAAAGATGGGTCCTGACACTACAGGGAAAGTGTCAAGCTAATTTTGTGTATGTAACAAAGATCGACCCTTTATAGTGTATATATAGACGTAAAAGAACACCTCCATTATTTTTTCTGAGGTAAAAGAAAGCTTTATTCTGTGTAAAGTGGCTAGAGTAACAGGAAAAATTTTGGTAGTTTAGGATGTCATGTGTGATTCAAGTCTTGCCAAAAACTGAAGTCAGTGGGATGTGCTGAGTTAATATTATTGGCCCAGCATCTAAGAGACCTTTCCAAACTTACACAAGACCTTTGTGGCAAATATGAAAGCTTGGTCTAGATCTGCTGCCTCTTAGTCTAGTCTTCAGTTTGCAGGGACATCCATCCTCCCTGTCTTTATCTTTCTGCGCTGTTTTCTTGTATGTGAAACAAGAATCACAACAGATCTATAAGTCGGAGATGATTCACTGGTATTATGTTCTGTATTCCGTAAGCTCTGAATCTAAAATCAGTGGAAGTAGTTTGTAGAGGTAATATTCACACATAGAAGTGATAACTGGAGCTATTGTCTGTGATATGCTGTCAGATTTGCTAATACTGTCTATATGTGCAGTTGGCTAGGCCTTGCAGGGAAATGTAAACTTTTAGTGCACTGAGCCACACCAAATGCAGCGCAATTTAATTATAAAAGAGCCATTGAAGTATTTTGCTGGAAAGCCAGAGTACGTTTTTGAAGCATGTGTTTGTAAACTCCTGGTTCTAAGTACAATGGTCGCATTATAAATGAGTGCTAGGGAATAGGCAGTGCTCCAAGCAGAGTCAGGAGTGGAAAAGGAGTAACAGCTGACTTCTATTTATCAGAGCAGCTTGAGCAGGATGTGCTTTCACAT
The DNA here is from genome assembly GCF_019232065.1 of Centrocercus urophasianus. Lineage (NCBI taxonomy): Eukaryota > Metazoa > Chordata > Aves > Galliformes > Phasianidae > Centrocercus > Centrocercus urophasianus. The sequence continues at coordinate 79,775,225 of NW_024884142.1, read as the reverse complement.
ATCTAAATATTTATGTAAACAGATGCACGTTAAACCACTTAGAAATAAATAAAGCTTTCTGAAAATAGAACTCCACGATGACATCAGGAGCTGTTTATCTTCAAGAACTGTGGGAATGAGCTTGAATAACCAAATATTTCATTGAAAAAATGCAATAAAACTAGCTTCAGATGTAATTTCTTAAGTTTATATGACACAGGCCATCTCACTATGCTGATTGTACAGATTTACTACTATTATTTTTCTAAAACCAACCAACTTTACCTTTTTTCCCACCTCACACAATGATTGATAGTTTACACTTGTTAATATAGATTTTAAGTGAGTTAGCTTGTCTGTTCTTCTGTGTACTAAGGCAGAGAAAGCCTTGTTGGACACAGTGTCTTCTATGGATGATTTTTCTACAGTTCACTGCTTTCTCTGGAATTTGAAAGAAAGTGCACTGCAGCCACAGCTCATAGCTGTTTTCTCTCTGTTTCTGTATGTACTTTTTTTTTTTTTTTTTTTTTTTTGCTAGGATCAACTTGTGTGGTGCTTTTTGGTTTGTATATTTGATTCTCTCCCGCACACCTCCCCCTCCCCCCCACACACACTTTTTTTGGTTTGTTTTCTTTAATTCTATTTTGGCAGCTGTGTGAAACATTGTAACTTGTTGCATGCATGCCCTACATATCCTTCTGTTTTACTTCTTTGCACAAACTTGGGTAAACAAAGTTGACCAAAATTTTAGGTTTCAAACTTTGCTCTGACTTTGTCTCCATTTGTGCTCCAGAATTGCAACGTAACTTGTCATTAGATTTCCTTTATTGTATATTGGAATATATCCAATTTTCAATTAGGTTGTAAGGCTGCATTTCCAAATGTTCCAAAAGTAATGCCTCATATTGTAATATGTTGGCCCATGACATCAGAGGTGGATGTTGGTGGTATGGCAGCAGAAGTTGAATCTTCCCACCAATATTGTTTTGCATTTTGTTGCCATGTGACAGATAATGGGAGAGGGGCAGTGTTAACAGAATGATGTCTGACATGGAAGTGTGTATGAAAAAAAAGGTTTGTCAATTCAAAGGAATTGAATTCCTCCAAGTAGAAAAAATGGCATTCATTGTTATTAATCGACACTTGCTGAATGTTTATGGAGACCAAATAGTAAATGTGAGCACAGTGAGGTGGCAGGCAGTACATTTCAGCAGTGCTGACAGCAAAATTAAAGACAAGCCTTGTTCTGGATGGCCATGTACTGCTGTCACACCACAAAAATGAAGAGCATCTCAATCAGCTCATCCATACAAAGCAGTAGATTGTGACTAAGTAACTGTGTATGGAGCTAAATATCAGTTTTAGTGCATTAGCAACCATGGTGGCAATGTGGGAATACTGCCAAGTTTGCACCAGGTATGACCCATGAATGCTGACACAGGAACAGAAAGAACACCTTATGCAAGTTTGTCAGGACCTATTGAACCCATGTGAGGCTGAAGATGACAGTTTCCTGGATCACATTATTACCAGCAGTGACCTATGGTGTCAACACTATAAGCTGGAATCAAAATGACAGTGCACGGAGTGGCAACATGTGAATTCCTCATTTAAAAAAAAAAAAAGTTCTGGATGCAGCCCTCAGTGGGTAAAATGATGTACACTGTCTTTTGGGATAGGAAACGTGGTCCTTCAGGATTTCCTGGATCGCAAACAAGCTATCAACTCTGACTGCTGCAACACAATGCTGTCTGAGCTGAAAGCTTGAACTTCCCGGGTCAGAGAAATATTATTATTTATCTATCTCTCCCTTATATTGCAATATGGTAACACTAGGCCCCATGACAGTCTTAGCTTAACTGTTGTACCACACCCAATGTATAATCCAGATCTGGTGCCTTCTGACTTTCATTTGTTCAGGCCAATGAAACATAGACTGTGTGGGCAACATTTTCCTAGAAACAATGTTGTGGTAGCGTTTATGAAAGAGTGGGTCACCTTCATTGGTGCCATTTTTTTTATGAGTGAATCATGCAGGCTCTTGCTTACTGCTGGAAAAATGCATAGCTGATGGTGGTGAGTAGGCTGAAAAATAATGTTTTGTAGCCAATAATTTTCTGTATCAGGTAGTGTTGTTGTGCTCTTTACATCTGTTGTAATTTCCATGGAAATAGTTAGGCATTACTTTCGGAGCAGTCTATGTATAATATGTTGTCTTAAGGTACATGAATAAAACAGCTCCAACTCAGCCCAAATTTATGTGAGAATAGGAAGGTCTATTTTCCTTGAATTTCATTTTCAGATTTATTTCACATACACGACTACATTTGTTAAGATTTCTAATAGGTTTATATTCTACTGCCAACGATTGCTAATCCTGAGAACTTTTTAATACCTCAAGCTCTTTATGACTTCTTGACAAGTTGTATCACTAAAAGCTTCATGGAACAGAAGCTAATTAAAGAAACAATCAACAAATGGTTTGCTGTAAATTTGGGACAAATTAACTCTAGGGGGTACAGTAATCATGCAAGATGTCCTGACAGATTTTTATGATCATTTTACGTCAATAAATGCCACTCTGTGTTCCATGTGTTATTGTGAGAACAATGCATCTGGTGAAATGGTTAGAGTTTGTGGTTGGAAAAGGAAATTAGTTCTGCTCAATCTTGAGCTGATGTAAACAAAAGAAATTTTTTAATGTAGTTTTTTTTCTTCATTTCATGTGAAGAAGCATGTTTCTGAAACTTAATGGGGCCAGTACCTTCAGTTTGTCTTCCTTCCAATAAATGCGAAGATATAGCTTCTTCAGCTAATTCAAGGCTTTGTGTTCTGTGGTTTTGAAATCCTTGCAGTTCTTTGCTCAGTTTCATTTTGTGACTGACAAATCTGCAAGCAGTTCTTTTGGACAAAATGCCCTTGGTGAGCAGAGGTTGACAAGAAGAACATTTTATGCCTTCTGACCTTGTCTACCGCTCTAAAATCTCTCTGTTTTGGTGAATCATTACACATGAGTAAGATGAATAAATAAAATGGGGAAAAAAAAGTACAAAGTTATGACTGGTTATGGATGCAGAAAGAGCCACATTTGTTTCTGATACCAATCTAACCTGTTTACAGTTTGTTTGACTCTGAAATGGCACCCCAGACAGGGGTACTTTTAAAACTTGGAAGTTGGTTGATGTCAAATTTATCATCTTATTCCTGTGCTTTAGTGGCCAAACCTGACATTTGATTGAACTATTGTTTCAGACTTTATTTTAAATGTGAAGTTCGTGAGTTGTCCAGGAGTTTCTCAGACGTTCCCACGTGCTGTCTTCTAAATTGCAGATAATGTGCATACTTGTTTTGGTTTCATTTGTACCTTCAAAAGGTATGTAGTTTGTAAGGAATTTGTTTTTCCTGTCACGGAAGTAGAATTTTTCCATTGTTGAACTTCATAAGTTTTCTGTTTGGATCAGTCCTCGATTTTGAGTCCCTCTGGTTTACAGCTCTGCTGTCTAATTTCTGCTAAGTGCCTTGAAGCCCTTACAGAGATTCTTTGTTTGCCATACACTACATGTTTCTGGTTTAGGAGAGCAAAGCAGTCACCACCTAATGTGGTAATCCTGGTTTAGGCAAAAAGAAACTAACAAATTTCAGAGTTAGTCTTTAATGCCAATACCTAAACTGCCTTTCTTTGTTTGTTTTTCAATTATTAAACTATCTTGAAAGATGTTTTGATTGACAGTAAAGGCTCTTGAAGGCATTTCCACACAGATAAATTCCCAGGAGGCAGTCATCAAACTTGATGTAGAGAACAGAAAGGTTCTTGAGTATGAATGTTTCTTCTTATCGAAGTTTGCCTCTCTTGCAAGTAGCTTAGTTTGCAAATTTATGCTCTTGGTATTTTACTGTGAGATGAAAATATTTAACTGCTAAGAGTTTGTTTTGAAAGCTTATTGTCAAAATCTTTCAAACATCTTTCATGGCTGTCTGACAAGGATGTTGTATGGCACAAGTCTGAATCACCCAACCTTCAGGAATTTGCATGCATTTTCAGTGGTGTGTATGTACACAAGTGCTGTTTAACAGTGTGCACAAAGTGGCATTCTGGGCACTGGGCTTTTTGTTGTTGAAACAGTCAGCACACTGTATTTACTATGAAGTATGAAGAACTTAAAAGTCAAGATGGCCATTAGGATCCTGATGTTAGTTCAGAAAAGCTAGAATGTTTTCTGAGATTGCATCATCCTTCTGAAATCCTTCTCTCCTGCTGTGTTGACATTTTGTTCATCTTCTGCTCAATGTCTTTCTGAAGTTTGTGTGTGCCAATTAATTTGTCAGGTATGTGGCTGTACCATGTGGGGCTCTTAACTGCCAAAAAGCATACAATCACCGAGAACAAAAAAAAAAATAATTTGTGAGCTTATGCTGTGTGTCTACAATTGTGGATTAAAAAAAGAAAAAAGATTTTTAGACGTTTCTGATAGCACTTGTGCTGATTTTGTGTGCTGTTTGAATAGTGATCATTTTGGTCTGCCTGTCAGCAGTTCAGATGTTTGTAACAAGAAGACTATCGACCTGTTGTTTTAATTTATTGGGGGTCAGTGATCAATTTGATCTTTTTGGTAGGTAGTGTATATTAGAAGGATTGGTATGCTTAAGAAATACTGGAGTATGCATTCTGACATTCTTTAAAATAGGTTTAGTAAGTTCTGTAATACTTTCTGTGTAATGTCTATCCTGGTGTACCTTAAGTGAACTTCTGAACTAGCTACAGCTGGCTTCAGTGATGCATTTCTGACTGTGGAAATCTTGCATTTAAAGGAAAGAAAATGCATATAAAAAGGAAGTAATAAAATTTCAAAATTCTGAAACAGTTTCTAAGAAATAAATAGGAGGAAATTAGTTTCTTAGCAGTTTTTCTGCTGCAGTTTTTGTTCACTGTCTGGTGCTACTCCTTTGCGTTTTTTAAGTGCTAACATCTTGTGTTGTTGTTTTATTATCATCATTTTTATTTTTGTCCTGATTTTGGGAGTTATATAACTCTTGGCTGTAGACCTTTCATGTAAGCCTAAAGGTGTTAGTGTCATTTTTGGATACCAGTGTGTTTCATCACAAGAGAAATTCCTGGTAAATCATTTTAAAATATGGGTGGAGATTTATTGCTCTGTTCATTTTTTATGGTTCCTTAATCTGGCTTAAGTCACTGGGAAGGAAGCCACAAATTCTTTGGTATAGGGCCTTTGAGCAGCCTGTGTGTTATTGTGCTGAATCACAGCACCTGCATCAGCCTAAACAAACCGTTTTTCTCAAGACCCTGGAGATTTTAGTCTTATGAATAGCAATTTTTAGACCATCCAGTATTATTTTAAAAATGCATGAAATACTTAGATTAATATTCATGTAATTATGCTTGGTCTGAGCACAATTAAATTGGACTTGATGTTTATGATTCACTTTATGAAGATCTACAAATGGTGTTTTTTGTGGTATGAGAGAGAACTTGAATGTTGAATTGCTTTGGTACACTTTCATTATTATTTCCATATGCACAAACTCTGCAAGTTATATTATCTACATAACTTCCATAATTTATTACAAATTATTTAAAAATGGTTTCTTAGGTCGTATTTCATTTTCTCTAATGTCATTAAAATAGAGCTTATGTAGGTATGTTTTTCTATTCTTGCCATCCTATGGATGTTTTTTTGCGTGACTTCCATTACTATTACTCAACAATTAATACAAGTAAATAGAGCAAAAAAGGAGAGAAGTGGCAGCACAGGTTCTTTCTCTCAAACAGACTCAGATTTCCTTTGTGAATTTGGGCAAATCACTTAACTTCTCCATGTCTGTTTCCACATCTGTACAGCAGGAGTAGATTTCCCATGGGCTTTATAAAAATTAATAAATCTTTGGAAAGTACCTAGGAATTCTGAAGTGCAAGGGCCTGTGGATTCCCACATCTTGTAAATTATATCATGATGGCCTCATTTAGCTTAGGACTTGGTCAAAAGAATGTGCAGATTATTAGTATTTGTGCATCAGTAGCTACAAGGGAGTCTTAATTTCTGTTTCACGAGACTGAACAATTATCACAAGCTCTCTACATTCTTCTCCAGGGTTATGTGCTGTCAGTGGTAAACCTGACAAAAGTTAGCTCAGGAACACTTATACCACTAGAAAGTTCAGCTATTTTCAATAAAAAATTGGCTTGTGATAAAGAATTGTTTAAAAAAATAAATGATAGAATATTTGTTATTAAAGTAAACTCTCTTAAAACTCTTTGGTTGTGTTGTACTCGCTGTGGCTCTACTTTCTGTTCAGAATTTACTCCTTGCATGTTATTGCTCTGTGCTTAACCTTTCCCTTTTGGGCCACAGGAATAAAAAGGGTCGAGTGTCTGCAAAGCACTGTTACAGCATCTGGAGATCTGTGCTTTTGGCCTCTTTCTATATATTTTCATGGTAACTGTACTGTTTTTCCTGTTTAACTTTGTAATCAATAAAGGTCCAGAAATATCAATGCTGATTGTTATTTCAAATCTTATTAGAGCAAGAAAGTGCATTTCATATTTTTTTTTCAGATAGATTTTGGAGGACAGCTGTCTCCAACCTGAACAGGAAGCCTTAGAAATGCAGCTTTTCATCGTCTTAGGGGTAACGAGGCAAAACCTGATGGTGTCTGATTCTTCTATGTCCAGTCAACTGAAACTGTCAGTCTGCCTCAGCCTTTGCTGAGGAAGCATGATTTTCAGGCTCTGAAGTCTTCTCTGAGTTGTGATGCAGGGCTACAGGGTGGCAAATTATGGTGTTTCTGTTATTTTAATAGCAAGAACTTTTACCCACAGCCCTGTGAATATAAAACAAAATACAATTATTATTGACAGACAGCAGTAGTAACAAAATAAAAGCCCACTAGTAATTATAGAATATTTTGCACTGGAGGGACCTTTAAAGGCCATCTAGTCCAACTCTTCTACAAGGGACACCTGCAGCAAATCAGGTTGCTCAGGTCCCTATCCAGCCAGGCCTCGAGTGTTTCCAGGGTTGGAATGTCCCCCACTTCTCTGGGCAAACTGTTCCAGTGCTTCACTACCCTGATTTTGAAAAATAAGCTACATAATAGCTAGAGGGTAGACCTCTGGAAAAGCCATTTTCTCCAAACCCTTTTCTTCCTCTTTGCAAATTTCCCTTTGCCAAATCCTAACTTAAAGCATTTGGCAGACATAGCTGGTCGATCTCTTAATCTGTAGAAAAGTACCCTCCATTTGAGACGCGCATATAGAGAAAGTTTGGGTAATGGTTGGCTTGGCAAAGAGATTTCTTTGGATGGATAAAAAATTCCCAAGGCCTCTGTTTATTTATATAGTTCTTGGAATAACCCTGTTTTGAAAAGGCTGCTGGCCAGCTGCTGAGACAGCGTTCCAGCTAATATATTCCCAGCGCAATCACCACACTTTGCTTTTCCCATCATGATATCCCCAAAGCTGTTTTTGGTTAAATCTCATGACTGGAATATAGAAGAGTTCACATTAAGTCAAAGCTCTCAATACCACAATGTTACTCCACCCCCCCCAGCCTTCCCCCCCTTTTCTCTTCTTCCATGCAAGCCTCTTTAAATGGAAGGCCTACCTTCAGCTTTTTTAACCTGATGGTTTCTCTGTCTGTGAGCAGTACGATACAGTGTGCGTCTGCATACATAATGCCAATAATAGATAGATCATTATGGTGGATCTCAAAATGTGTAAGGGAAGAAGTTACTTTTAGCAATTAGATTGAACATTCTACTTCAGTGACGAAAATAAAAGCAGAGTCAGTGCTAAGGATCTCTTTGGCATAAGTGCCCTTTTTAGCATTTTGTTGTTCTTAGCAACCAAACCACTAAGGCTGTAAGCCAGGACAACAAATTACTTTTTTGTTTATTTGAACTTTTTTTCTTTTTGAAGTGAAAAAATTAAAGAGCACTACTCACGTGTCTCATGGTGATAGTGTGCAGACAGCCCACAGGACTTAGAAATGTGTACCAGATGGTTTTTGGTTGTTTTTTTTTCCCTCATTGGGTGAAGTGCTATCAACGAAGACAGTTCTTGCCCTTTTCTGTTCTTTCTGCCTATGTGAATTCTTACATTTATTCCCTTGTCAAATGTAAGAAATATAACACTCAAAGTATAACATGCTGAACAGTTAATTTAGATCTACAGTGGTTGTGGATCCGTTTGTTGGATCTGAATGTTCCATGGACATAGCTATCCATGTGATACAGTCTGTACTCAAGGATTACCAGGCAAGACAAATTCACGTATACTTGCACACCCTAATCTGACTGCAGGAAAGTTGGTTGTAACATGTTTCTCTGTGGGATGCAGTGTCTTGAACTAAGCTTTATGCAGGGGTGTGTGTTGTTAGCAGAACGTATTCTGCTGAATATGGGAAGAGAATTGGGACCTAGCTAATCTTTCTTGTAATACAATTGTACTCAAGATAGTTAAAATGTTTGTTGTTCCTCTTGTCATTGCTTGAATACACTAAAGAGATAGTAGTACTCAGTAAGATTGGTCTGCTTTATGTTCATTTTCCTATGTAATTACTCTTCTTGATTATCAGGGTGAGGCAACTTTTTGCCACTGATTTTATTTGGCTTTTGTACCTGCAGTGACTATCTCCTATTTCTCTGTTTGTTACAGAGAATGATCAAATTAAACATTTAAACCTCCCTTCACCTAAATCCATATACTGGAAGAGAATGCAATTTACGGTTTGTGCAGTATTTCCTGAAATCCATGTTTCACTTTCTTTCTTCTTATGTTTGTTGTGCTTAGTGTTAATGACAGCTTGTATTGTTAACAAAAGTAATAAGCAGTGACAGAGTCTTTTGCTGCCAGTGATCACGGGTCTGGCTTTGTGCTCTGGGGTGTTCTGTTACAGTCTGTGGTACAACAGGGAGGTATTGCCCAAGACAAGGCTTCTAAATGGAGATACAAATTTTTAGTCCCCTAGGAAAGACACTGAAAGAAGAAGGTTCAGAAGGGAGGATATGCTGCTTAATGAAGGGACAGCCAGTACTACAGCAGAGGTGTATGAAGTCATCTCTGGCTTTGCTGACCTATGCTGTTCACTTTAGATGCTAAGTTAATATGTTCCATGTTGGTAGAGACCAGTGCATCTGCAAGTCTCCAGTGATTCCAGGCTCCATACGCAAGTGATTTAAAAAAAAAAAAAAGAAAAAAGTGATGAGTCCATCCTGAAAAGACTGAGTGCAGTCCTGGTGGACAAACATTTTCAGTTTATATTTAGGATAACTATGTGAAACTTAATTGAATAAGTCAGTCAGTCAATATTCTAGGGCATTCTGACCCTTCTTGCTTCATTCCTTAAGTCTTGCAGTGAGATGTACATTATTCACAGAACAGCACAGCTGTACTCCGGTGTTCCTGGACTGGTTTGCTTGTTTTCCTGCCATATATTGTAGATATTGGATGAAGAAAGGCTAGTATATGAGAGAGGGAATAAAAAGATTAAAAATATAAAATGATTTTTTTGGTGACTGTTTTGTTTTGGAAAAAAACTGCTGTTATTGAGGAGCAAATGGTAGAAAAAGTGGCTAGCAGGTAACAAAGCAATGCCGGTTGACATGAGCGTCACAATGAAGTACATGGAGGTACTTCTATCCCCTGCCATTGAGATGTAACTGCAGAAAAGAAGGGAGGCTTCAGCTTCCAGAAACGCATTTACTTGAACTACTATTTTCATACTTTTAGAGAAGGGTTTGTTGCCTTTCAGATGTGATTATGCATATTATTACCTCTTGTGTCACTTGATTGAAACTTTTTTCTCTTAGAGCTATTCATTTAATGTATCCTTTCTGAGGAGTTCTCTGAACATTTGGAGAGGTGTATTCAATTTTCCTGAAAGAAAACCTTCAGAGCACTGCAAATTACTTGTGACAGGGAGAAGGTTGCAGTATCACTGTGTATCAAAGGTCCTGGCAACAGAGCTCCAAGGAATCAACTTTTTTTTTTTTCCATGAGAGTCCCACTGCATTTTATAGGTGCCAATAATAAAAATGTTCCATTAAGTACACACAGGAAAGCAATATTTTTACTGGAAAGGAGCCCAGTTCATGTGCACAGTCTAGTCTGTGTTATCATCACTTACATCTTTTGTGCTAAGAGCTTTTTGTAGTTACAAAATCCTTTAAATTGAAATTAAAATTATATCTTCTACCTATAAGATTGACTTTTTTTTTCCTCTGAAGAGACAACATGGTTGTCTTGTCTTGTTCTGCAAGATACCTTTTGGGAAATAACTAGTCCTTGGTTTATGTTAGAATTTTTCAGAAATTAGACAACTTTTTTTCATAAGGTAGATTTTTATTTAAAAACAAAACAGCAGTATGGCTGTGGTTTCTTAGTTGCTATATTAAAAAGTGTTGCTTTGTTATTTTGATTAACTTTGGGACAAGAATGTGTACATGTGCATATGTATGTATACGTTTAATGAAGTATATTTGAGCACTAGCTTTTTGTGTGTGCATACTGTTAAGGATCAAAAATTTAGTTTTTTTTTTTTTATATATAGTATCTTTGCATGGAATTGTATTGCTTCCTTTTTCAAAATACTTATGTAACAGCAATAATCTCTGATAAACTCTGAGGTATGTGAAGACTTCAGTAGTTCTTTCCTTTGGGTAGATACACATACATGTGTACCTACCCTAAATGTTTCAGCATGAATAGTTGGTGTGTGAGGGAAAGACCAGTCAGGTATGAAATAGATAGATGTGATTATTCATTTAAAAGCTACTGGCTGGCCTACTTTAATAGCTAGGTTTGGTTATATCTGGTTTCCACATGTGTTTCCTGTTTTTATTCTAAATTCTATACTGCTCAGGGACCAAGGGAATGCGAGTCCAGGATCTTCCTGAAAGGAAGGACTGCTTTGTTCATTACTGCCATGGGAATGTGTTAAATTTAAGTGTGTGTAGTACAGGTCTCAACTGTGTTTCTCCAATAGCAGATATCAGCTTAGCCTCACTTAGCAGTATGTAAGAGAAAAAAGAAAGCAGTGGTGGACTGTTTTTAATTTTCTTGAGGGAATAGAGAAGAAAGAGGAGTGTGTGTGAATAGTATACTCTCATCCTTCTTTGACATCTGCCAAAGTCAGTTCAAGTAAATTAAGGCAGTGACTTCGAAGTATGCAAACTAAAGTAGCTCTGTTTTTTAGCCTACAGTAAACAGTGTAAAATATATCAGTAGTCTTGGACACTTGAAGATAAAACATCCTCAGTAGAAAACCTGGGAAGATATTAAAAATGTGTTTATTTGAAATCTGTGACAGGACGTGATTGTTTTTTTTTTTTCAGACAATACTGTTTTAATTATGAACAGTTATGTCTTTTATTGTGGTAATCCACCATAAGTCCCTAGAAATTGCATATTAAGAATTAAGTTTCTGATTGTCCAGCTTAAAGAAACAAGATACCGAGTCTGTTGATCATTAACAATGTATTTTTTCTAAATTTTGTGTGCGGATTTTTAGTGGAAATACTGTAGTGAAAAGTGTGATTTTCTTGAGCACTTTATCGTGAGGGAGAAGCAGATTGTATATTCGAGTCTTAAGTACCAAAAGAAAGTGTTTATAGAATCCAGTCCAGACCTCTGATTTTTAGATAAGTCAGTATGATTTCTCTAGGATCTTTTTAGTGTCACATGCAGTTAGTGCGAGAAACAACTTTCATTTGAACATTGTCTTCACATTTTATCATGTTAAAAATAATTCATGTCTTACTTCCTAACCTCATAGGAGAGAAAACCAAACTTTCCTACTTTCAAAGTATCTTACGGTGGCTCCTAGCACAACTCTAAAATTATTTTTGCTTGGTAGCACTTAACTGTATTTGGGGTAAGTTGTTTCACTAGCTTCCTCCTGACTATCCAAGGGAGTAAAGGAGGAATTAGCAGCCTCATAGCAAAGCCTTCTTCCATGTCAACTCCAAATGAATTTATTTCATCAATCCAGGTGAAAGCACAAAGGTGGTCTGATCTCCTCCCTTCTCAGCTAACCTGTACAGTTAGCTCAGCTCCTTCCATCTGGACTAACCCAGACTGCCTTGGTGCTGACATTGAGGAATTTACCCAATACTTAGGCAGGTAGGAAGACAGAAGGGGCAAGTCTTAACTGAACCATGGATGTAGGTTTTTCTCTTGTATCTATGCCTGGTAGTGAGTGAATGGGTAGCAACACTTTAATATCAAGCTGGAAAAAGATTATATGCAGTGTTGAGCTGATGCTGAGGCCTCTGTTATTCAGTTAATATGAAATGAGAAGAAACTGATGTGATGAAGTCGTGTGCATGAATACAGATTTAGAAAGGGGGAGATGAAATAATTCTTAATGTGTTAAACAATGCATTTTTATTCAGTGATTGTGGAAAATATTGTCCAATTTACAGTTATATCAGGCATTAAGGAATCAAAAAGACTTTGAGCAAAATGGAAGCTAAGTCCGTATTTCAAAAATGCAGAAATTGTTTTTGGATTTCCAATATGTCATTTAAAAGTGTTTCAGAGAATCATTGTTTGCAGGAGTCTTCTTTTTCCAAGAGTTGCAGACAAAAGATTACGTGTATTTTCTTAATCATCCCTTCCATGCAGAAGGTTTTGCAACAATAAGTCCTTGAATGTATTCTATCAAATTTCCTGAAAATATAGATGTTTTCAAGGTATGTGATATGGACCAAAACTGATCACCTCGGTAAATGAGGAGAAATATTGAGAACAGTCCTGGAGAATAACATATCTGAGAAAACAAAATTTTGTTCTTTTTTTTCCACTGTTCATCAAGTGAGTGCAGAGATGCCTTAGGAAAATAGTGCATTTTCAAACAGTTTAAAAAAATTTAATGTTTTGCTGGTAAGTGTAGAACTGAACAGGATTAGGTGTGGTTGAGACAGGAGAAGCTTTATAACAAAGTAATACAAATCCCAAGTTTGTGAAGGAAGTTAATATTCTTTTCTAATGATGTGCCAGGTTCAAAGCACCAGGGAGAGGGAAACTGCTGTTACTCAGGAACCAAGAACTCACCTCAGTTACTTCCATAGTTACAAAGTTGTTATCCTGCTACCTAGTTTGGAGGAAATATTAGAAGTGTTTATATGACTACATTAGGCTTGCCAAATTATAGTATAAGCAAACACGAACAAAACTGCGTGATGGATAAAGTCATTTGGCAATTGTATGTTATGATCTCTGTCAGATCTTTTCCCTTTGAATTTACTCAGTGGTCTTTGCCTTTCTTCATGTAGCAGGAGAGGTTTTTGTTCAATTCCAGTGGCCCTGAGTATTTTTGTAGCAGCTTTCCTTTCATAAGCGTTACGTTGTTTCTCAGGCAGTATCAATTCAGTTTCATTCCTGGCAGATCTACACCTAAATGCATTACAGGTATACAATACTGCTGCTTCTGTGCAGTTAACCTTTCTAGTTTTAGTACCTTGGTTATGTCTGACTCTGATAGAACAGAATTTCTTCTGTTTTTCAATTTCAAAAATATTACAGTGCTTCAGTTAGGAGTGTTAGAGTTCCTTTCCTCTGTGAAGAGGACTTTTTTTTTTTGGTCCCAAGGTGAGAAAAGAGTGGGCAGAAGTTATGGGAAAACCTTTCTTTCATCTGAAAAATAGTAAAGTTACACACAAAACTACGTAACAGCTCCTTCTGTGTGTCAGTGCAGGATATGGGAATTGTTACCATTCTTACTATCAGAATTGTTATAAGATTTATTGGTGCCGTAGAGGTAGTTTGCATGAAATGTGAAAATATTTCATAGACACAGTTTTAAGAAAAACTGACTCTGTCTTGACATAATGACTTGAACACATATTCCAGAGTGCTTTCAGCTGAGTTACAGAATTGTCATTATCAAGAAGCATGTGTTGTGTATTACAAGAAATATAAAATCAAGAGTTCTTTTGACCAAATGCTGAAGTACTGTGAAGTGAACTGATTCAGACATAGGTTCTTCTAATGTTTGTATACATGGTATACGTAGAATTATTTCAAGGTTTCCTGTGTTCTTGATGTATCAATGTAATTTTAGTGTTGCTAATAGTATATATTTTCTTACAATGGGAAAAAAGAAGTATTTTCTTATTTTATAACTTGTGGACAAGTATGAGGGTATAGCTTTCTCTTCTCAAAATCACTTCCTTGTAAATTTTCATTGAAAATATTAGTCTTCCTTCCCTCTCAGTAGTTAACAAGATGTCAGTTAGTGCTCATTAACATTATTAAATCACCAGAAAAGAAGATGGATAATTGTCCGTATTCTGGTTTTCCTGTAATATGTGAAGATGTAGTAGTTGAAATAAGGTTCATAAAAATTGTAAGGTGTGCTTCAGCTAGTTTGTCTGATATTTCTAGTTATTAAATAATACTGTGCAGAATAATTGTTTTGCCAAAGGAAGGTAAGTATTGAAGTGCAGCTGGTAAGGTAATGAATGAAAACTGTGCAATTGTTTGTGGAAGGTCTTGTATTCCATCATAGCTTACTGAGCTGAAGCAGAGTCTAAGGGAAAGACTATGAAATTCTCTGCACTGAAAGACTCAGTCGAGCTCTCTGCACCTACTAAAGGCTTCTCAAAACAATCTGAAGAGTTGACATTGTACACAAAACCAAATAACTTTAGATGAAACCCAAAATCTACAATGAAATGCTAAGTATATGACATTGAAGAACAGTGATGCCAGAGGTAGTCATTTCATGTAAAAATACTGAAATTCAAAGTAGTAATTGATATTGGAGTTCACTGAATCTTGCAAATTCTTCTCCTTTTTGTTTAGTTTAGGGAGTTAGTATTTTATGAAGTCTCTCATAGCTTAACAGAGAGCTACTATAAGAATGAAAATAATGTCAACCTTTAGGGGATGACTCTGCTTCAAAGGATTTGTTAAGTTAACTTAAAAATTTTCCACTAGTAAATATCTTAAAACTTGGTCACAGTACCCTGCAGTATGTTTCTGATTAAAAAACATTGGCATCTCGTTTATTTCTGTTATATTTGCCATTAGCTCTATTATAAAATATACTTCAATTTTTTTTTTCTTTTGGTTTTTGAAATGGCAATGCTCCAGGTACTTTTTAGAACGATGGATGTTGCATCTTTCTGAGCAGCATATATTTTTCCCCGGAGAACTGGACAATTGTTACAATGTGTGGAGAGTTGGGCATTTTTGTTTGCTTTTTTTTGTGTGTTTTGTTTTGACTGTTTTTTTAAAATATCTTTTTCCTTTCA
>NW_024884142.1:79698645-79759873 GCF_019232065.1 Centrocercus urophasianus | reverse complement strand
AAAAAAAAATGGTTTACATGATTGAATTGATTATTGTTGGAAGGAAACCTTGTTTTGTTTTGGCTTGCAATGGAACAGAAAGCATGTGAGCCATGTCCAGTGGTACATCCATCGAGTTGATGCTTCATAGACTTCATTAAAGAAGAAATTTGAATTGTAGTGGACATTCAGTTTGTTGCAGATTAGGTTGCACTTTCAATTTTTTAAAGGAATAGAATAGGTGTCTGTGGCAAATAATTTTCAGTGTGCTCTGAAGAGGTCAGTAGTTTGCCCTAGAAATGATGCTTAGGGATTTCTTCTTTATCTTTTTTATCTTTATAGCTTTTATATCCCATAAATCTACCAATCACAGAGGAAAGAATGTGTCTGCTTTTCACTTGTGTTCTTCAGGAAGTCTGCAGCTGTAAGCTTGAAGTCCTTGGAAGTGTAATCTCTTTATGTCCTTTAAGACACAAGATTATTGAAATAAGTTGATATTACAGTTAAGCTACTAAAGAAAACTGAAAGCCTAATAGTAAAAGGACTAACAATATTTTCCACCAAGTTGCTGTTATATGTTATATGATCATAATCACATTTTATTTTGTTAAACGTCTTCCTGCCAATTTCAAGTGGTTGTTTCCAGACGTGATCAGATAGCTGTGCTGGGGCAATAGTGTTACAGTTGTTGTATTTTTGTTGCTATGCATCTCTCCCATACAGTCTGCTGGAGAGCCCTTGTAGGAGATTCTTTGGAATAAACAGAGGATGAGATAAATCTTGATTTTCTTTTTTCTTTTTTTTTTTTTCTCCAGATTGAACATTAACATTGTTTTTCCCAGTCATGGTATCAACTTCCCTTTAGCAAGTACTACAAATAAAATAAGAACTTCAGAGCATTTCTTGATATTTTGCAAAGATAGCTTTATTTTTACAATCCTATCCTCTTGACTAGAAGCATAGAAAGTTGGAAGTGTGGTATGTAAATTAGTCAGACATGGTTGGCAAAGAAAGTTTTGCATAAGTTTGTGGTTAGTCTGTCATGCTTAAGTTGTATCAGTTTTTGTGGCCAATGCTGTGCAAAGGTCTGATGTGTTTATCTCAGTCCCGATAAACTTTGCCTCCTTACTTTTGGCCAGCCATAGGAAACCTTAAACAAAAGTCATGATCAAGTCTTATACAGATGCCTTTGGATCTATAGAAAGATGCTTAAATCTTTCTGAGGCAGGACTCAGTAACAGGCAACATCCTGCTAGAATCCTGTAGCTTAGTTTCCACCAGAATCACCTTTCCGCTGTGGGTCATGGACATGGTTTGCTCATACTGTGCTCTGTTTTAGTTCATTCTGTAGCCCTGGTGAGCAGCATGGTTGTGCCTTCTTGCACCTTTCTGTCCCGTGCTGGGCTTGGACTAGAACCTGCTGCAAGAACTGTTCCAGCAGAAAAAAAATGTAGTCGTGAATAACAGCAGTTTGAGGTTAGAGTGGCAAATTACTCTACCTTGTAACACACTGAAAGAGCTCCTTCTAAGGGCGACTGAGGGAAGAAAGCGTGAGAGAAGGAGAGGTGATGTTAACACAGCCAAACTGTATTACTTATGCCTGCTGTTAAGCAGTCATTTAGTTAAATAGACCACAGTGGCAAGACTATTTTGTGTTACTAGGATGTGATAAGGAGGGCAGAAAAGGAATAGGAAGAGATACTGGTACAAGTTGGATAGCCTTTTGGATAGTTCTTGGTATGAAGGTAAGAAGGTAGTTATTGGAGAGCTGGCATGTGCCTGCTCTGACTACTGCAGCTGTGCCCCATGGGCTGAACTGCAGGGCTGAACTTTGTACCTGGTGCCTGAGAAAGCTGGCCTGACCTCTTCATGCAGCTGAATATGAGTGGTGCTTCAGCTGCTTGCATTTTTAGTTCATTTCTTTCTCACAGTGAAGTTGAAGAGTTATGGAGGAAGCATTGTTGTTTCTGACATATGAACCTTATCCACTGAGCTCTTAGCAGTACAAATTATTATATGAAGTTCTTGGCTTTATGATTTGGCATGTAGGATTAATAAAGTTAGCGATTCCTAATTTGAGGGTGTTTTAGATAATTGAAGGTTTCTGTTTATTGATTCATACTTTTTTCAGTAAAATGCAGTTATCTGGTCAATGGTTTATTTTCTGTATATTAATTCAGAAATAGATTCTGAAGACTTAAGTATGGTTATATGAAGGGAATCTAAAATTAATATCAGTATTATAAATGCAAATTGCTTAATGTCTTGTGCTCCTGTTATACATTTTATTTAATTATGTCTAGACCAAAACAATACTTGAATATTATTGTTCATGATTACTTCTAACGTAACAGTAAATAATTATTTGACATTTAAAACCATCAACTTTGGCATCCTACAGTCTGTGTTATATGCTGTGAGATCCTTTAACATTGCGGTAGGATTTTGTATTCCAATTTTTTTCTTGTTTTTCGGTTGTTTTGTATTCTGTCCCATGTACTTCTTGGAACTTAGATAAAAGGAGCTCCCGCCAGGACCAGAAAAACACTTCAGTTTTTTCCTCTTCAACCTAAAGATCATATATAAGATGCCATCTTCAGCAGAGATGCACAGTATTTGAATTAATTAGTGGTGTCCTGAAATTCCTATGTAAGCTTATAAACTTCAGTTACTTTGCACAATTATTGGTTCTTCTGGAACATCTTCAAGTTGTAAATGCTGTATAGTTTAACCTGCCATCATGTCCGTCAATTAGCAAGAGCTCATAAATACACTAAGTGTAACAAGCATATGGCTTGTTATACATTTTTAGTTTTCTGATACTTTTCTGTACCCCATGAAGCTTCATGGGGTACAAGCATAAACTAGCAATTGGTCAAGGATTCAGAGTCTCAGGAAGTATGTAGCGTTTTAATCAGTCAGTGGTAGTTGTCTGTCATTTACCATGAACTTGCCAAGCCCACGAGAAAGAGTTGGTAATTTGTAGTATTTCCTTCCTTTAAAATATTTCATGCTTATAGTGTTGTTTACATCAGTTTCTTCTGATGTTCTAGTCACAGGTTTGCCTTGTTGTTATTGTGTTTTTTCATAGCATGAGCAAAGATACAGCTGATTAGATTCCTTTCTTGTTTTTCCTTTTGGATTATTTTCAAGTGAGATGGGCCCTATAAGCATTAAATTGCCAGTAAGGTCATACTTTCTATGAAATCTAGCAGATCATTTCATTTTTTTTCTGACAGCTCACCTGTCATTTTAATAGACTTCTGTTAAGTAGGGAGAAACAATTTTTTCCCCTTTGTCTGCCATGACACAGGTCAGGAATAGAATAATTAATATTTCATGGTGAAACATTCTGTTGTTGTAAGAAAGGCAGAAAACATCTGTAGCTACAGAATGAAGTATAAAAAGTCAGTTCCTGTCTAAACTCTCTGATGATGTACCCCTAGTTGGTCTATTGCAGGGACTAGAAAGCAGAAAATAACACTAGCAACAAAAATCCCCACTAAAAAAAAAAAAAGAAAAAAAGACTCAATCTTTGGCAGCAAGTTTTCTTAGGCAGATTGCCAGTATCCTGATTCAATGTTTATGGGAACATCTTGAAATGACTCCCAAATTAATGACTGTATCTTCCATCACACCAGTCTGATGTCTGAACATGAGGAGAAATAAACAATAGTTAATGATCTGGAAGCTGCTGGCAGTTACAGTCTTAGTTCTGTTTCTTATTTTCACTTACTAGCAGCAAACTGTTCTGATCAGATGTTTATCTTTGCAAGATGTATGCAATGGAAAATTGCACCTCAGATTGCTGTCCATTTCACAGTCTCTTTGACACACAACAAAACGATTTTGTTTTTATTTCATAGCTTTGCTTTCAAACAGAAGCTTTTTTTCTTTCTTTTCTCTCTCTCCCTTTTTCTCCCTGTGACAGACTCCAGACACCTGAATATACTGTACTGTGGTTTTCCTTGTGAATGCAGCAGGAACATGTGCACACCTGTGCAAAAAGGATTTTTCCTGCCCAGTGCCATTGAGTAGGCCAAACTGCTGGGGAGAAGCAATTAGTTTTTTACATAAAGCAGTCAGATGATATATTGTCTTCAGATTCTCATTGAGTGAATATATAAATATGTGATACGAAGCGCTTCTGTGACTTCAAATGTAATGGCACAACTGGCTTTTAATTTTTTGTCCCTACTGTGTATTTCTGAATGGAAATACTGTTTTATTGGGAAGTGTGGATGTATATATTTATAAGCTTTGCGTCTGCTGCAGTATATAATTATATGCAGAGGTAAGATCCATGTGATAGATTTCACAATTGTGATAAATGTTTTCAAAGTCAGTTCTGTATTACCTAATTCTAACATTGGAACCAAATCTCTTCAGGTCCCTTAGCAGCTTCATAGGCTCACATGTTTCTACACAGTGCTTTTTTATTTTTGTGAAGGAGTGTTTTGTAGCAACCGCATGTTCAGTACTGGAAGGTTGCCTTGACTCATCAAGCCTGAGCCTCTGATGTTACAAGCCACCATGTTGAATAAACCCTTTTAAGAGCTTCTTTTTCTTACTTGTTCTCTAAATGTAGAATTCTACCACCAAGATCAAGTGAAAATTGTTCATTCTCTTGTGGATGTATTCTGCAGCTTTTTGTAATATTCTTTTTGCCAATGGGAGAGAGTGTGGCAGAGAGATGTGTTTTGTATTGTCATTCCTCTTCTAAATTTGTATTTCTAATCCTTAATGTATTACAAAGAATGGTGCAAATCAGCATTGTAAAATTCTGCCTAATTCAATTTAACAATCTTATTTGAAAAAGTATCCCATATCAGTTTAGTCTTTTTCTTCTACTGAGTACCCCTTTATTTTGACTAATTGGTGCTAAAAGACTAAGACCTATAGCTGTGTTGTATTGGGACATAGCTTGCTTCAAAAGTAATGCCTCCTATTTATTTACGTAGAAACTGCAGCAGATACAAAGAGCACAATAATTCTTATTCTCAGCTACAAAACACTGTTTTTTGTCCTCGTCACCTCTTAGCTATGGGTTTTCTCCAGGCGTGAGCAAGAGCCTGCATAATGTGCTCACAACAGTCTACATGGCCATCCCAAATATGGCTTGTGTCTCTCACATCACTGTCACCACTGGTGAAATGTTCCACTCACCACCTCACTGTGCTCACATCCTCTGTTTGGTCTTCATAAGATTTCAGCAACCACTGAATGTCAGTGGATGGAATTTTTTCCTCATGGGGGAAGAATTCAGTGACACACCTCAGATGCCACTGTATCAGACTGCCCCTCTGCTGCTATCTGTCAAAAGGTAACAAACTGTATTCGAATATGGTAGGAAGGTTCAACCTCTGCTGCCATTTGAACGACATCCACCTCTGATGTTGTGGGCCAACATAATAAAATAGGAGGCATTACTTTTGGAGCAGCCTTTACGGTTTTTTTTTTTCATGTTGCTCTGATATTGGTCTCAATATGATGTCTGAGAAGTTCTACTGATCTTACTGGCCTTTCTAATCATTGGAGATGATTTTAAAATGCTTCATTGCTGTGTGTAACTTCTCCCGCTAAATATTAGAATATATTAGTTTCTTACAGACTTAAGTCTCTGCTGGCTTTCTTTCTACTTGCTCTCTTTGAAGCTTTTAATTCTCCTCTAGTTATGTTATGAGGCACATCAAGTCTGATGATTGGCTTCAAACCCTGGTGGGGTGGTTTTGCTAAATGACTTAGTGAGATGTGATTCTTTATTGTCTCAATTGTTGTTTTTTTTTCTGCTTCAAATGCTCTTTCCTGAAATATCCATGTTATGCGTTACCTTCCATTTATCATTTCTCAGCTTGAGAGCCCTTATAGAGATTGCTTGCCAACACTACTGATGACATCCCGAGCCATTTTCAGTTCAGAATTTCGGAACTGTCGTGTGCAGTGTATGTAGTCCCACAAGAAAATACAGACTGTTTTATATTATGAAGTAACAAAATAGTTTTTTATTGAATTGATTGCTGAATTTTGAGTAAGTGTTATTTAATTTTGCTCAAAATGCAGTCTGAGAAATGAGAAGAAAGTTTTACTGGGGATGAAAACTTGACTATCGTCTGCTGAGTGCGCGTATAAATTCACCTGATGTGAATTCTTTGAAAAATAACTTGTGTGTGTATCAGGTTGTAAATCTTAATGATACTCTTGCATTCCTCTGTGGAAACATGGATCCTCTGTTTCCTTTTGCTATGTGACTGTATACCAATGTAAGCAGCATGGGGAATGAACAGGAATGGAGATGGCCACAAACTGGAACACGGTTCTGAATGAACATGAGGAAAAGATTCTTTACTGTGAGGGTAACAGAGCACTGGAACAAGCTGCCCAGAGAGATTGTGGTGCCCCCTTCTCTGGAGATATTAAATGCCCATCTGGACACCTTTCTGTGCAGCCTACTGTAGGGATCCTGCTTTAGTTGGTCGGACTCGATGGTCTCCAGATGTCCCTTCCAACCCATGATTCTGTGATTATATAAAGCAAAAGTAATTAGCCTGGATCTACACATGGATGAAAATAGTCTCTTTAAGACACATCTCTTACAACTACTATAACAAAAAATGAAATTAAATTTTCAAGATTCATATAATATAATTTTATGTAGTAAGAAATGCTCATGAAATTAGGGCTACTTGCCAGACCACAAAGACTTTTCCTATTCTGCAGTTTTCTCTGTGTTGGAGGAGAAGCGAGATTTAGCCAGGCTTGCAGCTGAATTTAAAAGAGAACTTCTTTTGAGGTTTGGCAAATTCAATGTAGTCTCAATCACAGCAGTCACATTCTGCACCTCTGCACTTTCTGGTATCTTGTGGTTTAAACTAATAGAGTAGATACTGTATATATGATCTCTGTGGCAGAAATAACTGTATTTTATAGTCATAAATACATCCCAGTCTTTGTGCAATTTATTCTTTCATCTTGATTTTTTTTTATTTTTGCTTTTGTTGAATTTCTCCTTTTATGCTTAGAACTTAATTTGGCATTAATGTCCAAGGCAAATGGGCAACTACAGTTTGCTGTTTGACTCATTTAAGCCAGCCACAGAAATGAGATAAGCATTTATTATGAAATCACTTTCCAGGCATATATACATTCCCTTTCCCTATTTAGGAAAGATTTATAGCAAAGGGTATTCAGGGCATTAGAATGGTGAATTCTACTCTGGAATTACTGATGTGCATTTATTCTTTCACCCAATTTTACATCAGCAGTTATTTCTATTTTATCCAGCTGTAAATAAGATGCATAGATATTTGGTGGCTGATGGTGGAGGGAAGAAGAATCAAATGCGCATGGATGTGATGCTATGCTGGGTATATCTAGCACCAGAAATGATCTGACCTAGCTGCTGTAGTTCTGGTTTCTTGGCTTAGAGTAGATCTTTTACTTTCTTTTTTTTTTAAATGGATGACTAGGTCCATAAAGAAATTATATACCCACATTTGAAAAATCTGTGTTGGTGTCCCATATGAAGAGAAAACTTCATAACACAGATACAGTAGAAATGGTCTAGTTACAGCCAGAGATTGTGATTTCTAACTTGAATTAATAAATGTTTTCCTTAAGTACTACTACGGAATTGAGCAAAAGATTTGGAAAAAAAAAAAAAAAAAAAAAACATTATAAAAATCAGAATAAAAGTGTACTATGTTTGAACATGGTGCATGTTATACTGGTAAAAAGATTCAAAGCCATCCCAAAAGTCATTTAGAAGTAGTAGTAATTTTCAAATGCTACTCCTTCTGTTTCTGCTTCTCTTGCTAAGGTTTGAAAGACTGTATTTTCCACCAATTGGAAGCTGGAATTCTGGACAAACTGGTCACAATTTTAAAATAATAAACATTTGATACACAACGTGCTTTAATATGCAGAAACCATATGCACTACTGGTAGTATGTGATATATGTTTGCCAGTGTAACTTTTGCATGTAATGAAGTACCTAGCTGTGTGTTAATGTATTTTACCATGTGATAACTTTAACAGAAGATCAGTTGGCAATTTTAATTCATTTCTTAAAACTTCAACAAAAATAACTTTTTATTGTGATTGCAATATCCTAATTGAAAAGTTAAACGATAATGTATTATCTATAGGGAAAAACCACAACTAAATGGATGAAAGACCATACAGGATAAGTGGACAAATGTAGGCAATCATCAACTCACCCTTTTTGTAGTATGGCGGTACAGATATAATCAAAATTGGACAAGTGCTCATGGATTTTAAAATGGAAAGGATTGATATGTATCCTGTACTTGGATCTTCTGCCTAACAGATGTGAAACAAGCTCACCATGTAGCTAACGTGTTCAATCTGTAATACATCTAGCTATAAAATACTAAACCTTGGTTTCAAGTGATGGTGAACTTTGTTCAGTTTTATTTTTTTAAATAGCCATGTTTTAAAAATGTTTACCTCATTGATAATGAGATCTTTGGATCTCATTTGCTCTTTCTCTGCTTGATGCAGAGCTGTGGACTATTAGAAATTTCCACTTTGTAGATGTTAGTCTCATTACTGCTTTTGGCTTTGTGTATGCTTTGCAATTTTGACAGTGCCAGAGTGCCCCCCACCTACAAGGCTGCTTCATTGCTCTGAACACTGGAGCACCAGTCACTTCTGCACTCTGCTGACAAGCAACTTTGAGAAAAACTTCAAATGCTGTAATAAGGAGCTTCTTGAGGTTTTTTTTTTTTTTTTTTTTTTTTTTTTTTTTTAACCAAGATCTGCTTCAATTTGGCCATGAAGAATTATATTCAGTATTGGAACACAAGAAACTGCAAACATTAAAGAGTGGTTTTTTTTTTTTTTTTTTTTTTTTTGTATCAACCGTTTTTCCCAGTGTATAATTATGCAATTATTTAAGTAATGAAGTTTTAAGCTGGTACATGCCTGTTACTTCCTTAAACTTTTTCTATTAAAACGGCCTTAAGCATTTTGCTTTGTTTTATATTTACTGCGTTTCCCAGAATAATTAAAGCTTAGTCATTCTTTATAATGTTACACAGGTAGCAGCATAGTCCTGGTTCACAATCACAGGGGTAGAGCCAGGTATTCATTCAGTCTACTTTTGTAAGAGCAGCAAGTTCTTGACAAAATTCTCGACTTTACATATTGCATAATGCAAGAAAACTCTGTATTGGAATATCTGAAGTCACATTCATAGTTGCATAAAGAAATATAATTTCCCTGATTGCAGTATATAAATGAGACTGCACCAGCTGAGCAACTGGGCCTATGCATTTGACATGTCTTTGTATTGTGTGAGCAGTACTGTACCACGTAATGTTACAAAAAGCTGAGACAGATTAACTAGGTCACTGTTCTTCATGGGGCCTTTGAGAATTTTCAAACATTGGTGTGTGTTTTCAAGCAATGCACAAGTATCTACTGTAGGGATTGTGCCGACATTTGTAGACCTACTTGCATGAATCTTAGCGGAATGCCTTGGTTGGCTGAAGTGCTGAAGGCAGTGTTACAGCTTCATTTTCTCTTCCCCCCCCTCCACCCCCTTTCTGGACTGTGGTAACATTCTTTCAGACTTCACTATTACATTGTATAACTATCTTGAAGTTTATCTAGTTCTGATCTGCGTCATTTAGGAAATGCTGCTTTCATCTGGGAACTCATAATATTCAGTCAGTGTGTGCCATTCATAACTAAATAGCCTCTGCTCTTCATTGTTCTCTTAATTAATAATTGTTGATTGGTTTGACTTGCTGCACATTGTTGCCAGTCATGATCAAAGAAAATCCAAGATTAATCTGCTAAACTAGATGTCAGATTAGTAAATTCCTCTGTGTTATTATGAAGATTTTTTCTCCCTCAGTAAAAAGCCTGTCAGGGAATGATGGCTTGGCTATACCTCTGGCAGGTCAGTCCAAAGGTCACTCTCTGAAAACATGCACACATCAATGCAATAAAGCGTGATGACTCATTTATATTCAGTTTATAATTCTAAACACTGTCTTCATGAGCATTAGTCAGGTAATGGTGAGAGAAAGATAATTTAATCTAATGTGATTGCTCCTGAATACAGCTGAAGGAGGAATTTATAGCCTTATCACATAGTAATGCCTGTGGGTTTCTCCCAGGTCAGTAGTGGAATCAGTCAGCAAAAGAGACTAGTTCAGTTAGTCCAGCCAGTGCATCTCTTCTGTTTCTTTTCCCTGTTGATCAGGGCTTTATTGACAAAAAGAGGATGAGGCTTCAATTTACAAGAGTAACAAATAACAAATAAGTAGTGGGCTGTGGCCCCAGCTAGAAACCAAAATAAATTTCACTAAATTCCCTGCTACTCAATAATCTATTTTTTTCCTCTTACTATGTGTATTTTATGAAAGGGATCAAAAAACCACTGACTAGCAAATAACATAAATACAGTATCATATGTGTAACTGTTTTATAAAACAGTCTTGTGCTGCAGCACTCTTGGAGACCCTGGGTTCCTCCCTGTTCTTCTGCAAGAACACTTTGCAATCTGGGATTGTCACACTGTATTTGATAACAAGGATAGATTTCAGCTGGTGATGATCCTGTGGTGCAAGCTTCTTTCATCCTCCTAGGCATGCTGCAAATCCTTCCTTTCTCTGTCTACCACCTTGTTAACTGCGAAAGTAGAAAGTTTAACTCAGTCTTTCTGCTTAATGCCTAAGAGGTGTTTCAACAAATCTCCTGTTTTCAGCCTTTTTTTCATCTGTGCCGCCTGCATTTGGTTCTGGAACCTATTGGTTGAGATGACAGATTGAAATGATTCCTTCCAGTGACATAGAAGCCCAGTCAACCCACTACATGGGTTTCCACGTAGTTCCACTTTATGAAATGCTTTATTCTCTCCAGAAATACCTTTTTAGTGGAAGAAAATAAATGTTTCACACCTGCCTGCTTGTCCATTTTATTTGTCTCATTTTGACCATGTGTCAACAGGACAAGTCTTTGTTTTGGTCTATTCTCAAGCACTTGATGGCTTTCACAATAGTAGAAGAGTTAATGTGTGTAGCTGCTTTAGTGGTAAATCTGTCACAGCTTATACATTTTCCCATACCTTCTCTCAGAGTTCTTGATTGTATTACTTTGCTAAGTTCTTATCTGAGCACAAAGTCTTCTGTAATTCTTCTTCAAATTTGCTACAGACTTTGTGGTATCATTTGATGCTACAAAGTGGCATCGTGAGCTGTTTCTAATTAATTATATTCAAATTAGTTTTTGAGAATTTATGACCTCTTACCTAGCTTTAAGTTTAGGATTCTGTTAGTATCTTGAGTACTTCTATTTCATACCATTACTGTCTTCAGTAGTCAGGAAAAACTGTGAACTGTAAGATATTTTAGGTAAGAGAACACAGACTAATAATCACATGCTTTTATCAGTGTTTTAAGAGCATTTTCAGAGAACTTTTTTGACCGCTCTGCCTTTTGTGTTTGTTTTGTTTTATTGACGCTATGTATGACTGAATATTTAAACTCCCCCATGGTTGTTCCCTAGATTGTTTTTGGGTTTTTTTTTTTTTTTGCTACTAGCTCAGTATCATGTATAGTCAACAGATTAAATATCATTGATACTCTTATTAAATGATCTGAAAGTATTTAAAGTTTAGTTCAAAGGTAAAGAAAGAGAAATGGTTAGGTTGGTATTTGTCACGTTGTATACCTTGGTTTCCTTTTAAACTTCAGTGCAGTTTACTCATTTTTCCTCTTCTTCTTCAGAGAATTTCTGGATGTATTAATTTTTGCAGCCTAATTGCTTTCTACCATAAATAAAAAATATTTTCCGAAATACTGGGGAAAGCAGTGGAGTTATGAAGGGGCAAAACGCATAAAGCGTAATTACTCTTTTTTGTTAGAGGACGGATGACCCAGACTGACGTTGAAGGAGCATCATAGCTGGAAAATTTGAAAAGAGATGACTACTTCTTTCATGTTATTGATTTATGGCAAAGTTATTTTATTAGAAATCTTTCTGCAGACAATTGCTGATTTTCTTTGGGCAGAAATCTGTTGTTTGCTTTCTGTTTGTTTTATGTAAGTCCGTAAAACACAACAAAATTAGAAGATTTAGTTCATTCTAAAATTGGGAAGAAGGCACTATTTTCTCCTGATTTATGTTTTTACAGGCCACAGTACTTCCAGGGGCTGCAGTACTTAAATGCTCCAAGGATAGTATATGGTTTCCTGTAAATCTGTAAACTGAACTGAGGTCATTTTGCACCTGAACTTTTCCATGCATGTCAGCAGATTGCTGTAGTTTCCTTAAGACAAAAGAAAAAGCAGAGCAGCTGAAAATAATTAATATTGAACTTGACACATCAAAAATGTAATTTGTCATTTGTGATTAAAGCCTTTATCTTTAGTTCTATTTTTATATCCATCATGGGTCTCCCTTAGCTATCATTAGGCTCCACATGGTTGGAGTAAGTCTGACCTTTGATCCACCACTATAGACAATGGGATTTTTAGCTGCTAAATTGGAACCCGAGCTAGTCACAACAGCGTAGATCGACAAAAGTAAGCTTAGCTAATAAAATAATGATCAGCTTAGCTACTCTGACTAATTTTTAAGCCTGTGTGGCTAATATAGATGCTGATCTGCAAAAGAATGATACATTCATAACAGAATTAAACATCAAGGATTCACATAGTGGTCATTTGATCTGATGTGAAAAATGTAAGATGGTGGGAGTGTTACATGTTTTCAGTGTATGCATATGCTAATAAGTTGAGAAAAGAATAATAATTTTACAAACAGCTTATATTTTTTTACTTTCTCTGAAGCCATCTAGTTTTTCTGACTGCTACTGATATTGTGGTTACTAATTTTCTAAACACTGGGATGTTTGACACATCCCTGTCCCATCACATCGTTGACGTAGCACCGCATATCCCCCTTGATGATCATTGTAAGCCCCATTCTCTCATACTGTGTATAAACTGAAGCAAAGCATAGAATATGATAAATGAGTGTTTCCATTACCATGTCTTTTTCTCCGTACAGGTATGTATAGCTAGAAGTCACTAGTATTTTTCTGGGTTGACCATAAGTGGTGTTTTTTCAGAAGCAACCATTATTTAACTTACACTTTTGTTACAGAGAAGCTGAGACTACAGTAGGAAGTCACTTTGCCAGTTGTTTAATTTCAGTATCTCAGTTAAACCTAGATTAAGTTTTTTGTGGTGCAAATTACTATGAATGTGATGACAAACTCTATTCCATAGCCCTGTGAGCTTACTGAAAATGTCCTACCACTTTCCACAACAATAAAATCATAAGCAAAGTCTTAGCTTGCTCTGTTAAGTGCAAGTCCCTCGTGAATAGAGTGAAGGCTATTAGATTTGTAGTCTCACTGTTAAGTATTTTTATGGTAACAGTTTTATTATTCTAAGGTGATTAACAGGCTTCCTCTTCTTCTGCAAGTGATTGTGAGTTAGTCATTATTTTAGGCATCTACATTTTCATTATCAACATCTGATCATAAATAACTTGCAGTTTCTGAAGATACGAACAATAGTTAGCAGAGAGTTACTATCCAGAAGACCAAATTCCCCTCTTTTCTCTGCAAATGCCTCCATGCATGAAGCAGTACTTAATGCAGAAATGTTGACCACAGAATTATAGAATGGTTTGGGTTGGAAGGGACCTTAAAGACCACCCACTTCCAACCCCCAGACATGTGTAGGGCTGCCCCCTGAGCTCAGGCTGCCCAGGGTGCCATCCAACCTGATCTTGAGTGCCTGCAGGGATGGGGCACCACAGCTTATCTGGGCAGCTGTGCCAGGGCCTCACTACCCTTTGAAGGAAAAAATTTCCTCCCAAAAGCTGATCTGAATCTCCCTTATTTTAGTTCACATCCGTCCCCTCTTCAGACCATGGTCTTCTCTATCAGGCCATGTAAAAAGTTCATCTCCCTCCTGCTTGTAAGCTCCATTTAAGCACTGGAAGGCCATGATGAGATCTCCCAGGAGCCTTCTCTTTTTTGACGACTAAATGTTTGAATCTTAGCATTGGAAGACTGAAAGCATTGAAGTGGCATTGTGTTCCCTTGATGTGTTTTGACACAGGTACCTTTTTCAGAGCAGGCACCCATGCGTTTAAGCTACATAGCTTGCCCTTTGCCATGGCGTATGTCTGTTCAGCTGTGGTGATCTTAGATCCCACTGAGACATCATCATAAATTGGACATTGGGCTCTGTCACCAATTTTGTCCTTTCTTTCCAAGTTAAAAACTAATTTACTCTTGTTTTAAGTTCATCTTGATACTTTTTAAGTATCAACTTTGCCTACCAATGTGTATCTTTCACTCTTCTTATTCAGAGAATAAGAAGAATTCTTATTCTTATACACATATAAAGCTGATAGATAAAAAAGTGAAAAGCTCATCCTCTGTGACCTTTAGTGTTTTTATTTGTGTAAATTATTATTTGTTGAGACTTAATTTGTATGCAGTACTTGCATTTTTCATTTTTTCATGCGTTAGTTTCTCTGGGAATGTTGCCCTGAGCATATTAATGCATAATTCAGTGTTTCCTCTACCACTTCTTGTATCAACCTAAATAACTTGGAATGACTTGACATGGTCTAGTTTAATCTTCAGACTTCCTACAGAAGGTCAGAGAGAATTCAGAGCAATGGCAAGGAATGCAGGTTTCCAGCACATCATAGTACTGTGGCAGTTTTTTGATCTACCATTAGTAATTTTGATCAAAATTCAATGGGTTTTTTGACGGTCATCTTCAATAGGCCAAGCTCCTCATGCTATTTACCCCCAGTCCTTACAAACCTCACAGAACCGTAGAATTTCTTCAGTAACGGTTGAGTATTTTTCTGCTTGTAGATGTGTTGTTGAAGTGTTTTAGCCATTTTTGAGCAAAACCATGCCATGGAGAAGTGTTATGGCACAGTAGAGTTTCTCAGTCATGAAAATATTGTCCATGTGAAAAATAGCTGCATTTAGAATTTCTTCAGTATTAGACCCTAATCTCATCTCACTTGTTTCCCATGCAATACTGTTCTAGTTTTCTGTTTTTTGGTTCTCCTGGGTTTTTTTGCTTTTTTTTTTTTCCCCCAATGAAAAATCAGAAGTGTTAATAGCTATTTGAAAAAATGTGATTGTTCGTTGAAGAATTAATTATGTTTTTATTTAGATGTATTTAAAAAATTAGGCAATTTTATAAATCACCTTTCATCTGTGCATTCCCTTGCTTTTGCTCTAGGTTTTAAGTTTATTACATGTTGTCAATAAACCTAATTTTTTTTTTTTTTTTTTAGGTCTTCTGCTGAGCCTGCTCTGTGATGCACTACTGACACAGTAAGTTTGAGAAGGAAAATACTATTAAATACTTTATTACTGTTTGAAAGATGGTGTAGTTTAAGATTTTTTTTTGTATTTCTCAACTAACAAGGCTTTAGCAAGTTATTAAGGAGGAGAAGATTCAATTAAAAAGATATATCTGTTTTGTCCTCTCCAATTTCACCAACATCAGATCTCATGCAAAGAAATCACCATGTTTTTTATATTTTAAGTTACAGATATAAAAAAATATATGTAGTGAAATACTTAATGCACAGTAAATCTAGCTAAGCAATTATTTCTAAAATTTTTGTGATATTGCTCTTCAGGTGTAATAAGAAGTCAAAGTGAACCTAAAGGTTTCCATTTAAAATGACATCATACTACTTTTTTTTTTTTTCCTT
The DNA here is from genome assembly GCF_019232065.1 of Centrocercus urophasianus. Lineage (NCBI taxonomy): Eukaryota > Metazoa > Chordata > Aves > Galliformes > Phasianidae > Centrocercus > Centrocercus urophasianus. Next base: position 79,744,155 of record NW_024884142.1, on the reverse strand, counting down.
CTAATGGTAACAAAATTGTTACCACTCAAGGAAAATTCCTTGAGGAAAAAAAATTAATATTTTCTAAACAGTAAAATATGAGGTTTATTCTTGTAACCAGCACATTTTGTTTGAACTCACATATGGTTATGCTACAGTTGTGTAAGTGCTTACCACTTAGCTTTGAAATTGTGGTTCCAGTTTCATACCAATAAAACTGATTATTGCCCACTGATGATTTTTAAAGGGGACACAAGTCAGTTCAATTCATTTTGTTCTCTTCTCACTGCAATGTGGATTTCACCATTTTGTTCCCTTTACACCTGAAGTGAGAGTGTTAATATGATTCTTTGGCAACTGGTGTAGCTAGCTAGAAACAATCTGCCTGTTCACATTGGAACTGCTGAAGTTATAAAAATCAAACGTGCATGGCAGTCTGAAAATAGTTAAGTAGACTGTATTTTGAAGTCCTTAATAGCAGAGGCAAGAATAAAGTGGTCTTTCAGGTAAGTCATTGGAGTTCTTGCAGCTGCCTTCGTTGCGGTGGAATTAGACCTTACCTTTTAGAAAATATGATGAATGAGAGAATGTGTCTGCATAAGGTGTTTTTGAAAAATGCTTGCCTCTTTCACCCTGGAGATGTTTGTTAAAACTGTCAGATTCTACCATAACCTCTCAACAGTGACTGGAGTCTACAATTTGCATTGCATTCATATAGCAGTAGAGGCTTGGATGTCTCCAAGTTGCTGATATTTTAGATGCCCATCTTAAACATGTTGTGTGCTGTGATGATATTCTTTTAGCTGTCAGCTAACCTGGGTTCTGCAACACTCTGACCCTGCTTTGGTAGTTCTGCTGGTGCTTCTGTGCTGTTTGCACATCTGAAAGGTGACTGTGAATTTCAGATCTTGAATTCTATTTTGAATGCACCAACTGATGAGAGGTGAGGAGAATTTACAAATTGTACTGAGGGATTTCATGGCCTTAGGTATTTGTGCTACATCTTAGAAGAAGAATAGTTGCAACTTTGTTATCATGCTTTTTCCAGAACAGGCTAGACGGAAGTTGTAGTTGAATGTCACCAAGAATGAAAAAATACATTAAAATGTTGTTTTCTCTCCTCCCTCCCTATTTCATTGATTCCTCTTTTGATCTTTTGAGGGTTTTTGTTTTTTGTTTTTGAGAGGAGGAAGGTTACAAATAATTCTGTTTTCATTATGAAATTACAGGACAAAACTTTAATTAAACAGTTTGTACAGAAAGCAATTAAGATACCAAATGTTTTTCTCTTTCTAGCTGAATAGTTATGTCTTGTCTGAAGAAACACCAGTTGCATTGTGTATTTGTGTAGGAGGTTAAATCTTGTGTCAGAGGTTTGTAATTGACAGTTACAGTATGTTCCTGCAGCAGTTCCAGTGCCATTAAAGAAAAAAAAAGCCAAACAACAACAAAAAAGATTTTGCTGTAAATCTCTCAGTAGGTTGGGGTGCATTTTAAACCTCCACAAATGCAGTCTACCGGCTCCCAACATTTTGCATTCAAGTATCTTAAAGCATCTCAGCAAAACAGTAACAATTAGTTCCTGGGATGTTTATTATAAAGGGATTAAAAATATTTCTCTTACTCTGATATAAACTAACTCAGGTCAGGAAACCTTGAGGTCAAATCATATAGATTCCAGAGGGCAAATATTTTAAAAGCCTAAGTCAAATTAAGAGCTAGGAGTTGCGTAGGCTCATGCGAGATTGTTATGAGGCCTTTGCAATTTTACAGAAGCTCTTTGGTAAAGAGGGACTCTGATTCCTCTGAAGCAAAAGTATCCTTTGCGTTAGTTTTTGTTAACTGTGGAAAGTTTCACAGCTGTAAATAGAGAGTAAAAATAAGAGAAGAAAAAGATTGCACATCTGAGCACTTCTCACATGAAAATAAAGCATACTGCTGCTTGTAAGCATCTTTAATACTGCAAGTTCTGACCTGATTGAAATGTTCTGGCATTAAAATGTAGGAGAGGATCAAAACTGGGAATTGTAATTCTCTCTCTCTTTTTTCTTTTTTTTTTTTTAATGGAAATCTCTCCTCTGTATGAACAGTTACTCCTGTTGAACTTTGTTACAGAGTTTGCAGGTGGTATTTAGGTAGCTGTTGCAGGGCTAGCTCCACATCACTAGTTGTGCTGAACTTAACTTTGTCATGGCTTCTAGTAGGGCAAAGGCATCAAGAATTGTTGCATTCTAGTGGGACAAATGCAAGGGTGAAAATGAAGAGGCTGAAGAAAATTCATGGGAACTAAATTAAAAGCAGTATAAAGTGACATTAAGATAACCTGGAAGGGCTCTGCCTTTTGCCTTTACTCTATTGCGTTTTGGTATCTACTTCTAGGCTGTGGCGAGATGCCAGTGTCAGATGAATTCCATCGCATAGAACTGATTGATATATTTTTTTCCACCTTTGAAGGTCTATTTTATTTTTGTTGTAGGATTCTCATAGTTGTGGTGCAATGTAGTCCAGATAAAATTTCTAAGAAGTACATTGTTATCATGAGCCAAAGTGTCATTGTCTAGGAATAGTTACTATTTCTGTTTAGGACTGAGAGAGAAAGCTGGAGTCAAGAGGAACATGTCTGGGCAGAAGCGTGCTTTCCTGTATAATGAATTAAAATTTCTACTCTGGCACCCTGTACTAAGCTATACCTTTTACTGAATTATCTGTAATACACGAGGTGAGGTCAAGACTTTCAGCTTCCTATAACATCTAGGAATGAATTATCCAAAATTCATTTGTCATCTGAATGAGAACAAGAACAGCTTTTCAAGGAACTAGACAACAAACCAAGTCAAAACATTGTTCTTATCACCTCTTGGTGAGAAATGGAAGCAACTAAAAGCACTAGTTTATACTCTTCGTGGGAAAATCTTGACATTTGTCATGTCAGTGCACTTTCTTTTTTTTTTTTTTTAAATGCATAGACATTCCAAATTACAGTTGTTTCATATAAAAGAGGAGGATTATTTAAGATGGTGTAAATCACTGACTTTTGAATAGAACATTTTTCTTCTGGCTTGACAGTAAATCAGGAACAATAGGGATGTTTGTCTTTAACTTGCTCTGTAAAACAGCATTTGTCTCAACAAGTTTGTCAGGCAGTGTCTGTTGATTCATGACTTCAGACAAACAGTGGAAGGAACAATTACCGTTCTCCAAAGAAAACAAACATATTCATAGGTATGTGGCAATTTTGCTGGGAATCACGCATCAGGCAAGTTAATATAGAAAGCAAAATAGAAAATAAAACATAGAAATCCCCAAAGCTTAAGCCAGGAATTCAGAAAAGATTAAGCTGAGGTTGTTGGTTGTTCACAGGAAAACATAGCACATCCGACTTTTGAGTGGTTAACAAGTACAGTAATATGAAGAATAGATGTTGCTGTAGCGCTTTTATTTCATGACTGTGATTGTTATTCCATTGTTCCTTTATGGTGTTTGTGAAGGAACACAGATGAAAAGAAAATGAAGATGAGAGTTCCTTAGGAAGTGGCTTCTTTCTCTCTGTCTTGTTTTGGTTTTTTGCTTTGATACTGTATGTGATAGAGCTTTGCTGTTTGTGATTGATGGAGAAAAAGATTAGTGAGTCTGAAGCAGTGGAAATATTGAGAGTGTTCTGGTTGGAGGCTGTGTAGTCCTCTTAAAAGGAATATGAGAAGAAAAATCCTGACCTCTTTGAGGTCAATGGCAAAGTTACCACTGACTTTATTAGGATAAGGATAGCACCTTGTAGATGAAGAGTTAAGGAAGATAGAGGAAAGAGAGTCGGAGATCTTACGTGTCCAGAGGGAATGACAGTTTCTAAGAGAAATAATCTTCACAAGGTTGATGCTTATTTCTATTAAGAGATAATAGGAAGCACTTCAGTGCCACAAGATTTCTGTTTTTTCAATAGGAAAACTGTAACCAGAATGTATTATCTTTTCCTTAAGTGTATAGTGCTTAAAAATAATACTGAACAACTGAGGAACTGGGAAAAAAACAAAAACAAAGCAAGAAAACCTGAGCTTTGTAGTACACCGTTCAATTTCAGTTCTTGTAACCTTCATTTGGAAGGCAAGTAAGGAATAAATCTAGGCATGGCAAGTATAATTGTAAGACAGTTTCTTCAGATTTCACTTAAAAAAAAAAAAAAAAAAAAAAAAAAAAAAAGATTTATCAATACTTAGAGTCGATAAGAGTGAGTGACATTAATTATGTTGAGTTTTAGTTTTAAATGATAGTTTCTGGAATCAATTCTACATTAGAATAACCCGGAAACAAGTCGGAATTTCTATTTATAAAAAAATTTGGTATGTTCCCCATTGGAAATATTCCAAAATAATTTAAAGTAAACATAAATGATCCAGAAAACTCCTCAGCTTGCTTTCTTAAAGTTATCAAGTGGAGGTGATAACAAAGGTATGCTGATTTAGGAGCATTTTCTCCTGGCAGCATGCCACTTACTACCTTAAATTTTTTCAGTTGCTGACCTTACAAAAGAGACTCTTTTCTGAAAGGGTACTGAGAATGATTACTGAAATTCAGTTATATTCTCTTTGCCTAGTGCCAAATGGGAATATATACTTAAATCATGTGTGGACTGAGAGTCTTTTTCTGATTAGTCAAAGTTTGTGGTTTGTTTTTGCTTTCCATTTATCAGTATTTTTACATTACACTAGCTTGTCATATTGTTGAATGCTTCCTCTAAGGCTTTTCCTTAAGATAAAGTACATTTTAATCTTTTCTACAGCTCTGATTTATTCTTTATTCTATCTGAACCATTGCAAAATAGAGGGTTTCCTGGGGAATAATTATATTTCATCATGAATCAATTCTTATTATTTATATTTGTCCACAATTGAAAAAAAAATACCTTTTCCTGTCAGAAGGAGTGTGTATGTCGCTTCTGTAGTGCATAATATGCAACCAAAATAAAATTGAAATACCAGTTTTATTTACTGCAGTATTAGCCAACGTACACTAGCATAGTTACCTTCTCAGTTTAAAAAATGTCTTCATGTTTTATTGAGGAAAACATGGAAGTCAATTTGGTATTCATGGCATGCAGTAACATGGATTGATTGTTTTCCTTGGATAGTAAATCTACTGAAGCTTGTGAACCAATAGTGAGAAGTTTTATTTACTGGTGTTTATTGATTCTTGTGCTATTTATCCCCTCATATATAGTTCAGGAAGAACAATAATAACTTAAGCACACCAATCTTCTGAGCTACTGAGCCGTATTACATTTGCTTGTCTAAACACAAAGCTATAAAGCATAAAAAGCTATTTAAGACATTTCTGCATTTAATTGCCATCTTGAAGTCTTGCAACCACGGAGAAGTGTACCATCTCTTTAAATAAAAACAAAAAAATCAAGCAGTTTTTCTGTGACTGTTCTTTGGTTGTAAAGGACAGGATCCAAAAGGCATAAACTTTTATACAGGACTGTCTCTAAGAACAATCAGTAGGAAACTTAAGAACTTTCTTCAGATTGACATAAAACTTTTGTTGACATAAGTAAGATTGTAGAAACTCAAACACTCTGGAAGTTTCAGAAAAAATGTGCTGATCAGTGAACCTATCAAGAAAGGATTTACCTAAATGCTGTTCTCTCAATATGATACTAGTAAATGTCTTGCTTATAGGGTGGAAATTTTTTTTCTAAAGTTGTATCACTCCATATATAATGATAATTAACTGTTAGAAAACCTCATGTTCCCTCTAAAGTTTGGATAAACATTCAGACCTGAACTGTTCATGTTACATTACCTATTTTAGACAGGAACATACAGGAAGACCTTGTTCAGCTTCTAGTTGTTTCTATAAAACACACATTTCTGTATCTACATAATAAATTTAGAGCCACTTCACAGCCAATTTCCTCTTGTTTCTTAGATATGTGTAAACATATCTCAGATGTAAGAACTGCTGTGAGGTATCCTAGGATGCTCCTGAAGTCCTGGACCCCATTTTACTTAGGCTTGGTCATTGTGCAACCACTGTAATGGTTTTATGGAACACTGTAGGGGAATTGTAGACACTGGGCTATCCAAATGAATGAGCTATGCATATCTAAATCAGAGCTTGCATTATTTGTGAATGTACCTTGGTGGATCAGAAAATCTCTCACTTTGTTATTACTTACTTTTTTTTTTGTAATGAAAATTTAAATTCTTCTTAAAGATTCTGGAGATGAGAAGGAGGGAGGTGAGACAGAATGTGTGATGGAAAAATGGATAAAACTGTCGTAAGAAGTGGGCTAAGTAAGAAGTGAGCTTTTATACAAATGTTTTTTAGATAATCAACGTATGACTTGTGAAAATATAAAGAGGAAATATTGGGAGAAAATTTTCCCATTAATTTGTTATGCAATAAAACACAGGATTCCTCCTAGACATCCATCCTTCTTCAAAAGTAATTACTTATCTCTTGGAAGCTTTTCATTTTAGCTACTATTCTTTTTTTTTTTTTTTTTTTTGTCATTAATTTATAAAATATGAGAAAATCTTCATGTGTACACTCGTAACAGTGTGATAATTTAGTCTTCTTCCCTGACAGTCTCCTACCTGTCAAGCTTTTCTGGGGTGGATCACTCCTGATTGCTGCTTTGGATGTTATTCAAAACGTATTTGGATTCTGAATAGGTCACATATATTCCCGCTATTTTACAGCAAATACACAGGTTACAAACAGCTTGAAAAATATTTGTAAGCTTATTTTCCTGACATAGATATATATTACTGGTATACTGTTTTCGCTTTACAAGTTCCCTCCAAAAAAGACCATCTTTTAGTAAGCCATATTTTGTGGTATGGTCTGGGTTTGTGCTGCAGCCTTTTCCAGTGCGAAGGTAATACAGTAGCCTTCAATGTCTCATTGGTTTTCTGTTTTCATGGGATTTGTAGGTAATGTGCTTATGGCAAATTTGATCGAACTGGCTAATAAGTTCAGAAGTAGTTCAAAGGTGTGCCTGGATGTGTCTTGCTTCCACAGCAGAGGGCCTGAAAATTAATACCATAAATACAGCCTTGGAGAAAGCTACAGGAGACTAGAAAATGCTGTAAATATATAAATTCATCTCAATAAAAATTTCTGGAGTAAAATAGTTTTATTGTACCGTACAAGATGATACTCATAAGTCTAAAAACTACAAAGCACAAAAAAAAATTCACTGACATAAATATTCTCAGTTTAATAGAGTAGTGTTGGCTGTATATTTGAAATTCATGAAGCTTTCATTTTATGATTATCAGCATGTATTGGAAGTAATTTAGATGAACGAAAATTCATTTTCAGTAATTAATTGTCAAATTATTCTGCTTTCAGTTGCATTTCCATCCTTTCTGTTCTGGGGGAGAGAAATATATCTTCTCCGTTAGCACTGAAGATTAGAATAGAGAATAGCGAGGGTTCATTAACTCCTGTTTATATTTCAGAAACCAGTTTTAAAGTGAAATAATACTATTGAGATACAGATTTTAAAAAAGCAGCACAGTTTTCTTCTAGTGGAGCAGCTATTTGCAAATCTATCCTCTGACTTCTGCTACAATTAAATGCAAACCTCTACTCCATGAACATATTGAATCCAGGTGTGAGCTCAGTCCTTCTTCTCTTCTGGGCCATTCATACAAGTATCCCTTTGTTGTTTGAACTTGTACAGCAGTTGTCATCAAACTACTACTCCTGATGATTTCAGAGGCCAGTCATTATTCATACCAAAGAATTTTATATTTATAACTTGCTCATAAATACAGCTAAGTGGTAGCTTAGCAGCTTAGTTATAACATACTGTATTTGTATTTGTAAGAGGTTCAACAAAGCAAAGTGCAAGGTTTTGCACTTGAGCCGGAGGAATCCCAGGCATCCATACAGACTGGAAGGAGCAATCCTTGAGAGCAGCCCTGTAGAAGAGGACCTGGCAGTTTTGATGGATGAAATTCTTAACATGAGCCAGCAGTGTGCTCTTGCAGCTTGGAAAGCAAATGGCATCCTGGGCTCCATCAGAAGAGGGGTGGCAAGTAGGGACAGGGAGGTGATTGTCCCCCTCTACTCTGCTCTTGTGAGGCCCCATCTGGAGTACTGTGTCCAGGTCTGGAGCCCCCAGTGCAAGAAAGACAGGGAGCTGTTTTAGAGGATCCAGGAGAGGGCAAACGAAGATCAGGGGACTGGTTCACCTCCCCTAGGGATACAGGCTGAGGGAGCTGGGCTTGTTCAGCCTGGAGAAAAGAAGGCTGCGAAGTGACCTCATTGCAGCATTTCAGTACCTAAAGGGAGCCTACAAACAGGAGGGGAATCAACTCTTTGGAAGTGTTGATAACTGCAGGACAAGGGGAAGTGGTTTTAAGTTGAGGGAGGGAAGGTTTAAGTTGGATGTCAGGGGAAAGTTCTTTACAGAGAGAGTGGTGAGGTGCTGGAATAGGCTGTTCCATACCTGACAGTGTTTTCTCATCTTCTAAGAATATTTTGGAAAAAAAAAAAAAAAATTAGGTTTTATTTGGCTTTCTGATCAGCAGATAAAGCAGGAAATATACTGGAGAAATATACCGAATTTAAGGTTTTATAACATGATAATAAACCTTTTACTGCTTTAGTGCATTTCTTGTAACCTTTTTGCAGATTTGGTTAGTGTTTTAAGTCTTTGACTTTCAAAATATTTTTGTTATTAAAATTCAGTTAGCAAATGTCATTAAACTCTTACTTTTGGACAGTATATTCTTGACATGCTGCTTAATGGAAAACTTGCAGTAGAATTTTCCTGCTAAGTTTGGGAAGATGTTTATTGTTAATATCAATCAAGAAATTTTATGAATATTATAAGTAGTTTACTCTTTGTACATAATCTTTTTTTTTTTTTTTGGTTTAGTTGTTTTTTGTTTTTTTTTTTTTTCTGTTGTAGAAATGTCAGCAGATTTTTTTTTTCTTTTTCCATCAAAAGTACATCACGGTTCTTCAAAACAAGTAATTTCACAGAGTTCTATTTAAAAATAACCACCACAATATCTTAAGAGGGCTGAAAGCTTTTGTTCCTTTTCAAACTGTTTACAGTTGCATATCACAGCTGTTAAAAAACCTCATTATTGAATGGAAATATCTTGTCAGCTCAGGGAGTCTAACAGCTAAAGATAGCCAATGAGGTTTTTAGCCCAGAGTTTTACTTTATATTCTTAAACACTGCCAAGACTCAGCCAAGGACACCCATTGCTCTCTCCTATCAGTCACTTGGGAATAGTCAGAATGCCAAGTGGAACAGGCTGTAACAAGGCAAGGTGCTGATATGGGCTGCCCATTCATTTTAAGGTCAGGTTCAGTGACAACACAGTGAGAGTCAGTCAGCAATAAAATATTGTCTAGTTCTGAAGAGGACTTATGTTTGTTTTTTGTGACTGCAAATCACAGTTTGAACCTTTTTGCATTGAGAAAAGCAAAGATTTTGTCACTTGAAGTTATTTTTGAAGGGAAGTAGAAGTTGTAGGTTCTGTCAGCCAATAACTGAATTATCAGGCAGAGCACGTAACATCAAGTGTAGCAGACGTAAGCAACCTTTACTTCAGAGTCTCTCATCACAATAAAACCAGTTTCAAAATTCCTATTCCTTTTGAAAGGGTAGCAGATTTTGCTGTCACCCATGACAGGTCCCTTCTTCCTGAGGCAGAAAGCTTCAAAGTGAGACCAAAGCTGTGAAAAGTAGGTAAGTTCTGGATAGCAACTGGATCTCATTCACACAGGAAAGAAAAATGTTGTGAATAGACAGACTAAAAGAATAATCTGGTACTTAAATAAGGACTGAAGTCCTTGAAGAGAATAAAGGAAGTACTGTATTTCTGGCTATCTAACTGTATCCCTCTCCGGTGGCAGTTTACTCTAAAGCTGCACATACATTCTGTGAGTAAACGTTCCTCTGCAGCAGTTATGTGTTCAAGATATTTAGGAGAGATGCCTCAGTATCTGTGGAAATGATTATGTTTTTTTGACCTCAACTGTGCCAGGCGCAGCACGTTCTGCACTACCAGAGAATCAACACCTTGCAGTATCAGACTCCTTAGTGATACGCCTTTATATCTTGGCAAAGCCTCTTACTAAGCACAACCAAGCAGTGGTACACCACACATCACAGTTGTCAGCCAGTCAGCATGCACTGACCACAGGGACTAAACAGTGGCTGGTTGAACATTTCTGCTTTAAAACCGTGTGGTTCCCAATGCCTTAGCAAAAAGATAATTTCAGTAACATTTACTATGAGAGCTCCCTGCTATCTCGTATTTGGAGTGTGTCTTATTGTTTCATGTGAGCTGATCTAGAGTATGCCATATAGATTAAAAAATTCCTTATTCATAGATTAGTTCTTGTCATTTCAGACAAGAGAGAACATTATAGGATGCCAATATCTAGTATTGTGTCTATCACTTCTAAACAAGGCAATGTGATTGTTCTTTAAGAAGTTAGGGAAGTACCATTACCATATTCTCCTTCTTGAATTAACAGTTCAACACTTTTTTCTGTATTTTTCCTAATGAAAATGTCATTTTTATGTTGTTGCCCAAACTAAGAATGTTTCATTATTTCTGAAGATCTCCCTATTTTATAGTAAAATATTTTTTAAAGCTTAAGATTTGTAAAATGTCAAATGGCTGTAGCTGCCATTTAACTGCCATTGTCATGCTGCCTGTGCTCTGAGTATTATTGCTTTATTAGTAGATCTGCTAATACAAGTAATGTGGATCAGGTAGCTTTCTAAACTTTTATTTGCTTTAATAACAGCGAATACTAAATTTCACTGGAGGAATTTAAGAAAAAAACTCAAGTCATGATGATTAATTAACTTTACTGTGCTAATAATGCTGAAGTCTTTAAAACGTTCTGTGTATTTGAAAGTTTTATGCAGAGTTCTACAGAGCATTTGCTTAGAGCCATTCATGCTCTTCTGCTGAGTGCACGCACTAACTTCTTGAGACAAACTTTTGCTTGTTTTGAAGCTGCCTGTGTTCTCAAATAAATATTTATATTGGCAATTACCCCGTTTGTTTACCAGTCATTCACAGATTGGACTGCATTTGGAAAAATAATTGCCTTGTATAAAGATGTTGTTTATTCTTTGACTGCATGTTTCTGCATTGCCCCTGTAGATGGCATTTCTAAAAACAATTCCAGATGGAAGATATTCCTGTATTCTCTAGTTGCTTTAAAAATAGATGCCTCTTTGTGATTCACAGGGATCTCTGTGCACCTCTGAGTTGACCTGAGCTATAAACACGTTATAAATAAAGTGTGCTGAAACAGTAGATATGCATTTTTTTTTTTTTGCCAATTGTCTTACTGGTTTGCTTTTCTCTCCTGTGAGACGTTAGAAGTAAATAAATCCTATCTAGAATTAGATGATTTTTAGAAAAGAGTATCTTAAGGGGCTTTGTGTATGTTTTTTTGTTTGTTTGTTTTTGGTTTTTTGGGTTTTTTTTGTTTTTTTTTTTTTTTAATTTGTTTACAGAAAAGCTGTAATCAGAATAAATTCATGAATCAGTTCACAGTTGTCAAGCTACAAATCTTTGTTTAAGGCACTGGAAGACTTAATTCTGCGCATTAAGATGAAATAGCCTTTTATACACAGAGACATGTCTTGTTCAATCTGCAAATACTGTAGCATGAAAATATAAGCTTTTTCATGGTGACAGATGATGGAAAAGCACTCCAACCTGAAGGCTGTAGTAGATCAGGAGTCCTCCTGTTAGTCTTCCCTGCACTCTGAGCTACTAGATGCAAAATACCTTGTTCTTAATTGGTTGTGCCCTTAAGAGTTCAAATGACAAGAGAGCTCCTTGATATGGCTTATCTCTTGATTGATGTGAGAAGAATCATTCTGACACGTTTCCCACGTAGCTCCTAATCATGCTGTAAAATCTTAGGCTTTATCAAGCAAAGTGATCATCCATTATAACATCATCACTTGCTGATGATTTCCTTGAGTTTCCTGTTAAAAATGAGGTGTTCAGAGAGTCAGCTTTGGCATCCAGGCTCAAAGATGATAACTGCATGGAATTTTTTAAGGTGGATATCCTGTTCTTATCAAGACTATACGGTCAGGCTTGTCTTTTTGGTTTTTCAAATACTTGATAACCTTTGTGTGTTTCCTAAACAGTTACTCATCAGAAATGTCTGTTACTTTCCAAAATGTTTAGTGCTTCTTAAATACTTCAGAAATGTTTAAGAACTAAGTATCTCAGAACTTTTAATGGACAGTGTCATAAAATGTGGCCTCTTTCTCAGTGGAACATAAAGAAACCAGTCTATTGCCCAACTAGTTAAAAGAGATCTGTAAGCTGCTGTCAGTTTTCAACTTCTCTGCTAGAGTAAAGGAAATATGAAAGGGTATCTACTAATAACATGAACCAAACTCCTCCTTGCTTTAGCAGCCATGTTGTTAATAGAACTACAGATGGGTGAATTCTCAAGCTGACTAAAGATGAGAAATGCTAAGTTAAAACTTGTGTAGGCCTCATTTAATCTTAAAGTGTGGCATTTGTGAAACAATGGTGTGAAATATTATCTGTACCTTTCAACAAAACTGAATGAAAGAGAAGCAGAATAATGGGTCATGAGGAGAGTATGAGCACTCTTGGATTGGTTTTGTTGTACAACTACTGCAGCCATGGAAGCTTCTCTTTTCTCTTTTCTGAGGCTACAGGCTTAGCAGACGTGATGAGGACTCATTCCTCTAATAAAGCTTTTCAGCATTTTTGCTGTATGGCCATCATTATAGGAAAAGTTGCTACTTATAGAAACTGCTGGGAGAAGGAAAGGTCAGACTGAGTACATTTTTGAGATAAAGGAAACGTAAGTTTCATAGGAAATAACACTGAGGAGCAAGGTGCTTAATAAAACAGCAGGAGGGGAAAGTAAGAGTTTAGATATCAATTTTCATATGAGATCTGCTTTCTTGGTTATCATTGGATAGGGAAGGGAAGATTATTTGGGGGTAAACAGATCTCACACAGACAATATACATTAAAATGTATAACATTCAGTTATAAAGCATTTCATTACTCTGTTCTGGGGGCTGATTTATGGTAAAACAGCACACAGCAGTTTTTGACGTTTCTAGGGTTTACAAAGTAATATAATATTCTCTGAATGTTTTCAAAACATAAAATACCTGGTAAAATGACCAAATAATTTACAGAGGATATGGGTTGGTGCGGTTTTTAATTTTTTTCCAAAAAGAATTTCTGTAATTCCAACTATTGAAAAAGTTTAATGAAAGCTTGCTGTTTGAGTTCTGAACTTTTTCCACTTTTATAAATATTCTGATTTGCAAATGCAAAATTCCAGTATTATCAAGATGGTATAATTTTGCCTACCAAAGTTTGATTTTGTCTGAAGAGCTTCTTTATTTTAAAGTGAAGTGCTTGTCAGAAAACTAGGCACTTCACACAGTCCCAAACATCACAGAGATTTAAGAGGTGGTGTTAGCTTTGTAAACATCCACTGCTTTATGTACACCTTGTTTTGCCCCATGCCCTGCCATAAAAGAAAGATACATGCAGTGTTACTTCCAAAGGAAGAAATATTTTTCCCTTATCTTTCCAAGCCTGTAAAAGCAACCCCAGGGATATTTTAAAGAAGATTATAGCATGTCCCACTGCAGACTTCAAATGTAGTTAACAGATGGTGTGCTATCTGTTACAGTGGAATTGCTGTACCATTTGGGTGTCATTCAAATGGATCACTTTCATGGACAGAGTAGGTACTAAAGGGCATATCTGTGTGTGTACTCAGATCACTGGAATAACTTCCTATGGCTGTTAAGGGAAAGAAACTTATCAACACAAAATTACGCTCAAAATTATGCCTGTATTTTTGCCATGGCAAATGTTAAAGAGGCAAAAATGAAAATGTCATTAGTAAGCATCCTCTACACCCTTGTTATTTCCTGACCAAAGCTGTAGAAGATGTAAATTTCTCTTTTTGTACCCAAAACAGAGATTGTGGAAGGTGAAAAATCCTTTCAGTTCATTACCATTATCTGCTGATGATGGAGGAAAGGGAGAGGGGAAGCTAGATCAGATTTGATTTTAAAAATAACATTGTCAGATATTCAGTGCAGAAAGAGCAGACATGAGAGACTCTTTTTGGGTAAGTTGCTGCTTGGTATTCAGGAAGTTTCATGCGTTGGTTGATGGGATTCACACTGCAGTCTGAGAAATAATCTGCCAGGAAAGATGGAATGAGTTCTGGAATCACACAACGAAAATGAGGTAAGAAAATCTGAAGCAGTGGAATGCAGTGGATCTTCATAGGTATAGATTTTTAGTCTCAGACTTTTCTAAAAAGAATTGAAGGGTTAATTAGAGCTCACAATCACTGTCATACATAGCAACAGTCAGGACAGTTTCTGCTTTCTCTTCAATGCAGCTATCAATTCATCTATCATTTGTACGCTCAGTTGTTTATCAACATTGTGAAATTCCCCTCAGATCCTCTTCCCGCTTCTAAGCCAGCATTCCTGATATGCTCTTTATAGCCCAAATGCCTAGACTGAGTCCCAGGCAATCTGAAACCAGCTGTAAACCTTACATTCATTCAGTGGGATTTGGAACAGGCCCAGCAACAAGAACATTGCAAATTAGGAATGATGTGGAAAAGTGGGTGTCATGGCAAAAATATGTGCGTGGGTGCTTGTATAAAGCCTGCAAACAATATGCTTCTGCTGTGCTTTTCCAGCTATTATTTCTTTTTAGCTGCCAGTTTTAAAATAATGCAATTAGAAACTTTAGTATGGATTTGATTCATATTTTCATATGCAAGTAAACAAGGAGGATTTGCATGAAGATATTTTTCTCTTATTCTGCAAAAGCGGAAAGAATTTGAAGGCAGGGAATGATTTTGATTGAAGTGCATTTGAGGGAGATGCAGGAATATAATCTTCCCTTTGAGAGAAAAACTGAAGTACAGAGCTGAGCTGTATCTTTTGAAAGAGTTTCATACTAAGTTGCTTAGTCCGTGCCACATGTAATTAGTGCACGCTGGATTGATGACCATTTACACAATAAATCAAGTTTTGACCAAACAAATCTCTCTTCATGTTACCATTTTACTTTACTGGCTGCTTTCTTTTGGCTTCATCCTACCCCACTCCTCTATACCTCCTGTTTTCTTTTTTCTGCAAGGACTTGGAAATGTCTCTGTGTGTGCTGAGAGCGCCAGGCATTCATTATGGGCAGTCTCACTGTGGAGACAATGAAACTGTGCAGAGCAGGATGGTGTTGTCACTATCTTTTTCAGAGTCTGCCTTCAGTATGGGAAAAGTTCTCTGAAACAGCTTCTATCCTGGCTTCCCTCAGGTTGTTGTGACCTTTTGTTTTTGTGCAACTGGAGCTTCATTAGTTTGTTGCCGCATGCACAATTTCCAAAGGCTGCTTTGAAGACGTGTTAATTATAGTAATAATTTCCAACTCATTTACTAGTCATTGCCTATTTTCTTGCAGGGCAAAAGTGGAAATAAGATCTTGCCCAAGCCACTCCTTGCTGAACAGTAATGCCTTAAGTCAAATCTGAATCTGGATTTTTTTTCTCCAGTAAATTTTGCCAGAAGCCGTCATTTTTCCGAGGCCTGTGCAAGTAACTGCTTAATGCAAACATTAATACTCTAGATCATTTCACACATTAGTAATAGGGGAAGCATTTAGCCATCAGAGGAAGAAAAAAAATCTATTAGAACACTTCATTTACTAGAAGCTAAATAAACTGTTATTCTGTGCAAGTTCACAGTTACAGTACCTTCCCTTTAAGCTTGTGAACAAGCCTTTGGGCTGCGCTGCTTATTTGATCATCATAACCATCAGTAGCTTTACTGTAGAAACTCCAACAAGAACTCCCTGTCTGGGGGCTTGATTTTGTGAGGAACTGAGTACCACCTGGAAAGTATTTTATGTCCACAGTTTCTGGCGAAGACAGTTCCAACTGGCCTAGGCCTTTGGCCAGGATTTATCAAGAGAAATATAGGCATCTTTTTAAAAAGAGCCAAAGATAGTCATATGTGAACATAATTGGTAAATGCATGGTGCAGTCCATTTGCACATGCAAATCTCCTAATGTAAATACGGACTTGCGTGTGTATTCACATATTTTATGGACTCAGATTTGGCACCTATGTGAATTTAGTCCTCACTGTTACTAGTTTCTGTGATGGATTTGTGCGTTTTGACAAGATGTAACCACAGTTTCTGAATTCTAGTTGAGTTCTGGTGTTGTGTTTCACAGGGTGAGCTTGTTGAAACTTGTTTGAGCCCTATTCACTTGTGCAGTGCACAAAGAAGAAATCTCATTCTCCCAGTTCATCTGCTGGAAAGAAAAGTAAGCATATGTCATCAGCCATTTGCTCCTGCTGTTATACATACCTACAAATGAAAACTCTTTGCTTTGTATTTCCTGAGAGCACCCTGTTTGCAGATGATTTGAGTGTCGAGCTGCAGGAAGAACTGACATTGTGTGATAGGTGTAGGCATTTTAAGGAAATAACTCGGTGGTGAAGCAGCTATTGAGTCATTTTGTTCATATTTTATGCTTTCTTAGTTTCCCACACTCTCTGGAGTGGAAATAGACTTGCTGACGATATGGTAGCATGTCAGTCATTTGGTGGTAGTTAA
This sequence comes from Centrocercus urophasianus, assembly GCF_019232065.1. Taxonomy (NCBI): domain Eukaryota; kingdom Metazoa; phylum Chordata; class Aves; order Galliformes; family Phasianidae; genus Centrocercus; species Centrocercus urophasianus. Next base: position 79,727,512 of record NW_024884142.1, on the reverse strand, counting down.
AACTTGATTGTCAAAGGTGGCCACATAGGGAGAGATTGTGGAGATGGTCAGCCCAGTGCAGGGGAGCTAGGGAGCATCCTTCTTCAGCTACAATGACACCACAGTGCTTTTGTGTCAAGTGCTTGGGTAATTCCAGTTTGAGAAATGCAGTTATGTTGAATAAGCCTAAGTACTCCAAGGTTTCACTTAGGGAAAGGAGCTATTGCTTTGGAGTTCCTCAAGCAGGAGCACTCTCAGGAGCCATCATGCTGACAGCATGCAGGACATGCACTTAATAAAATACATTTGTTTAGGTGCTCTCAAATGACAGGGAAATGCTCAGTGAGGCAAATCATATATTACATATTTCAATGTTGGATTGTTTGTCACAGACTGAGCAAATGGTTCTGCTTTCTTTAAAGATTGAGGTTATTTTAGAGATTTTTGTAAAGAATTTCTTCTCTCTTTGCTTCTTTGCTTCTCTCTTTGCTTCTCACTTTTTTTTTTTTTTTTCCTCTAATTAGAAGTCACCTTAAATACAGAAATCTCCAGCACTTTCTAGTTCAACTATGCTAAAAATGTTCCAAATATTGTAATCTTTTCAGACATTTTGAAGTTTCTACTTTCTGATCATAAGCAAGATCTGCACAGGCCTTTAATGACAGTTACTGAAAACTAACATTGATTTCATCTGGAATTGTAGAGGAAGGTTGTAATTATTTGTTACTCTTATTTACATGGTCTGTTGGAATTACTGCTTGTTGGCAGAGGACAAACATAGATGAAATACAAGTTCTAAAAGGATAATTTCTTGTTCCAAGTAAGACTTCATAAAGTTTAGAAATTTCTATAAGAATTTTGTTTGTGTTATGGAAAATGTCTTGTCATTTCTAACAGAATTTTGTGTTTAGTTTCTTTCTGTGAGGCTGTCAGCTCATTTTTGGAAATTGAATACTGCAAGAGAATTCCATTCTTCATTTTCTTTATCTGTGTGCTGTGCATTTTGGTGTTGCTGGGGACTGTATTTTGCCTTCATAGCTGTAGGGCTGCACAGTGAAACATATGGGATCACACTAGCTGGTTTCTGCCAGATGAGTTCTGGAAACCTGTTATTTCAAATTTAAGTGATGTACAGTGAAGGGGAGATACTGTCCTTTATCTACCATAACTCTGAGAATGTATTTGTGGATCTGATTTGTGGTGCGTGTATGAATACATTCCTTCACAATTAGAAGATAGCATTCAGTGCTTTCTTTAATTGCTATTCACACATGTTAAGACACATCAGAAGTGCATATTCCTTTGGCTTCCCAGGACCACATGCTGTTACTTTATAGCGTAGTCCTTTGAGAAGCACACAGTGTTTACTGCCTGATTTCTCAAAAGAAGGACATACAGGCATGGATAGAATATTAAATGCATCCTTTTTTGGTGTATGCAAAAAAGCCCATATTTGTTATTTTCTCACCATGTAGACTATTTCATTGCTGTCTTGAAAAAACAGTGTAGATGATAGAAGTGCCTGTAATCAAATAAGTTCCCACCTGTAGTAAAAATTTTCACGCAGCTGTGCCAAGCTGTGCAATTTGACAAGAGACTGGTTTCAGTTTGCTGCATAGCTAAAAAAAGAAACCAGGTGAAACAACTAAATGCTGACATTTGAGTAGGAGCAATAAATCAAACAGGTGGGTGGGGGAAAAGGAATGTTCCTGTCTTCAGAAAGAAGCCTGCTTTTTTTTCCATGTGAAAATAAAATGTGTTTGCATAAGGTGGCTTATTTGCTCCCCATATCATTATGTATGGGATATGATGTAAAATAAATAAATAAATAATAATAATGACCTGGTAGATAAGCTCAGTAGTTTGCCAATGTCATGAATATCTAATTCATTAGGGGAAGGAATTCAAAATGTTTAACAAAATAATCATCTTGTGTGTGCTAGTAATTTCTATGCTTGTTTTCCTGTCAAAGCTGTTCTTTAATATCTGTATTTGGCAGTAGGAGCTTTCATTGAGAGCAGAACTGATCAGTAGTTTCAAAGTAATCATTAACTGGGAGAAATCATTAGATCAAAGTTAATTCATCTGTAATAGTTTCTGGCATGAAAGGAAACATTCAGTGCAGTGAGATCTTGTCTACAGAAGATATACAAAGATTGTCTTGAGGAATTAGAGGCAGGAAACTGTAAAAAAGGTGAGAAGACTGGCATAGCACAGTCCTTCCCTACTGCCTAATAACAGAGCATGTTGTGTAACAAATGAGTTGTTGGTTTTGGAAGACGTTGTTAATCACATTTGTTTGTGTCTCATCCTACTGTTCAACTTTGAACTCTTTGCCCAGTTCTCTGTTATTGGACTGAAGATTGATCCTGTAAACCTGTGATGATTCTGGAATTTCTTCTTGAGGATGTAATTCTGTTATGGTGAGAAGGAAGGGGGAAGATACATACTTTCTTTTTCTTTTTTCTTTTTCTGAGCAGGTAAATTCATGGTTGGACGTATGTACTGTATACAGATAAGGCCTCTTTCTGTTTTCTTCTCACAATTCCTAACTCTCATATGCTAAGGGGTGTACAGTTAGTGACAAACACTTTCAATTATCTCATATGTTCAGTGCCCTCTCTAAATTTTAGCCTGAATTTCCCAAGATGAACTGATGTGTCTAGGAATGAGTAATAGCTACTTTTTCAAAAGCAGATAGTGGAAACAAAGCAATAGTTTAGCAATGATAATAACTGCTTTCTGATGAGGAGTAAAGTATTTAAATTCAGACATAATCTTCCTTGAAATAGCTTATGGTGTAACTGAAATTTTCTTTGTGTTTCAAGTGATGGAACTGTAGCTGCTATGTTTTGGGCTTACCAACCTTTTGTATGACTTTGGAGCTATCACCCACAGATGAGTTATTCAAGTGACATGTACAATGTGTTTCATTTTAATACTGTGTTTCTATGGTTTTATACACAAATTAGGAATCCTCTTAAATTATGCTTTGCAAAAATGCCTGTGAAATTGATTTGTATATATTAATTTGTTGGATTTACAGATGCATTTATGTGGTTGCTGACACAGTACAGTTCAGCTGCTAACTCACAGAAGGCTTTTAAGCTTGTTATTTCTTCCATGGGAAGTTTGTTGCTATGGAATGTATGTGATACAAAATAACAGAAGTAGAAAGGTACCTACTACCACGCTTGGATAGATCTGTCCCTTTCAGTCATGGCATTTAAAGGACTGGAATGGATCATGGTAATATTAAGTCATGTTTATTTTTGTGCAGAGATCAATGCATGCAAGACTTCAGTGCGTAGATGGATTATGGATATGTTTCAGAGGGACCTCGACAGGCTGGAGGGCTGGGCTCGGGTGAACCTAATGAGGTTCAACACGGCAAAGTGCAAGGTTTTGCATTTGGGCCGGAAGAACCCCAGGCACCCGTACAGGCTGGGAGGAGTGGTCCTTGAGAGCAGCTCGGCAGAGAAGGACCTGGGGGTCCTGATGGACGAGAGACTGAACATGAGCCAGCAGTGCGCTCTGGCAGCTCGAAAGGCAAATGGGATCCTGGGCTCCATCAGGAGAGGGGTGGTCAGCAGGGACAGGGAGGTGATCGTCCCTCTCTACTCGGCTCTTGTGAGGCCCCATCTGGAGTACTGTGTCCAGGTGTGGAGCCCTCAGTACAAGAAAGATATTGAGATTTTGGAAAGGGTCCAGAGGAGGGCGACTAAGATGATCAGGGGGCTGGAGCACCTCCCCTATGAGGACAGGCTGAGGGAGTTGGGCTTGTTCAGCCTGGAGAAGAGAAGGCTGCGGGGTGACCTCATTGCAGCCTATCAATACCTGAAGGGAACCTACACCCACGAGGGGAGTAAACTCTTCAAAAGGGCTGACAACAGCAGGACTAGGGGAAATGGATCGAAGTTGAAGGAGGGAAGATTTAGGTTGGATGTTAGGGGGAAGTTCTATACAAGGAGAGTGGTTAGGCCCTGGAACGGGCTGCCCAGGGAGGTTGTGGATGCCCCGTCCTTGGATGTGTTTAAGGCCAGGTTGGACAGGGTCCTGGGCAACCTGATCTGAATGTGTGTGTTTGGTGGCCCTGCTAGGCAGGGGGGTTGGAACTACATGATCCTTGAGGTCCCTTCCAACCCGGGTGATTCTGTGATTCTGTGATTCTGTGTGATTCTGTGATATGTATGTATATATCTATATATACGCATATAGGTATTTATATAAACCTGAGGAAGAGTCAAGTGACATAGGTTTGGAAATTACTTGAAAGTATAGCTGAATGCCACTAGCTAGAATTGCAGTCTGGTGTTACATTCATCTGGTGCCTTGAGGGACTCCTGAAATTAAAATTTGAGCTATTTCCCTCCATGTTTTGGTGGTGGCTCCATCAAGTAGAATATGCTCTGCAGTTCGTAGATTGATAATATATAATGCAATAAGTGATGAAGTGTTGTGAATTTCAGTGAGTTTTGTGGATCTACAGTAATACTTACAGACATGAGAGAATGGGAGGAGGAAAAAGCCTGTTTTACAGAAGGTCGCTAATCTGTTCTCCCAGAAATGCAATATGAATATTAACAATATTTTCATTACAATAATGCTCTTCTCTGGCAAGTAACAGATAAGATGCTATGGAGTAGCAGCTGTTGTAAAAGTAGTTTCTATGGCATTTGTTTGACAGTAATGAGTCAGGATCCTCTGAGTTGGACTTTTTCACCAGATTTTCACCCTAAGAAGTCATGGGAAATCTGCTTGTGGAGCACACTGAACTTGAGCAGGTCCAGATCCAGGACCGAGAACTAGATGTGATGGTAACACAGAATTTGTTATTGTGCACAGAAAGCTATAACAAAAGATGGCAGTTGGTATCTTTCTGTTCAATAGCATGATCTTCCTCTGAGCGTTTAAAAAAAAAAATCTAATTGTACTGCCCCTTCTTTGAATTCTGTTAAAGAGCACTGTAATTTGGTAATGTCTAAGGTAATTTAATGTATGGGTAACATGGGTAGGCATAAGAGGCATTAAGGACGTGTAATGCTTTGTAAGACTTATACTCACTTGGTTATAAAGCTGCTAAATTTTAGTAATTTTAGATAATGTTTTCCATATGGGATATCTGCCTCAGCCTGAATAGTTCTGAAAAATGTTCAGCAGGAAGGGTGCAGCCGTTGCTAAGAAAGCATCAGGAGGGGTCTGTTTACTTAGGTTTGAAGAAATTTAGCTTATACATTGGGATTTTTGCAACTTCATGGTTTTGTTGAAGTGGAGGAGAACAGAATTTGGTAGTCATTACTATCTTCTTTTATTTTGGTGAGAAAGCTATCAAGATTTGGCCAAATTACAAAACTCTAAAAATCTCATATATGTACTTAGTCTGATGAGATTTGATAGAATTTGGTAGCAACACCGTTGAAGTATCCATTCACGTTAAGCATATCCCAGCCTGCCAATTAGACTGCGTATCTGCTAACTCCTCTTGACCATAATTCATATTCCAGTACAGGGCTACAAGGGCAGCGAGGTGATTTCTTATTCCTTAGCTATGGAGATTCACTGTTATGCAAGTCATAGAAGAAAGAAGCAGAACAATTGCTTGATAAGAAAAAGAAATGTCATCCCCCTGTTCAGGAGTAAGATTTTGTAGCAGACTTTATTTTGTTGTGTCCTAAACTGGCTGAGCATATTTATCAACATAGTTTCTATGTGTGAAATGGAATTCCAGCCTGGACCACACTTGTTTACTCCTTAAATTCACGTATAAAACCTGTCAGCATATATAGATTTTCACAGTTATTTGCTTGCTCAATTGTATATTACTTAACGATAATTTAATGTATTGCAACCCTTAAACAACAGTACTAAAGGTGCATGGACTGAAGTTTGTGGTAAGTCTACCATCTGGAAGTCTGAATTCATAGTGAAGAGTACGTCTGGAGTGCTGAAGGATAACTTTCTCTCTGAGGTTAAAACAGTCTGCTACAGAGCAGTTTGGCAGTTTAAGAGATTCTACCCCATGCTCCCGAAGTCTTGTCTAAGCCTGGGAACTCGGAACGTGCTTTACTAGTTAGCAACCACTGATATTCTGAAGATGTTTATTAATTATCTTACTTTCCATAACTACTCTGAAGAATGTTTTCCAGCAAAGTTCATGCAACAGCATTCCTCATGAAAGTGGTGGTTCTGTAGTGACAGCAAATGGTTTTTCCCTTTAAAAAAAAAAAAAAAAATATATATATATATATATAAAGCAGATTCTAAATTTCAGCTGAGTACAAAACTCCAGCAAAAAGTCCTTTTGTTTTCTTTTTTAATGGCTAACCATTAGTGATTGTGAAAATAGAATGCATTTCAAAAGTAGTTTAAGAGCTGCTTTCATCAATCTTTATTATTTATTCGTTGACTTAGATGACAGATCTGAGCTACTTTATAGTTGGAGGTGTGGCTGATGGCTTGCGTGCCCTTCTTGACCTTGTCAAGGGCAAACATAGTTTAAAGTTGTTTATAAACTATAAATTTCAGGGTAAAGAATGATGTGAAAAATAAATTCAGTGTTCTTCTGAAATGATTAAAAGAACATTGTGTAAACAGGATACTGCAGTAGGGCAGTCTCTGAAGGGTGTGATCTATTCCTAAGACTATTATGAATGTACATGTAGTAGATGCTGATTGTTAAAAAAAGACTTCTGTCACTATGCTTGGTGAGAACAGCAGTAACTATGCAGCTATTATCTGCATACAGCAGTGAATCTACTACGAGATGTTCGTGCTTACCATTTTAAAAAATGAAACAAGGGTGAGCACCATCATTATTTCAAGGAAACCATTCACAGTAAGTGGAAGAGATTTCTTTGTTCCTGACCACTTGAGGGCTTAGAGGTATATAACTTCTCTTTAGTAAGAAAAGGCTGCAAAGTCAAGGGCATTCAAATAGGTTGCCTATGGTTATTAGATGTTGCCCATTAATTACATTGATTCTGAGATTTGCCTTGTTTGGATCTAGATTTCAGATTGAGATTTTTCCCTATATTTATTTTGTGTTTTCCTGTATGCTTTCTGATTTCTGGATTATTTAGGATAGGAGGAATTCAATTCGACTCCCGCTGAGTAGTGTGCATACTCCTCTGAATGAGTTTACAAAACAAATTTCAAAGACAAAATTATATTTAATCAAATTCAGATATTCTTAAATTATATTAGATGCCTGTATTCTGGCCATGCTTGTCTCAAGCATGAAGGGGTAAAAATTCTAATCAAGGTTTTTTCTGCTACTTAATGTCCTGCGAGGGCTGTTCTGACCCCATACAGATTTACTATTATTATTATTATTTTTAACTTGAAAAGCAGGAACACTTCTAATTCCACATAAGCAAAACTTTTCATGCAAAGTTTTCATCCAGAGTGAACCAAGATGGTGCTGGTATTGGAAAACAAAAAAATAATTGGATGCTGAGTGTAATTTCAGTGTGAACAGGGACTTCCCTGAAACTTATATAAGCCCCCCCCATACACGGCTCTCATTGCAACCCTTAAACAACAGTACTAAAGGTGCATGGACTGAAGTTTCATCTACAAAATTAAAAGCCAGTAGGCAATAAACAAAACTTGAAGCAAAGCACATTGTCAATCTCACAAGTTAATTTGGACTTAGCACAATTAGATCTTACTAAATTTCCTTATTAGCCTGTCAGAACCCAGACTGCCTTTAGTGAAGGCAATGGTAGCAATTACGAAGAGCAACATGAAGATTCTGTATTTGGAGTTTAGATCAGTTCCACGTAAGGGGGAGTGGAAAGGCAGTGGATGGAGGAAATGTATATAAAAAAAATACAGAGTAGTAGGTTACACTAAGCAAATTTATCTGTAGGAAAATTGGAAAATTTTTCCAGCTTCCTGTGTATTATTTAAAAATTAATGCTTTTGCATGAGTACGATTATAACTGGTTGTGCTCCAGGTCTTGGCCATTTGCTACACAGAATTTGAAATCAAGCTCTTCCTGTAATTTGTATATGCTTTATTATCTTGCTGGTTGCAAGTTGAGTGTTTAAGTGTTTAGTTCAATTTATGAGCTAGAAATTAGGGTAGAACACCACAGGGAAAAAAAAAAAAAAAAAAGAAGGGCCAGTTAAAGAGGAATTTTCTGTTTCAGCTTAGTATTTAGAGCTGCTTTCAGCCAAACCAGAACTTCATGATTAAATACTGAAATACTGAAACCTTTTATAATGTATGCTCGACTTTGGTGTATATATCCAGACTAGAATTTTGCAACTTGGTCATTTTTTAGAGCCAAATTATGGTTCTGCTTTTCGTTCCAAATACTATCATGATCCAAAAGCAATCCATTGACTGTTACAGATGTTGCATCCCATTCATTGTGAATGAAGACATGGGAAGTCTGTCCTTGATTGAGCAGCAGCGATATAATCTTTTCGAATATCTTATCAGATATTAAATTAGCTGAGGTCATCAAGATGACAGGTACTGCACTTCTGAACTTGAAGGAGCAAGAGTGAACATAAAAAGTGAAAAACCCACAAGAGGATGTAATTGATATCCGTATAGCTCAGCTGCTCCAAAACATATTTTTGCAAATGCATAATCCAAGAACCACCCACTCAGAATTTGATCTTAGCAGACTGAGCAGCATTAGATGATAATGATTTTTCCTTTAGTAATTTTTGTTGGCTAACGGTTGTGTAAAGAACAGTTCTTTCATATCCATTCTGGATTTCCCAAATAATTCTGTGAGTGGATAACACTGATGAGTGTATAACACTTTTTACTTTGGAAGGGTTGCAGATATTCTTCGATAGCTGTTGATGCAATTCTCTCTTATTTCAGTCCTGTTTATTAGTTATATACTAAATGTTGGTTTTGGTCATAAGAAGAATAGATATATACAGTACTCTGAGTATGTTATCAAGATATGCAGGTTCTATTCTTTATTTGCATGTAATAATGATAAAATAATGCTATTCAGAACTAAAGTATATATATATAATATATACATATTATATATAAAGTATATATAACTCTGTTTTGATGTGAAATTGCATGAGAAATTTGAACAGCCTCTATCACATTGACTTTCAATAATATTTTTATGAGATTGAGAAGGTGGGTCCCATCTTGGCAAGTATATACAGTTTGGACTAGTTCCAAGGGGAATTTTTTTTTTTTGTGTTGTTGTTTTTGATTAAAAAAATAATCAGACGTGATGCATAGACAATTTCCTGAAGATAAATTAATTGCTTCTTTTGATAGCTCTCTTATTACTAGTTGTCTGTCAATAACTAAACTAGTGCAGTAGCATTGTTGCCTTCAACAAAACAAAATTGTGACCACGCATTTGGCTACTTGTAACCTGACTTATAAAGGTATCAGGTAATAAAGATGCCATACTATGGTGTAATTCTAATTTAAAAAAAAAAAAAAAAAAAGGCACGCTGGAAAAACATGCAAACATCTTGGTGATCTTTGTTTAAGATAGATGTAGATGTGACACAAAGAGGTAAATGAAAATCGCCTAGCTGAATTGATACTTCTGGGCCCACCCCATGGCTGCAAATATTTTAGTAATTTTGAATAATGTGTTAGTGATTTTATGAATCACTCTTGAGAAGTTATTGTTGTCACATTATAAATTTCTTGAACTTCTTGCAGTTGAACTACAAGTAGTGATTGTATTCTTGTCTTGAATGTTCCCAAACCCTAGAATATAGTGTATTTTCAAGACCCAGGAAATTCTGGGACCTCCCAGATGGTGTTGTGTACAGTTATTCCACATTATCACAGGAATTGAGGGTAATTAAGGCTGGATGGGCATTCATGAGCTCTCTGACTCAACTGTCTGCCCAGTCAGCATCTGATGAGGTTGCTCAGAGCTGTGTCTAGTTGTACATAGAATCATAGACTCCTCAGAGTTGGAAGGGACCTTTATAGGTCATCTAGTCCAGCTCCTCTGCAATGAACAGGGACATCCTTAGAGGCTGTAAAGAGCTTCAGGGAGAGAAGTGGCACAAGATCCCTGTGAAACTGATCTACTCTTAGCCTGCTCTCATTGGGAAAATGTTTTTCCATATACCCAGTTTGACACTTGCTTATTTGTGTTTGTCAGTGATCATCCTCCTACCACATACCACTGTCTCTGTCCTCTCAGTAACCTCCTCACAGGCACCCATCAAAAGTCATCTCTTCTCCAGGCTGAGCAGACTCCCTGCTTTCCTTATGGACTGAGTGCTCCAGCTCCAGCCATTGCAGTGACATCCATTGAACTTGCTCCAGTTCATCCTTATCTTTCCTGCGCTGTTGGTACCAGAGCTAGGTGCAGCAGTGTGGTTTAATGACACTTACTGGGTCCTGTGCCAGAACAGTTTTTTTTCTATCAACCTGACAGGTACCAAAGTGGCCTTGTCCAAAATCAGGATGTGATAGCTGTGTGTGTCCACAACTGAACACAAGTTGTTTTTATGGCAGGTAAAAACTGATGATTCCTTTTCTTCAAGCAGCCTTATGTTAGGAGTCTCACTGTGGTAAAAAAAAAAAAATAAATTACAGGATCTGTCTGACGTGAGTGAGGTCTGTCCAAATGTTCCAGCAAACCCATTTCTGGGGCAGGGTTACTGTATTAGATATTAAAAAATGTGCTGATTCTGCTTGTTTTGCAGAAGATAATTTTTTCTCCTGAAGCTTCTCATTAAAATTATTTTTCCTTAAAAATAAAGATGTAGAAGAAGATTAAGATATTCACTCCAAACAAATATCTGATACTTTTTGACTAAAAGCAAAATTGTTAGTTTTAAAAAAATACTGCTTAGAGTGTAAAAATCATGCTAAGTTCGTAAGGTATTATAAAATATGGCAAAGTAGCCACAATCATAATAAAAATTAGTTACTACCATATGTAAAATACTTGTATAACACTCCCAGTATGTGTGTCTCTATTGTTATTGTTTCAGTCTCAATGTATGGAAACTTCTCCACTTTTGATTCTCTTTATGGATATTTATATGTGCATGCTGAGACAGAGTAGGCTCCTTTGGATACTGTAAGAGAGAATGTCTTGACAGCTTCTAAATCAGCCTGGTATGTGAGTAAAGTTATTGAGAATTCCTGTGGTCCAGGGGCTGTATAAACAATTGAAAGATCATGGTGAAACTGGAATTACAGCATAGAAAAATTTCAATGGAAATGAAATTTAAATGAAATTGTGTTATTTCACTAGTAGAAATGAAGAAGCTGAAGGGATGGAGAGATCTCAATGAATGATTCATTCATTCTGAGCTGGATGTTGCATAACAAAAACTTAGTCTCACAAATAAACCAGTTTTGGTTGCTAAAGATAAAATAGATTTTGTGAATACGTAGAGATAATTATTGCTAATAATAGCCAGTAGTACCAGTATTTCTAAAAAGCAAGCTAACATTTCAGTCTGCTCAATACTAAAACTGGTTCTAGACCTACATGAATAGATTTTCAGAAAAGCCTATTTTTTTCTCATGTAGGGAGAGCAAAAAGTATGTATTATAGAAAAGGCAAAGGAAGAGGCAAAGCTCCTTTTTTTAAATACTAAATATAATATCCATATTTCCTTTAGCATGGGTCTTAAACAGTGTAGGACAAGTTTGTCTTTGGTCAGTCTTTAGGTATGTTTTGAACATTCAAATATTCATTTCTTTCCCACATTTTGTATGGTACATCAATTTCATTGTTTCTGTTGAATATTTAAAATGATCTTCAATTAAATATTCAATATTCAGTAATATTTGTATAAGCTATATAGTACACACTTTTGTATTCAATAGCACTTAAATAATTTTGTGGCTTATTTTAAGGAGAACATCATACCTTTGTGTAATGAATACAAGGATAACATTGTGAAGTGTTAAGATTCATTTTAGAAGTTGGGCTTCCTGAAATTGAAATATCCTAGGCAATGAAAGAGGTTCCCAAACTCTTTCATCTTATCTTTCATATATAAAATATAACAATAATTAAAAAATAATAATCTAAGAAGTAGGAAAAAATACCTAAATGCAAAAGTTTTAATGGATTTGAAAATGCTTCTGTGTTTAGCAGTCTTGGCAGGATTTTCAGTGGGATGATGAAAGGCTTCCCATGGAACTGTAAAGTAATCCTGGAAAACTTTCCAGTTTCAAAAGATTGTGTCGTCCTACTCTGTGCTTTGTATCTCCTTTCAGACTTCATTGGGCACCCCCACATGATATCACAGCAATGACTGCTGCAGTCTGGCCTCAGAAAGGCTTTCTAAAATGTGCCAGAATCTAAGGACTGCCCCTTCCCCCATTTCTGTCATTGCAGCCAATCCATCAGTCTAATGTCCCTGTGACATGCCTGCCATGCCTGGCACAGCCCTTGAAACCTTCAGTCTGATTGCTCTCTGCTTATATCTAACACTGAAAATGAAGCCATGTTTCTGGATAACATTTACAGCCCCATGCAGTAGACAGAAGGCTTGCATTAGTGGTTCAAAGCCATTGGAAAATACTAGGAAGTTGTTATTTGCTAGAGTTACTGTATGTTCTTGCATTATCCTCTTGTTCCATAAACCTATCCAAGTAAAAAAAAAGTCCGTTTTGTAGCTGAGAGGGTAGAAATTTTAATTTGGAGAGTCTGAAAATGACTATTGTATTTCTTAAAACTTTTTTAAATATTTTATTTTATTTTTTTAGATACACCAAGAAAATCTGTGAGGATGAGTTGCATTGAGTCAAAAAAGTTTTAAGCACCCAACTCCACTTTTACTGTGCACGCACATTGGTTAGTAGTAACTTAGTAAAAATTTGTATCTCTGTAAAGTCAGGTCACTTTCTTACTAAATATGGTCTGTGGTGCAAAGCCTGGAAAGGGAGGAGCTTTCTTTGTTACCTTTTGGTGAACCTTGGGGAGCCTGCAACTCTGTTAAGAGATCCCCATTGACAGAAACTCTTTATGGGTGAGAAAGCTTGCCTTCATTTACTGGTGAATAAGCAAAAATGACAGTATAGGTCAGACCCTGTTGAATTTTGATATGTAACAGCTTAGCATTTTGGTCAGATGCTGTTAAATTTTAAGTTTTCAGATAAAATGCAGTTGCTGCTAAGTAATATAAGAGCACAAGAATAGACTTAAACATTCTAAGTGTCTGCTGTATCACTCCCCCCCAGCTAATCCTTCTTTCTTTGTCCAAGGAAGTCTGTGCTGCTGTCAGAGCTTTTTTTTCTGTTTACCCTGGAGCCCAATGTTACATGCAGTTTTTTGAGCTTTCAAGGTGGAGTTTCAGATTTCTGTTATATAATTTATTTTGGGACAAAACCCCTAATTAAACAAGCAAGACCTGTTTCACTGCTCTGAATAGTTGCAAAGGAGTTGTACTAGAAAGCTAAAATCATTGAAAGGACATACTTTTCAGTAATCAAGTGCAATAAAACAAACTCTACAGCTAGAACTGAAGAACCTCTAAAACTGACAAATGACGAGGGGTTGGTTCAGATCCTGTGTTATCAGGCAATAACAGCCAGTAAAATCAGAAGTGGTTTTGTCAAAGTAGAACACATTCAGGATTGTAGCCAGTGTTCAAACAATGCCAAATCTGCACTGTATGTGCACTTCATTTTTTAAATAAATATTGACCAAGTCTAACATGTTCGTGTGTAAAGACTGGATTTAAATCAGATTTGGAATATGTCAGAATATAGGTTTTTTTGTTGGCCTGGTTCTTATTATTATAGTTCCCGAGACACAGTTTAGATTTTCAGAGACAGGAATGGAGAAAAAAGAAAATTAATATTAAGGAAGATTAATGGCAATTTATTATACTATTAGAGCAGTTACAGAGTTAGAATATTGCCACTTGTAAAAACATTTCAAAGTGGAAAACATTTTACGTCGTTACAGAAATATATCCACTACAGCTTTGAAGAGCATTCCTTCAAAATAATGTCTGTAGAAATCATCAGTATGGCTGGTAGGACATAGAAAATAAGGTATTCAGAGTTAGCAGGATTTTTTAAAGGATATATCATAATACCCTCAGATTTCCAAAGAATGTGACAGTGATATTTATCACAGTTTATGATGTAATTAATAATACTGAAATGTGTTTCAATAGTATATATATACAAACAAAAAATTAAGCAAAAAATATTATAAATATTAATTTAATAGCAAAAGTTAGAGAATGGATCTTTTGGATTTACTTTCGGGCTCTTCCATTTATTGTATGTTTTATAGCAAGATATAATCAGGATAAAATTAAGTTCAAGTAGGAACGGGATGCTGTTGTTGATGCTACTGGATGTTGTCTCCAGTAAATGGTGCTTGAGGAGCTAAGAAGGTAGGTGGGAAGGACACTGTCTGCAGGAATATCCTTGTTAACCTTCAATACAGTGAAAATTTTAAAAACGAAATATATTTGAGATATCACCAAACCCCATCCAAGTGTTTAGTTGTACAAAGCACATTGCTGTTTCTCTGTCTGGTCTTATATTTGCATTTTAAAAGGAGCATGGCAAAATAAGATAAAAGTAGCGTCGCTGAGAGGTTTAAACCTGCAAAATAAGATAACAGAAGAATAAAATAAAGAGTTGAGCTTAAAAATTTCAACAAGTATATTCTTAATCAAGTAGCACCTCACACAGACTAAGCTGCCTGAAAGAGCCATGGAGATAACATTGGTAATACCTGCAACATTAATAGAAGTGAAAGACAAGGAGGCCGCTGTTGTTTTTTTCCTCTGTTAATAGGGAGGTATTAATACAGGAAATTAACGCAAGTGGGAAAAGACTTTTAGAACTAAATATTGGCTTGTTTTTGTTTTTGTTTTTTCCAGTCCAGTATCTGCTCTTGTGTAGTAGTTAATGTTTCAAGTGTAAAAAAACACCACAGTTCACTGCAACATTTGCCTGAAAGTTGACTGAGTTTAAGTGTGGGAGATAAGATAGACTTGGTATGGTTATGTTTTTCCTCATCAATCCCTTGCCAAGATTAAACTGTACAGCTGTGTCTGAATGACTGTTTGCTGCCTAGATTCTGATCAGGAACACTTCAGTGGTTGTGCAGTGCAGCGCTGCCATAGAGGCTAAGCTGGGGTGGTGGCTGCCGTTTGGTCCAGCAATGTCATTTGCATGGGGTGGCTTCCAGCTGCATCCATCAGAGTAACATCTTAAGTAAGGCAAAAGGTCATGGAGGCTGCCATGGGGAAGGCTTTCAGCAGAGTGCGGCTGCAGGAGGAAAGGATGAGGTAAACCTTTAGAGCAAACAGAGTTGGTTAAATAATGCCATGAAACTTCCAGTTCCCGACAATGATCAGAGATCAAGCGGTGTGTGTATGTGCAGGGTTGAAGGTTAACCTGTAACTGAAGCCTTCCCTGATTGCCACAGGTTTACACTGTCACTGGTGTTTGCCAAGTGGGATTTTGTGAGATTAGAAAGAATACAGCTGGGCAAATGGGTCTATTATAGGGCTTACCCAAACAGTTAATAAAGAGGACCACATTGATGTGAGAACATGTTGTGAGTTCAGACTGGTTAAAGAGGTTCTGTGGATCGTGTAACAAGTAAGGGTTGAATTCAGACAGTTTCAAAGGGCACTCTGTAGTTGAAAGACCTGGCTGCCCTCATTTCATATTTCAAAGAAGTTATTTACAGCAATACATAAGATAACTGCCATTAAAACTAGATGTCAAGGGATTTTTTTTTCAGTCTTTTCCAATATACTCTGTGCCATTTGACAACACTCTTTGGAAAGTTAGTTTCTCTTTTTGAATTCTTTAATATTCACATCACTTGCTGAGAAGATACTTACAAGTCATATAAATAACTCCTCTCATCAAGCAATAACAATAATACCTAGTATACACATTATACATGATGTGTAATTATAATCATTTTCCCTAGTAATTTTAACTGAACTGATAGTGGTCTGGAAGGTTATTTCCTTTATGGAAAAACTCTCCTTTGGCACTTTGTTCCTCTCCTTTCTTTCAACCAGGCAGAACAGTCTAATTCATGTTTACTCCTTACGCTTCTGTTATTTCGACAAGCTCTGAAGATAGCTTAACAATCACAGAATCACCCGGGTTGGAAGGGACCTCAAGGATCATGTAGTTCCAACCCCCAACAAATGTTTATTGATGGCATATGCAATCTTGTTTCTGTCACGTTTGTCTGTTGAACTTAACCCAATAGCTGTTTAAAAAAATAATTATTTACTTTAACCTAAATTTTATTGAAGTTGAAGGTATTTCTGATATTAATAAATGGTCTCTTGCCAGCAACAGAAAAAAAATATTCAGATCTGTAAGCCTGCTTTCTATTCCAACATGTCCAAATACCCAGTACCCAATAGAGTGTTGCTTTTTTACTACAGTTCATAAGAAATAGTATGGGTTGATGCAAAGAGCTTTAGTAATCATTTCTTGCTCTGAAAGTTCATGCTCAGCAGACAATGAAAGTAAATACAATTTCTCATGTCCTGCAGCTGGAATTATTGCTTAGCACGTAGAGGGATAATTTTTAAGACCTACTTCTGCTCAGATTAATTACTTTGCAAAAATAATTTTCTTTCCCAAAAATATTCCACACAAATACTGTGTTGAAGAACTCATTATATTCACATACAACAATATAAAGTTTTGCTTGTAATCTTTTATATGTATCACTAGAATATGATGAATATGATGTTTTTTTCTTTTTAGGGTAAGTTTGAGTAAATGAAGTCTCTTAAGCATGTTTGCAGTGTGATTGTATTAAAACCAGAGAAATAAAATAGAAGCTAACAACAGGAGTTCAAAATCTGAACTTAAATCTTGAATGATTGTTTCTTTTAAATACCGTGTAATGTTTCTGAGACTCAAACTTTATCCTTACCCATGCTGTACAGTACTTTACTCTGGACTCTCAGACACTATCAGCTGATGCAAGTAAGAGTAGCGGACTATAGATGTCAAAAATATCTTTAAATTTATTAAAATGCTGATCTTTAGAAATGTGTGAATGTGCTAAGTTGGCAGCCAGTCTAAATTTCCTTCCTCAACTCAAACTTTTGCACTTCTTAGCTCCTCTAGAAGTTGAATTGAGACCATTTGGATAGTATCAAAAGAGATTATCACAGAGTCCAGGTGTGAAACACAGAGTTTCTGTTCTGTACTGGCAACAGGACTGCTTAACAATATATCAGGCTGAGTTTTGTGCAACTTGTGCATGAGTAATTTCTTCATTATAGGCTTCATTTCTGCAGCATTGCTTTAAAAATAAGATTCTATCTGAACCAGACTTTCAGATATTTTGAATCATTTCCTTAAATTAAAACATTTTACTTGCTCTTTAATGTCTGCAGATCTCTTCCCAATTAATATCAGGTAGAAAGATGTTCAGCTGCGTGCTCCTGTAGAAATGGAATGCGATCAGAATCAGAACCTTACAAGGCTGGTATGAAGGTCTGTGTTGGGTTTTGCATACTGCTTCCAAAGAGCAAGAGACTTAGGCACATATTTCTGTTGCATGTGATAAAAAAATCTTAAAAAACTGGACCTGTATCATAAGTTTTCACCGAAATCTACTTGATAACAAACCAGGAAAAAGCCAGGGGCTTAAGAAGTATGAGGTCAAAGTCCACCTATTGTAACATTTTGTTTACTGGCCCTCACACAATAGGAAAAGATAAGTAAGTGATTAAGACTTTTTTAAATTACAGTAATTGTAACACTAATTATATCTTTCATCTTAACAGTCTAATATGTAGCCAGCAAAACAAAAGACCTGTAAAAACATCTAGTAAGTAAATATTTGTGCATGGACTAAGCAAACGTAATAAGAAGTCTGAGTTAGCTGTTGCTTATTAAGGAACGTTGAATTCAAAAACAGCTTTCAGAACACTTCAAAATCACTTTTAGTGTTGTCAGGAATTAAACAGCATTTCTTACGTACTCTTACCTTATTACCAAAGGGATGCTAAGTTTTCAGTGTTAACAAAGATGAGCACCTTTGCTTAGTCATCAGGTAAACTTTCATAAAAGAACAGTTAAACACTTATGAGATTGAGACCATTGAGAAAGCTGTCTTTTTTCTCTGGTGCATATAATAAAGCAGTTGAGCAAATTTAGCTGAAGTTTTGCTGGGACTTGTGTGAGTGATGTCTTCAAAGAGTTGTAGTCAAGCCAATCAGTTTCACTTCACATATGTAAATTGTAGATTAAGTTCTTAACTATGGGATTTTTTATGAGCTGGTCTTCCATGAGAGCTCTTCCATCATTAATATGGGCAGAACTTCCTAATGAATACTATTGGTTAAATATTTTTGAAAAAAACTACACTAAGTTGATAGATTTAATTATCAGTTTATGTTTTTGTGCTAAAAAAATAAAAATAATCATATTTCTTATGCTGCTGATTAAACACTTTGTTTCAGGTGCTTCTGTGGGTTGTTAGAGAAGTTCTGTGTAAACACAATTTACCTATAGGCATTACAATGCTCTCTTTATGTTTTTCTAAATCTACTGAAGACGTTATGTCTCTTCATTCTAATCCAATTTACAAAATGGTCCCATAGTATTCTAAAATGTGAACCATCATATAAGGCAACAGAAACCTGACTGCAGAATGTAGAAAGGAAAGTGATTGGTTTCAGGGCTTTTTGCAAATCTGAAGGCAAGTTTAGAAGAGTTTACAGACTCCAACTGAAATATGTATTACAGACATAAAGGAATCTGAAGTTTTTGAGACTTTAAGTTTCCTCAGAAGTGTTCTGTACTTTTAGGTATTCCTAACGCACATTTCAATTTTTCTGAGGAGCAAATTGGTTGACAAGATACCATGTTTTACCAGTTTTCTAATGGATATTTGAGTCATGAGTTTTTTGGTTACTCTTTTTTTTTTTTTTTTTTTTTTCTTTTTTCCAACTGCCTGAAATTGGCAGTCTTGATACCTGTTTAGAGTGTCATTTCAAGATAGGTTGTGGATGTTAACCTCTTGTGAAACACTGAAGATCACCTTTGGAGAAATCGAGGTTGCAGGATTTTAGATGATGTCAATTTTATAATGGTACTGACTTTTTTGGGAAATATCCAGGTGAAATGTACAAGGTAATGGCTGTGTTCTTTCCTTTAGGATTTGATCCAATAGTTTTACTCTGGTGTAGCTGTTCCTTTTTAGGTAGTGATACAGAGGTAAGCTATTTTATTTACCCACCTGAAGACAGGCATCTTTCTCATAATGGTGTTTTGTTTTCTTTGCCTGGCTTTTATAAATTTAATTTGTTATTGCTGGCATCCTTCTGTCTTCCGTTCTGCGTATTTTCATTTTTCACCACTAGTGTAGAAGAGATAGACCCTAATAAGCGTAGTTGTTAAGCTTATTTTAGTAAAACAGCATGTTGATTTTTGGAGGTTAGCTCTCTTATCAGTCTCACTGATTTCAATGGGATTGGTCTGTGTTTGAAAATTCTGCCATACTATTGAATACAACTTCCCAGAAAAAAAACAACCAAACAAAAAAACCCAGCGCCTCCTAGTAGGTTATGCAGCTGGTGCTAAGCAGCAGCCTGTTGGAGGAAAACGATCTTTATTTCCTGAAATATCAGAAATTACAGTATTTGAATTTTCTCCAGCTTAAAACAATAGAGATTAATGGCATTAGTGAAAGTAGTGAGGTACTCATTACTGTGAATGTGGGTAGCAAGCACTTCTTGTCATCTTCAGACAGTCCGCATGAGGCATTAAAAAGAACAGCTCAACACGTGTATGTTTGTGATGTCTGTGAGGTAGGGGGGCCACACCTAATTTTAATTTAATATCTGATCTGGGCCTTTGTGAACGCATTTCTTCATCTTTGTAACTTCTGTTCTTCAGAGTGTACAAAATACATTCTTAAGAAATTAGTAAGAAGCTCCAACATATCCATAATAGTACTGACATTTCTTCTACAAGACTTTGTTGTCAGCTCTGTGTGCTTGAAAATATAAAAATAAGGAATTTGGGGGGAGGGGAAGGGGGCATTGTTGTACAAAGCATGTAGCACCAGACAAAACTTATTTTTCACTGTTTCATTACTATTCTGATTGCTTTGTAGCTATGTTCCTGCAATCTTTTGGTCCAGCA
The DNA here is from genome assembly GCF_019232065.1 of Centrocercus urophasianus. Taxonomy (NCBI): domain Eukaryota; kingdom Metazoa; phylum Chordata; class Aves; order Galliformes; family Phasianidae; genus Centrocercus; species Centrocercus urophasianus. Next base: position 79,707,432 of record NW_024884142.1, on the reverse strand, counting down.
TGATTTTGTACAATGTACAATGAAAATTTAGGCTATACAAATGATCCACTCAAGTAGTGACCCTGGCAGTCTGATTAGCTATGCTACACCATAGCTATGCTAGATCATAACATGCAGTTATGTATTTTATTATTTATTGATTTTTGTTTGTTTGTTTATTACTGTTGTTAAAATCATTCCAGTTAGTATCTATGAAGAGGGAGATTTTGCTTAGGAGGAGATAAATAAGGTTTTTTAGTGTATGGTCATCCTGTTGGAATGTTAAAAAACAAGTAAATAGAGTTGTTGAAATATAAAATAAATTTGAAAACAAAATAATCATTTCTGTGAAAAACATGTTTTGATAGGCTGTGAAGTGGTTGTAGAAGCCAGGGCCCGGTTTCAATAAATAAATAAAAATAAGGTTTTGCCACACAGTTAGTGTAAGGCTTTTTAAATAATTGCAGTCTTTCAGACTTGTACCTTAGATACTAAGTGAAATGGGGAGAAATAAGATAAATAGATGTGAGATGCAGCAAGACCTGGCACTAATGCACAAAGCATACCTTTATGCAATTATATTTCTTTAGATGTGTTACAGCAGCAGGTAGATCTTATCTTATTTCTTTTATGAAAGATCTCGTGCTGCCATCATTCCTGTACCATCTGCACTGCTTTCTCATCAGATATTGAATGTTGTGCCCATGATGTGTATTTCATTCTGTCTTATGTTCTCTGTGAGCTGAAATTTGGCTGGAGAGTGGAGTGTTTGGTTTTGGTAGAATTTGTTTCTAAAAGCAATAAATCCTTTTTAAAAATAGATAAACTGATGTGAGAGAAGGTCAGGACAAGAAGGATGTCATGCATTTGGAGAAGGAGGTGGAAATGCTTGTGATGACTCACAGTTTCTAATGGAGCTCGTTCCTCAGTTTGTGGCTGGTCTCCAATAAAACTTCATTTTCAGCACAAACAAACTGTACTCTTGCATTAAAAGGTATCATGACAGAATTCTCCTGTTTGCTGACAATCAGCATTTTTCTCGTTCTTTACATGGTCTTTCACATTATCTTTGCCATAGGCCTCTGCGTGTTTTGAAGGTAAAGACCTTCACTTTATTTCAAGGAGAATGACAATGCAGAGCATTGAGAACAGGTGTGTTGGATTTGTTGTAACCAGTGCTGCTTGAAGTGCTGTCTGGACAGGTATCATTAAAGAGCATTGTGTATTCTTGAAGTGGACACAAGAAGTACAAATATTGCATATAACTGAAGAGAAGATGGAAAAGATGGAAGAGTTTTCTCTCAGTCAAAGATGGTAAATATGTAATAAATTGACGTTAGCTGTTACATGTGATTTGTAACAAAAAGAAATGTTGCAGTGGCTCAAAACTGTGTGCTCTGTGCTCAGATGATCACAACCGTTAAATACAAGTAGTGGTATGTGGCATCTTCACATTCTTGACCCATTTATGTCTTTTTAGTTTGTGTGGGTGTTGCAGATGTCTTGAGAGAGAATAGGTCTTTTTGACAATGTAAATGAGAAGTATAGGGATGGATGTGCAGTTTCCTGTTACTTTTGTTTGGGGGGAATTATTTAAATCATTTCAACACATTCCCTTTGGATCCCTGCCACGTTATGTTGGATTATGATGGAACGTTGGGAGGATGAGAATGGAAGCTCACTGACAACAGATCTTCTATTGATCTCTTTTAAGTTTGCCCTGTCCTCTGTGCTGGCCTTGATCTCAAGTGTAATATGTCAAGGTTATTGGCTTCAACTGAATGAGTTAGGTTGCTCTCTGGCTGCCATTTCAGACCTATTCAGATTTGATATACAAGGTAATGCTAAGACAGAATTTTTGTATCTAAAGATTTTTCAAATGTTTTCCAAATACAGCATGCCCTAAGGATGAAAGGTTTGTATTTTCCATGGCTGCAGTTGCTTGACATTCTTTTATCAGTTAGGCAGTTAATCCATTTGCAGAAACTTTTGGGGGAAACACCTGAGCAATTTCCAGTATACCCTGAGCAGAGTGAATTCTTAAAACACATCAGGACTGTGTGAACTCTGAATGCAGGCTAGTTATGTCTTGCCTGGTACAGAAGGGACTGGATGACTTAGGAAGCCTTAAATATTTGCAGTGATGTCACCAAAATAGGATGATAGTTCTTTACACTAATATGCATTTAGGTAGTACTTCTTATAAAGATTTCCAAGTAATTTACATTTCAAGCAGTCAAGTCTGCAAGCTCTGGCCATGATCTAGAGACCTCTGACACAAGTCTTTCCATTGGCCTCACTAGACTTAATAGTCCAAACTATCTGAATAGCAGTAAGTTCAAATGTCAGTGCATGAAACTGCCGCTGTTGTGGCTTATGGCAGCTTGCAGGAGATGACAGCAATAACATACACCAATTTAGCGAAACAGAATAAATGTTGCAGTAATTGAAATTAAAATAGAAACGTAAGTAAATAAAGGGAAGAATAATCCTAAGCTATCAGTTGCCTAAGGCTTTAGGGTTAACACTGTTTTCTTGGAAATAAAAATCCACTGCTATAGCTGTAGAAAGGCTTGATGTTAAAATGGTACCTTATATTAGAAGAAATTCACGTTCTAAATCACCAGTTTTCTCATCATCAACACCATATCTTTGTATGTCTTCTAACCAATTTCCAAGGTCAGTGCTGTCACTCTCAACTCATAATCTTCAGAACATGAAAAAATTGCACGAAAATGAGTGGTGACAGTTTTGACTTGCAAAATCCATAGTATCAACTGATGAGACAGAAGTAACCTCTGGAGTGCACGACAGAATTAGCCACCTTCTGTGCTTCATTGAATAACTTTTCAACCTCCCTAACATATTAAGCTGACAAATCGCTTCCCATACAAAAACTGTTTTGTTTCCAATTATTTGCAGTGTTCACAGAATGGCTTTCTCATTTTACCTAATTGTATAGATATCAACAGCTTGAAGAAAAATAATTTTTGTGCAGATTCTATTTTCCTTCCAGTGGCAGTGCCTACAGACTGGCCTAAGTTGCTGCTTTCTTTTCTGCTTTCTGCAGATTAATTTGGACTCTGTCTCAGCTGACAGTTAGCAACAGGGGAAACAAATATGGCCTAACAGCATAAGGACAGATGCAAAATGTATTTCATATTTACTAAGCTTTCTTGTACACCCCAAAAGCATGTAAGGAATATGTGGTATACCAATCACATAACCACCTGCAAATGTTTTAGTTAGGCAATCCATGTTAGGTTACATTTTGTTTTTACATTCCTTACAATATTTGCAATACATTTTTAAAATAATAATAATAAACTTGTTTTCATCCATTAAAACCAAATGCCTCCCTTCTGGAAGTTTGTTTACTATTTTCAATACTCATCATTATATTCAGTTCTCTTTCCAGAGTACACACAGCATGTCTGAAGAATGTTCCCTAACCAAGTGGAAACAGATTTTTTCAGACAAACTGTCACTAAAAATGACAGCTTGTATCCCTGGTAAACTAAACATAGAAAAGCAAATCCTCCACCTCAACTAGGTGAATGCAGCAGTATGACGGAAGTCAAGACAACACCTTCCTTGTCTCTTTCAGGCCTATAGCAAAGCTGCTGCCATCTTCCTCACACATCTCCTCCCCAACAACTGCCTTCTCACCACGCACTCTTTTTTTTTACTTCTTTCCTGCTAACGGCAACTACACAGAATTCATTCATTTACTCACTGCTTCTGAAGGAAAATCCATTTGAGAGCCATATGTTGTTTTTTTTCTTATTGTGCTCCCTGTGCCCCATGAAAACATAAAATATTATATTACTGTGGTGAAAGTATCTGCCTATGATGAAGAGCATATGACCTTGAATACACAATCCAATTAGTAAATCCAATAGCATGTGTTGGATTGACTCTAAGGAAATTAGAGCATTGATTTCTAGTGTGAATTTCATCGCTGTGAACAGAGTAACATTGAATATTGAAATATAAGTATACTTTCGCATTAGTATCAGTCTTCAGGAGGCATATATTGTTGTTGCTTAATATTCATGTATCTTTTCAAAAACAAGGAAGTTCTTTTTTCCTTGATTTTACTGGCAAGGTAACTGAGTTATAGGCCTAAGCGTACATGATTGGCTCTAGTTGTACAGTGGAAAGCACATCTGGTTTCTCACTCCTGTGAGACAGATGAATTCTTGGGAAGGTGTCGTATATGCCTGTGCAGGCTGCTTTCTTTATGCCAGAGTTTATGCAAGCGTGGTCTCTCTTTAGCCTTCTTGCTTGTGTAGTTCACAGCTTCAAGATCAAAGCTGAGGAATGGCTTTCAGCTGAGTGTTTTTTGTTGCTTGGGAGAGAACGATCAGATAAAGCATTCATAGAGGGTGCAGCCAGGTATTTCACTTTCAGTACACATAGGGAAACAATTAGAGTTACAGTCAAGGGAAAGAGTCTATAGGAGTGGATTAGAAGTGCCTGTATAAATTAACTGGTGAAATTTAATGAGTAGAATGTAAATCCAGTGGGTTTTTTTGGATGTTTTATTAGGAGAATGTCACCATGGTAATGATTTCTACAGATCCCTGTATATTGACTATACATGTCTGTTCCCAGTTCTTGATTTTCTGGGTTTTTTTTTTGTTATTTTTTTTCCCTTTATGTCTGTTATGAAAGCTGTATTTAATGCAGTGGAAGAGAAAAAAAACTACTGTTGAAAAAGTATAGCAGTTCTGAGAAATTCATCTTCTGATACACATGTACTGCATAAAATAGTGTATATGCTGTTCTGAGCCCTAGTACATCAGTTTCTGCATCACAAAATATTGCTAATAAACAATTAGAGGAGGAATATGCAATATGATTATGGGCTAATGATGATAATAATTCCACATAAATAAATGATTTCACTTTAAGTATATGTGCGTTTGTGACAGATTTAGGTGTCTCCAAGTGTTTGCTGAGGTGCTTGCTGTTAGTGCTTAAACCATTAGAAAAGGGTTTACATAGGTGTGCAAACAACCTGGATTTTTGCAAACTTATTTGTGATACTTTCCTTTGATCTTCTTTAAGCAACAATATGCGGCTTTACTCATGGTGTGGCTGTGTGCCATTTCTCTTTCATTTTTTTTTTTTTTTAAAGAAGCAGGCAAACATGATTTACAATACCTGGAATACTCTGATTCTGAAAATATTAACCAGCTCCTATTTGCAAACAAACGTATCAAGTACACCACAGCTGAATACAGCTGACAGTTCATGAATTGGTATGCGGGAGGTTTGAAATGGCATACAAAGAACAATAAAGGATCATATTAAGACTAAGAACTATGTTTCACTTTTTTGTTGCCAATGCCTTAACCAATGGACATCTGATGCACTTTTTGTATTATATAGTGGAAAATATTTCCTACAAGAAATGATGCAAGCAAATTTGTTACGTACTCAGGGTTCAGAAGCAGGCTTTTCACATTGTAAGTTTAGCAGTAGTTGCCTCACAGTTTGAGTTTGGTAGAGATCTGGGGTGAGAGGAAAACATGGATGTGCCCACAAGGGAGTTGTGCTTCAGCAGCATTCTGTGCATTGGAGGATGCCAAGGCAGGAGGCATTGTGTAGAGCTGGAGCTAGTATGGGAGTCAGGTATTTTGAACTTTTGCCAGACTTTGTTTAAACACAAGTTTATTTATTTACCTATTTGTTTGTCTAGCACAAGTGCATCTTCTTTTATGTTTTCAGATTTTTAATATTGTACCATGAATATTTTTATTTTTATATTAAGAATAAAACCTCCACATTCACGGTATTCCAGTACTTCAGGCTCATGTTAACACTGAATTCACAGAGTCTGAAGTTACCCAGTTATGGTGTTACAAAAGTGTAGGAATTATTTCTTCCAAATAATGCTATATTGTGGGTGAGATAGTAGAAAACAGTGAGGAATTGCTTTCCATCCAAGGCTAAGCTGCCTATTCAGTAACAGTGATGCAAAGGGCAGATGCTCATTTTCTGAGGATGTGCTTATTGATGCAGCATTACTTTTTGTGATGGAGCACTAAAGAAATATATATATATAAAAAACAAACAAACAAACCAGCAAGGCCGGGATGGGGTGGAGAGAAGAGGATCTGTTTTCAGTCCCTTCTCTCCAGGAACTGACAGGCATCAACACCCATTCGATATAGATTACAGAGAAATTAGCATATCTGATGTGGTGCTGATCATGTCCATCCTGATTCTATTTCGATCTTAGAAAAGGACCTGTAATCCTATAGAGCCATGCTAAACAGTAAAGTTGCTATGTATCTTAATGAAAGTAGAGAAAAACAGTTTGTTTCATGTTTCACATCAACACTTTGTGTTGTACGTGAGTTCTGAAGGGTCAGGATTATTTTGCAGTTGGTACTTCAGTTGAGGAGAACCAAGACAGTATTTTGCTGTATCAGTCATAACAGCACAAATCCTGAGAATTAAGGGGTTTAGGCATTTCTTCTACTTGTTAACAAATAATAAACATACTTTAAAACTAACTTGCTCTAGGAAATGGTTTTTAGTGCCATCTCATAACATCTGACTTGGTGGAAAGGAGTATTAAAGAAATGAACTTCACAATTCACGTTAATTTTTCTTGGTATTTTGCATCTGTTTATTTTCTTCAGATTGGGGTCTTCTCTTCAAGAAGGGTATTTAGTTGCTTGAGTGTGTAGGGAAGAGGGAAGAAGCTGCTGAAGGGGCCAGAAAATAAGAGTTAGGAGGCATGGCTGAGGGAACTGCGTTGCTCAGTCAGAAGAAAAGAAGGCTGAGAAGAGACATCGTCAGTCTCTACAGCTATCTGAAAAGAAGTTGTAGCAACTACAGGTGTTGGTCTCAGGATAGATATGAGGAAACAATTGCAAGTTAGGAAGATACTGACACCTTAAAGCAGCTGCAAATAATGCTTTGGATATGTCTGTAATTCTGATGTTAGAAAAACAAACTCTACATTGACTCCCAAAAAGTTAGGTAGCTTAAATCTGCTAACCTTTTTTGTGTTGCTTTATCGTGTGATGTTTCACAGTGTGTGTGGGGGTGTAAATGGAAGCTTATGTCTAGGGTTGGATCTTGGAGCCACGTGATTGACCTGCCATTAGTAGAGTTTGAGAGCTTACATCCTTAATTATTTTAGTTTCCAATAAATTGTTCCTGACAGTGATAAATGTATACTGAAAACATCTACACAATCTATTTTGTCTACCCAGTCCTTCTTCTTGTCCATAGCTGTTTGCTTCACTTTATTAAATGAGAGCAGTCTGTTTAAGAGGAAATCTTATCGTGGACAATGGGGAAGCTAGAGGAAGAGAAAAGTACATTCTAAAAAATGTTCTAAACTTGAGTGAAGGCTGTTATGATCCGATTCTTTAACTGAGGATAAGTCGAGTGTGAAGAGGAAAGCGTAGTTCTCATTATGCTTTCATGCTCTTATGAAAAGATTCCAAGTCTTTGCTTATTAATCCTGCCAAACTGAGGAAGACTGTGCTGTGTTTGCACAAAAGTTACTAAGAGAAAGCAGTTAACTTGGTTACACTGGCAGTTGGCTGCACCTTGTGTACATATGAGCCTCTCCAAAAATTTATCAAGAAATCTTCCAATTAATTCATAGGAGAAGTTAAATATTAATGCAAAAGCAAACAGTCTGTTGACTTGCTGTGTGGCTCAGTAGTTAGGAACATAGCAGCAATGTTGAAATACCAATACTTTTGAAAAATGTATGCTAAACCTTACTCTCTTTTCACAAAATGTCTATTTATTTGAAGGAAATCATACTAAATTCCACAGTGATTTGCGAAGAGGAAGTACAGGGGTGATTCATGCTGTTCTCTCTTTGATAGTCCCAGGCATTTTTAGGTTTGGAACGTATTCTGTAATATGGAACATGGTTATGTTCGATTGGTTGTTATGTGATGCTGCTTCTTTTTTTGGATAAGTTGTACTGCTTCTGTTTTTTGATAGAACTACATTGTAGTTGAGGTTGAAAGACACTGCTGGAGATCAGCTAGTACCAACTGCTCTCCTGAAAGTAGAGTCAGAAGAAAGGTTGTTCAGATCTGTGCACCCTGTCAGTTTTTTTAGTATCTCCATGGATGTAGACTCTGCATCTTCTCTGGGCAACCTGTCAAACCAATGTTCGACCACCCTCGTATTTAAAAACAAGGAAACAAAAGTATTTCTGTATGTTTAAATGGAATCTCCTGTATTTCAGTTTTTGTCTGCTGAATCCTGTCTGTTCACTTGGCACTGCTGAGTCTAGTCTTTTCACAGGCACCTCTTCTTTACTGCCCTCAAGGCTCTTGTTCAGAAGAACAGATAAGAAACAAGTTTCCATTTCTAACTGGTCAAACTGCTGGTGCCAGGACCCTGACTGGGAACTTGAGCAGCTACATGCTATGGAAGGGACTTAGATGTAGGTGATGTGCAGATGGACCATCACACTAGGACACAGCGTTTCAGGGTATGTTCCTTTAGATATAGTGATGTTCATTAAAAGGAGCAATCCATTAGGAGTCTACAAAACGGGAGAGTACTATTGCAGGGAGGCAAGACTTTTACTGAAGGAGAAGCCATGTCTCCTTGATGGAAACTGGTCTCCGTAGGTGCCCTTTCCAGATGCCAAACTAGAGTGTGTTTTGCAGTTATATGTAAGTGCATTTCCAGAGGCTTCATCTATTTAGATTCAACAGAGTCAAAATGTTCATCCCGTAGAAGACCAGAGAGAAAGAAATTGAAACAAATTATATTTTTAGCTTGTGGATTTTAATTTTTATTGATTGGATG